>NW_026562432.1:2582500-3005000 GCF_027474105.1 Poeciliopsis prolifica
AGTGGAACGATCTCCGGGCCGCTTGACGTTCACTTGGGTTCAAACTGTGCCAAAGTTCACTTCAAGTGAGCATAGGCCGAGGTTCATAGGCAGACCAGAGATCACTTTTTGGTCTGCATTAGAGCTCGGTTACACATTCACACCTCCCCAAAGGCACAGGACTTTTTCAGAAAGCAGAAGTTCGATCAAAGTGGAGTAATGTCCAAACTGCACAATTTATTATTGTGTGTCCAACAAATCTATGGCAACCTGACCTAGCTTTCCTGACTTGGAATTTATTTCAGATAAGAGATTTTAGATATGTTGACTCTTAATGTTTATAACACTGTTCTAGTAGCACTGAGGTCTCATGGTTGAGAACTGCAGCCTATTATTCATGTCATTTTACAGTCAGACTGGTGTAAAAGGGCAGCAAATTGTTCTGACTGCATTCAGAGGAATGTTTTATATAATATGGATTTCTTTGTCTGGTCCCTCATTTCAGTTTTTTTTTTTTCTAAAATAAGAAAAAGATCAAAATAGAACACAGTTGAACTAACCTGAACAAACACACAGAATCTAAAACAAGTTCTGTTTTTTACCCTACAGACTTACTGAAACAATGCTTTCTGGCGTTGCCTTTTTCGTTTCTGCATGTATATGAACCTTTCTCCTCCACGTTACATCCATTTTATAGTGCAGTTAATGTTGAAGCCCTGCTTCAGAAACCACCCAGTGTACAGGAATAAACAGCTGCAGGGTGACATAACCTTTCATGTAGTGCCATGCTGTACATACACAAATAATTGAAGCCCTTGACCCTGTCGAGCAGCACCAGGCTGTAAGTACAAACCTGACATTTTGATTCCGCTCCGGGGAACCCTTCTACTACTTATTTTTATATTTCAATAATCCATGTCAGCCTGAAGAGTGAGAGAGACAGAAAAAAAGGGAGGGGAGCTGGGGGTGTATGGAAACTGTGAATGATTAAGACTGGCAAAGCCAAATAATGCACTCACATGACAGACTATAAATCAGGTTTTGTGACATTTTCAAAAAAAAACCCGAAGAGGTGTATAAAGAGTAAGCTGGGTTTTATAGCTAAAACCACTCATGCAGTCACAAACACAAAGACATCCACACACATTGCTCCTTGCCCCAAATGCCATTCATTTATTATTTATATATAGCATATTTATTTATTTCTGCCTTTCTTTCCCTTTCCTGCTGAATGTTTATAACCTTTTCAGTGCAATATCCACCGGGGTTTTTGAGGTCTTGATAATGATATCTGGTTGTATGTGTGGACAGGAACCACAGGGAAGGTCAGTGGATGATGGTTGTTAAATTTGCGGCGGTGAGAGTATACTAATGCAGCAACGGACGAGCAGTTAAGGACTGACAGCTATCGACAGCAATGAAGGAAAGAAGCCACAGCACGGCTCCGAACACTGGAAGGATGAGGCTCGTTTGCCATTGACTGAGGCCCAGTCACTTCAGTCAATGGTTATCTCCTTCCTCTGCACCACTCATTATTTGCATGGCTCTCCTCCCTCCCTCTGTTTTTTTAAGCTTTCACACTTTAATCATGGCTACTGAGATGTTGTTTGCTGTCACCTCTGCCAAATTTACAACACCATCAACTACATTTGCATTTTGCCTAATATGGATATTTCCAATTGAGGCTGTCTCTCAACTGCTAATGGTTTCTGTGTTGTTGGGGGAGATGGCCATGCTCCAGAAACATCACTGCAGCTTTGTCTAGATAAGAGGAATAAAGGTAATTCCTAAGCAACTGATTTACTCATTTGCTTTGTATCGACAGTGGTAACTCCACAATCTGCAAGGTTTAGTATTTTACAATTGCAATGGCCATTAAACATGCTACAGTAGCTAACAGGAAGCATGTAAGTCATGCTCTTTTTCCCTGATAAGATTGTATCTCAATAATAATATTGTATGTTACAAAAGTAAACCAAAGAGTTTTACAGAGAAGATTCAAATAACATAAACACATAAAAACATACGCTGAATATATAAAATGATAAAAAAAAAATACCCCAGAATCTTGGGATTATTTCAGTATTTAATGTTCTTGAAATGCATTTTAAAATGTGTCACTGTAGTCAGTTATTAAGTATTATTGTTAATAAATGGACTACAAATGTCATATGAAGTTAAAGAAAATTCTTTATATAAAATATTCTGTTAGCCCCTTTGGCTGTTTTACCATTTTTATTGCTTTTGCAAATCAATCATAAATCAACAAAAATTGTGCTATTTTGACCCAAAACAAACAAATAGACAAACAAACAAAAAAAAACTTATGCTGAAGTGAAAACTGATTCATTCAAAAAGATTATATTTAATTAAAATTATGTTACATAAAATAAAGGATTTCATACATATTTATCCTCTTTAAAGTGGATGACCTAATTCAACAGAGGTCCAGCCAGTTAGTGTTAATATTCTTACATTGAGAAGAATGGATACATTTTGTTCATTTTCTGTATTTGCGGCTTGTTTTGCTGGTTGCTTCACATTTGCACTTGTTGGCAAACTGCACCTTTTAATGCTTTACATGAAGAAAATATAAAAAGGAACAGTTTCATTAAAAGGCTACAGCACACTGAATGTCAAGTCTAATCTATGAATCCAAGTCTCTTCCATGAAATTCCTGCTGTTTGCCTTCATTGTTCCAAGTCAGATCTAACTTGAGAATCTTGTCGGAACACTTTCACATTTTTGACAGAGGCCTGCAAGCTTTTCTGGCTAATTACTGTATTTTGACAATTTCTTCATTCACAGCAACAACATGAAACTGCTTATTTTCCAAATGCCAAACATGGAATGTTTTGATATCCGTTCACGTCATACTCCTCGAAACAATTCAAGTTTCGGTTTCTGCAAATGTAACAAATTTACTTCATCAAATTATGAAACACACAGCTATAGCAGCAGAGAATCAGCTCCAGCACTCCTTTCCTCCTGTTGTCCTTAGCTGCATGTTGTTTTGATACACAGCTGCCATCTGTGTGAAATATTAATGCAGTGGGCTGATTTGGGGTGTCGAGCAGTGTCACTCATTTGGCTTTTAATCATGCAGCAGCTTGAGAAAAAAGGAGGGAAAATAACTTCCCTTCCTGGGTGGCTGTCAAAGTCTTCCCAAAGTCATCTGGCACGTAGGGCGTCATGCCTGTCACCTGTCTCTTCTATCATTGACAGCTGCATTTTTGGCTCATCTTCAAGTGGCTGAGCACTTTCACGTCTAGCCTCTCTTTCAGCCAAAACAAGGACGCCAAGCATGAAAATTTGAAAACAATCCAATTGCATTGTGACCCTCTGATAGGTTGTCTTCTTTGAGAAGAATACACAGGAAAAATAGGAGAGTATTTATTTCGGAGTTAACATTATTTTCATCTAAAAGAGTCATGTTTATACATTAGAGAGTGAAATCATTTCAATTGGTCAATAGCATCGGAGTACAAAAGTAGAGGAAATCATATCAGAGTAAAACAAGAACACACCCACTGAAGTTCCTTTAGTTTCGTTTCTTCCACCATCTTGTTTTCCCGCAGTGGAAACGGAGGCCACGGTTAGCTGTGTGTCAGTTAATATAAAAATAATTCTAAACTAAGTACTGCATTGCCACTTAAAATTGCAATGTGATTTGAATTGAAGTGCTGATAATACTGATGATATAGCTGATTTAAAAAAATACCTACCTGTATGTATATATATACTTGTATATTTCCATCTTCTGCACTGTAATAATGCTCCTAAAAGTAAGTGAATGATAAATGTTTTTAAAGCTGTGAAACCAAAGACAATCCATGAATGCTAGTAGCTGTGATTTACAGATTTTATTTCACATTGTTTGAATTACAAAGATAAAATCTCTTCACAGTGTTTATTGTTCAAGCTGCAGTAGCCCAACACTAAAACAATCAACTCTTCAAAGGAAAGTTCAAAACAAGTGGCACAGATGCAGGGCATGCAAAAGAGAAACATTTTCAGTTCTACTCAAACCATGGCTAAGAGACTGAACTTCTGTTTTCAACTTACATATCTGCTCTTAGGATCAGTCAGGTAAGGGAACAAGGTAATAATACCCTTTGCATGGTCTTCTTTTACACGTCTGGAAGGACTTGTCCTACAGAGACACAGCAAAAACCATGAGCATTGTTAAAGGTGTCAAGAAAACCTTCAATAAAGGTAATTGTGAGAGGTGCATAGACAAAATCAACAATTTCAGCATACCCATGCTGCCCATGGTTGCCCATCACTTGTCAGATGGGCAACCAGTATCTTGACCATGTCACCCCATCTGCTGTCTGATAGGCTTTTTGTCTGCACATATTCATTGATGATCTGGTCTCCTGGTTTGTGCGTTACAACAGTTTCATTTATCTATGTGATGGTAAAAATGTAACAAAATATAAATCAATACATGACAAAAACACCACACACAAGACAATTATAAATCCTATTTTATTTCAGAAAAAGAGATGGTATAAGAAAACACACATTCTTTTGAAACCCAAAAAAAAATCGTCTATGTCTTTTGAGACATAGACGATGCTACCCAGTGCAGCAATGCTACACTGGGTAAGTTTTTAATCAGGGCATCTAATTAATGTTCACAGTGGATTTGCTTTTTTACACTATTTCCTTGAGAAAGACGATTCAAGGCTAAAATAGTGTTGTTGTTAATTGCAACAAATGCATTAATTATTAAGGATGCAAACATGTCAGGCAAGCATAACTAATTATTCTGGTGTGTTAACAGTTGTTTAATGTTAGCAACAGCTGAATTATTTAGAGCTCCACTGCCATATTTGGATTGTCTGTAAACAAGTCAGAGAAAGTTTCAGCTGGGTCTCAAAGAAACCAAAAGACAAAAAGAAACACACATTCTGACACTCACAAAGAAAACCCACAGCTGGGTGTTAGCTAATTATAGCTGCTCATAAAATGCAACTCTTAAAGGGCTGAGAAGGTGAAAGGAGCCAGTGGTGTTAATTTGATGCTCTACAATCGATGCTTTGTTTTAAGTCAAAGTAACATTTGATGTCTGTATGTGTGCTTGGGTTTCTTTCTTTGCATTGGTAGGACATTAGTCAGTGTATGACAGTAACTGGATGTGACAGCAGATTATGTTTTAATTGTCACCTGATGTGCATGCAGGCTGGAATCAGAAAAAAGGACACTCTTCCTTGCTGTGCCAAACTGGGATGAGGTGAAATCTCATGATCCAAACTTCTACCAAGTCAGATTTCACTGATTTGTACAGAATAGCATGAGATGGGTGTCGATTCAGTGGAGAGACCTTTAGTAAAACCCAGTCATGGAAACTGTCACCTGTGCACAGTAGAAACATGCTTGGGACATCGCTCAAATGAGCTTGGATATTTTGCATAATAAAACTAATGCAGTGTTCAATTAGGGTGTTTTGGTGAAAGCAGCTTTATCTGATGGCTTTAGCACATAAAAACCGTCATACCAAAATTGTCAATTAGTTAGCTGAAACGGCTGTCAGTTTTTATCACCTCTTGACTGTTTCTCTCTTCCCTCTGCAACATTGTGATATCTGTCATATGAAATGGTCTTTGTTAAAGTAATTGCACAAAACTCAACATAATTTTCATTATATATAATCAGGATATAAACATCCATCTGCCTGGCTTTTCTTCAGGTAAATACAACTTTGCATATTAAACACATCAAAAAAGAGACAGCATCTGGAGTATGTCAGAAATACTTTGGCAGTATTTTCTTTGGTAAGAGCTTCATCAGTGTAAGATTAGAGCAGTCTATCTTTTTGTCTGCCTTCCATCCATCTGTCCATCCATCCGTCTGTCTCTGTCTCACATAAATCCTGAGCAGCTTATTGCATGTTCTCAGTGGTGTTTTGATGATTTATCTTGGGCAACGAGCTTCACATGTGTGAAATCAAAAGATCTCCTGCCCATCACCCTAATCTTTTGAACAGGACCAAGGCAAACTAACTTTGCAGAAACCATCATGACCTCATTGTCCCCAACAAAGGATGTCTAAACAGGCACCCCTATAGCGCCCCAATGCCACTGGGAATACCTCTTGTTTTGGGAATATAGTGACTGACAACGAGGTGCCACATACTCACACAACACTCCCATAGAAAAACTTTTGGGGGCCACAGTCACTCTCACTTCCCAATGCAGCGTCAATATTTTGTCAGTTATCAAAACTTTAGCTGGAATTATTTGAAGTGATTGAAACAAAAAAAAAATGAACATGATGAGGAAAAAAGTCTACCCAACATCATAACTCATCATTGTCGATTTATCTTTGACTGGTGGATCTGGTATTATTGGTTTTGATAACATAATAAAATCATTAAGATAATACTCCTCTATACTCCAGTAAGACTGTCTTCATTTTTGTCCTTTCATCTCTGTAGTAATTTATATGTTCATACTCCCAAGGTGGCATAGATTCTTCCATATTTGTTTTGTCTTTGTCACCAAGGCCATTAATGAGCAAACCCATTTCAAAACTTTTTCAAAGTTTTCTTTTTTCAGCACTTTCCTCATTCACTCTCCCTTCATCCCTAAGCCTCATCCCCCTCTCCCACACCCCCTCCTTCCAGGCCTGATGGCCTCATGAATCATCCCGTCTTGTTCGTAGAACTGCCCAACACCTCATTGCAACTACAGCCACCCCAACTTCCCCAATCCTTCTTTATTCCCACTAACAATTTGGTAATGAAATATTGATTTTTAGTTAGATTCAAATAGATGTTATTAACTTTGCATTGATAAATTGTTCTTTCTTCCTCCTTCTTCACTTACCTGTCTGTGTTTTTGGGAGAATGTGCGGCTAACACCTGATTCTCAAAGAAGCCTCGAGGCTCGACTCGCTCCATGACCTACATTGCTTCTTTTAGAGGCCACTCATCGCTTACCTTCCAATGACACAAACACACACGCAGACACATGATTATTGCATTACAAGCGAAGAAGTTAATGGTCACTGGTTTTGCCAGTCTTGTTCAATGCCAGAAAATTGAGACCATATTTTACAAAATATTGTATAATCAGACAAAGCTCAAACTATGATGGGCTGGACATTGCATCACCGTCCCATGCTGAAGGCAAACAACATTGTTCAAAAAGTGCTCAATAAAATTCTACCTTAGATTTCTAAAAATGAATATCTGAAATGCATGACTGAACTGAGAAAAGACAACAAGACCAACACAGTTGAAACAATATAGTGGTGTTCATTTGTAAGTTTGAGCTGACTGAGCAGGGAAATGAACACTTGGGTTCTTGCAATTGTCATGATGCCACCATGACATGAGGAGACAAACCTCCAACAAAGTGTCAGGGTTTAACATTGTGAATGTGTCATAGAGATGTGATGAGAAGTGAAAGGGAAAAAAAAAAGGTCAAATGTTGTCAGTGTCTGCATTTAAAACAAGCTTAATCTGGTAAAGATTTGTCTATTGTTAAAACTGACTGTAAATAATTTAGACCACTGCTCAGTGAGAGAACATAACAACATAAAACTGCATCAACAGCATAATAATAAAAGTTTCCATGAGGCACATTTACATTGAGACTGTTGCATGGCAAACAAAAGCTCCTATATCTGAGGACCTCCACTGAGTATGTGCAGAGAAGAGGAGGCTGAACGCCTTACCTGACCACACTGAGATCTACTGGTCAAACAGCTGTCAAACTGAAGAAGAGTTTGTTCTGACAAGCCAATAGACAGAAACCTCATAACTGTTACCAATGCTGTGGAGAAAAAGATAAAGAGAGCTGGAAAGTGTTGTTTATTATCCAATAAAATCATTTTATTAGTGCTGCTGTAGTGACACTATGCATTTTCCAGAACCAGGCTGGTAATCTGATACACTGTCATTTAATTGTAACCCGTATTATTTTCACAGGTAGAAATCATAGCCTGTAATACATCTTGTTGCAACCAAAAAAGAAGAAAAATCATTTTGTGGTCACTTTATTGCTAAAACTTTGCTTTTCTTTTTTCTACTGCCTTTTTTAGAAATAGTTTTGATTTATGCTGTTTTGTAATTTCTTTCTTTCTGGATCTAGTAGGAATTTGTTTTGGGGATTTAATTCCTTTTTTTTGTTTGTTTTTTGCTGTGAATCTCCCATGAGTTTTATGCTAAAATTAGCTTGGTTAGCTAGAGAATAGCCACAAACTGAAATATAATGTGAATTTCAGATATTAGTGTTTCTAAAATAAAAAGACAAATATGGCATATTTAAATACAGTTTTGCATTGTGAGCTTGTTGAATTCATGTTACCACATAGTTTCATATTGTCATGCACACACCATTGCACATAGATCTCATCCCTGTTCCAATTCCATATTAGGACCAGCTTCTTGACACAAGATGGACGTGGTGGACAGGCAGAACCCAGGGGACACAACCAGGGTTGTGGCGGCCATTTCTAAGAAGACCATTTACATTTCACCATGTACTCTTTTTCATTTTTTACTGACAGCAGCACAATTTCCTGTTCCATCTGGTAGGCTTTAGACTGGAAATCTGAGACTGGAATGTAATCTTTGGGACTAACACTGTGCTTGGCCTCCCTGGAGAATTTGCACACAAAACCTTCAACTCTCTTTTATCCATGGAGGTGATGGTGTTCAGCCTGGCACAGAGGCGTACTTAAAAACAGACTGAGTAATTTCCCCACCATGAGGTGATTTGGATGTCTTCAGCCTGAATTGTGTTTTTTCTAGATCACACACCAAAACACAGCAGTAATTACACTGGAGCAGGTATTGAGAGTGCAAAGCACTGTTTTTCTGTTCTAGCACATGTTGGCAATGTTTTTCACCATATTCATATTTCTATAGGTTTTAATATAATTCAGTTCATGTAAAAATTAAGGGAATGTGAAATCTTATGTCTGTATGTATCAATGACATTGTGCCAAAGTATGAACTGGAAGCTGTTGTGTGTTTCTCAGTAAAAAAGATTCCACATTAGGTTTTTATCTAAAAAAATAAATCATGTAAGTCATTTTCTTGTCAAACTAAGTATATAATCAGGTCTGTTATAATAAACCCAGTTGCTGGTGACCATCCAGAGAGTGGACACAGTGATAGTGGATTATTTTATCCAGTTGGTCATCTGAACAATAAACTGAACTGGATTCACAATGCTGATTGTCTTACAGTAATCATATGAGTAGACTTTATCTACTGAGGAGGCTGAGGTCTATTTTGGACTGCAGGGGGCGCTCCTCAGCACCCTTTTTGACTGTGGTGGCATAAGTCTGTGGTGTTAAAGCTGCAGTTTATCTATGGCTGAAACGAAGCGTTTAGAGAAGAAATCAGGAAGGCCAGCTCTTTGACGTGACAGGACGCTCCGTCCACCTGGAGCAGGTGTCTAACATCACAGTCTAACGTCACTGTTAGACAATGTCCCCCGCCTTAGTTATGGTGTGTGTATGTATTTCACACACACATACTCACCCACACACACGTCACCAAGAAAAAAAAAAAAAAAATTCTTACATGGGGAGCTTCCTCTCCCCATGTAGGAAGCTTTGGTTGAACAAGAGAGCTCCTACACTGACAGATTGCTGCATCCTTAATGCACAAAGCAGTGTTGTCATACACTCTTCCTCACAGCAGCTAACGCTCTATGATCACTGCGCCCAACCACCTCAACATACCCTGCTGGTATTTATTTTAAATATATTGTCATAATAGCCACACTAAAGATTATTCACGTCACATCAGTCTCTAACCAATTGCTCACTCTGTCCATCACTTCCAAATGAAGCCAACCTGTCACTTGTTCTGTTTGCAAACATAAAGGCTGGGATGGTTGTGAAACAAGTTGGGGAAACAGGTTAAGTCGGCATTATAGATTCTTGGAATAGAGAAGCTGAGGCCACCTACTATCTCTACTCAGTGCTGACTTTTCATGGTTAATGTAGATGACTTCTTTAAATTTGAGTGTGCCTCCTGTCCTTGACGGGGAGAAAAGAGGTGGAGCTTGCTTTTCTCTGTTGGGGCTGTTGATGTCACTGAGGTGTGGCTCCTCCAACTAACATAAAATGTGCAAATCTCTCACATCTCTCTCACATCTGATCCTTTACATGGATATTTCATCCTTGGAGAGAAAGTGAACATTGAAAATTTTAAAAAGCTCAGAATGTGACCTTACTGACTCTTCATAGATGGTTGTGAGACGGTGTGACCTTTGTCCGCCTGTAGAAGATAAACACCTCTTCTCACGACATCACTGCTGTAAGGACATATTTAATCTAGATTGGATTCCTCTATTAAGTATGGAGACTGTGTCATGCTACATGCAGATAACCTTGTGTTATTAGCTCCCTGATGGCCAATCAATATTTAACTTCCTTGCTGTGGAGGCTGAACCAAGTCCCTCACCTAGATAATCATCTCTTAATGTTGGATGCTGAATAATTGGTACCCTCTCAATCCCAGCCTGGTTGACAAGGATAGTTTGCATATTAAAAACATTGCTCTAATGTTCTATCATTCTGAACAGGGAGAATAAACATTCATATACATAATATTTTGAGATAATTGAGCTGGGATGCATTTCAAAACCCCAGGAAGCAAAAATAACCTGATAAAAACAAGGGGCTGGTTTTTGCCTAAAGTCGAGTGTTGATGTTGCTGTAATGATATGCATTGCGGGGAAAAGATAGCTTTTCTAACTGTCTAAAACAGAACGGTGGTAGAGAATTGAGTCTCTGGTGGCCATTTCTCTGTGGAGAGGGGAAATCATCTTCCCACTGAGCAGCTGCTCTCTAGCGGATGGAACTGACATGGATGATGAGGATGGTGATGATGTTTGAATGAAAAACTCCCTGTCCATCTGTTCAGATCCACATTTTTATTGTCGTTCTTGGTGCTTCTCTTTCTTCATCTATTTTCTTTTCCTGAAGCATAATTATAGGTAGTTTGATTGTTCTTCTACAAAACTTTCTCAAATGGTGAATCAAAAAACTGCACTAATTCTGCTCTGAGGCCTTAATGTCCGCTGCGTTCACAGCTCTTTCATCTTTAATTCTTTTAAAGCCCACACAAAGAACAGTTCCATGATCTCACTACATTTTTTTCTTTCCTTTGCTTTATAGTTGAAATGACTTTTGTTCTGAATTAACTTAAATTAAGATAGTCCACTGAGCAGAAGTTATCTGAAAATAACTAAAATCGCAAAGTAGCCATTAATTGATTATTTAATTTACTGAAAATTAATGTTAATGTTTGTCTCAAATGAACTGTGCATTGACTATGAAAAAAACGGATAATAATCTACCAGTGTGAAATGCTCAGCATCCAAAAAGTCTACACCATCATCTTCTCTTTCATACCCTAACACTGTCATAAATGCAATGCTGTACATATGAATGAGAATAACTCATTATTCCCACTGTCAGACAGTTTGACGTCTGTTAGTGACATTAGACCATCACAGTCTTGTGCCCAGAGGTGAATGAGTCTGGTGTTTTAGCTGCTCTCTGTGCAGGCAGGGAAACCAGAGAGCTTTAGTTTGTCATGCTATGCTGGGAAAGTGAGGAAACATGCAGAACCACCTACAGTACGACTAAAATGTGAACACAAACACACCTTGATATGTTGCCTTTCACACTGACTCAGGCTCTCCCATTGCTAATGTGATGTTAGAGTTTAGTTGAAATTCTGACTTCATTTTATCCACTTTTACCTGCAGAAAAGCAAAAGCAGTTTTATAGTCTTCATTCATACATGAAGAAAACTTCTGTGTTATGTAATCTCTGGTAAAAGTTGTCACGATCCTCCTCTTTTTGTGTTTTGGTTCTTTCTTGTGTTTGTATTCAGATCATCTTAGTTTTAGTAAGGCCTCTCCATATTTATTCAATCTTTTTTATTGAGAAACTTCATTCATTTTCCTATGTTGTTTTTGCTTGTATTGTCAGAGTCTTGGGGAATTGATTATTGATTCCATTTTTGTTATTATTAGTGTTTTATTTTGATTAGATCAACCTTGTTTCTGTTTTAACAGACTTAAAGACCTTCTAAAGTCTAATGAGTCTTTCTGAAGAGCATGAATTCATGTGTAAAGAGTGAATATGTCTTGGCCAGCGTACATCATGATGGAAACAACACTGCTGTTTGTCTCTACCAGGTTTCCATCAGGTCACTTGGTGAAATTCAGTGGAATCATACACTGACTGGCAGAGTACACTTTACATATTTGTCATCTTCCTGTCTCTGTCTCCCATAGTGATACAAAGGGCATGGACTCTT
The DNA here is from genome assembly GCF_027474105.1 of Poeciliopsis prolifica. Lineage (NCBI taxonomy): Eukaryota > Metazoa > Chordata > Actinopteri > Cyprinodontiformes > Poeciliidae > Poeciliopsis > Poeciliopsis prolifica. Next base: position 2,594,781 of record NW_026562432.1, read on the forward strand.
GTTCCAGCGTTACAAGGGGAAATATAGTGAGTGTCAAAGTGAAAGAAGAGACACTCTTTCATCCAAACAGAAGGAAGTAACTGTCTGTCTAGGCTGCAGGATGGAAGTTGGATGGTAGACATTCTGGAAACTGACAGTCAGCCAACAGCCTTCCCTTGGAAGCTTCTGTTCCAAGGGCACAGATATGGCCATTCACCTGGGGAGCTTCAGAAAATATTGAGACTAGGAGGGATTTGAGGGTGAATGCTGTCATTGCTGGATCACTGGAAGAGGCAGGCACCATCGACCCAGGTTCAGCTCACACCACCCAGGGGACGATTCACATGAAATTCTCAGACTGGAGCACAGAACCTTTTCAAAATAGCTCAAACGTTGTTGTGGTAGTTGTTAAGTATTTGTGGCACATTAAGCTTTTAAAGGTAACAAGTTTGTTTGACTGAATGTAATAGTCCTGATATAGAAAATGATTAACAACTGACAAGTACAAACAGTACAAACAGTTTTTGATTACTTAACACTGTCTGTGCTACATCACAAAATAGTTGCCATTAGTAAATATAATATTACTTTTACATGTTGTTGTCTGGCGTTAGTTTAGTTTAGACAGTACATTCAGGGATTCTTGTATTTTGAAGTAACATACATCTAAGCAGCGTTACACTTTTATTTAAGCCACTTTATCAAAACAAATTTACATTTCAGATGACATCTTTGCTCTTTAAATTACACTGAACAAACTTCTTTAATGTTATTTACCTTCCTGTACAGAAAATACAATCCTGAAGTGCAAGTTTTTGAGCTCTGGTATTTTGTGACAATGTAATGAAGGAGAGAAACTGATACTTTGAGAATGTAATCAAGGGCACCAAGACAGAGGGTGGACAAGAGAAGAAAGACAGGATAGTGCAACAGAAAGAAAGAGAGTGATGGACATGGCTCATCCTCTCTTTGACGGCTTCATCAATAGCCTGAGGAGACATGCACACGTTTGTCTCTCTGCAGTTTGTGATTGACAGCAAGCAGGTGCTGAGTGAATGAAGTTGTCAGGGAGGCTGGTGATCAGCTGCTTGTCACCGTAATGCCAACTGAAGGCTCGACTTGACGCAATGCAGCGCCAGATTGTCAGGTCTGGTTCTGCTAGAAAAATCAGTGTAAAATCAGAAGATCAAATCCAATTGCAACCTAATTTTGAATGTTGTTTTTTATATCCTCTGAGAGATTAGGTGAATGTCAATCTGAACTAAATCAATTTCAGCATTAATGGTAAAAGGCTTGCTCTTTGTCATGTCTCAGGACTCCAAAACATTTTGCACCATAATCATTCACCCTCCTGTGTTAACCCTGCTTACAATGCTTTTTCCTGCCTTGCACTGAGAAGTAGCTCATATAATGTGCTCAACATATGCGCAGTAACACCAGGTGTTTGCTAATTGCTGCCAGCTAGTCTGAAGGGGCTCATTGGAGGAGTTGTGGGAAGGGGGATGCTCTTTTTTTATTATTAAGTAAAATATAAAAAACATTGCATCAGATATTGAGACTTGGGATATTTTTAATGACAGTTAGCTTGAGGATTACAAATCATCAAGTATAAACAGAAAACCTCAGTCGCAAGCTCTGGTAAAGTTCTTCATTTTGAAGTTAATTTAGGCACAGAAGATATTGATTCTATTGTACATACATACTGATTTACTAATGCCATTTTTTCTTCTTTAGAATAAGAATTGTGCAAGGATGATCCTATTTTGTTTCACCTCCAGACATCTGTTAGAAAAGCAGCAGCAGCAGCAGTCGATCACAGCTTTGACACCAGATGTTGCTTACTACTCTTTTCATTGGAGATGAAATGGGGCTTGATGTTGCAGTTTATAACTGCATCTGCATTTATTCTCACACACAGTGACAATAGAAATCAGAGAGAGGTGTAATTATCTTCCATTATCAACCATTCTTTTATTTCCTTCAGGAGCAAAAAAGAGGATTTTACTGTAAAATCTTTTTCAAAAGAAGCTCAGTATTTGTTTCAGAGAACGCCTGAAGAGTTGCTGTTTGTCTACAATGGAGACAAAGAAGTGCAAGCCATTAAGCTGGCTTTAGAAGAGTAGACACACTCGTTGGAAGGCACAGAACAATCATTCATTAGCTATGTTTCCATTGACCATATAATTGCACAAATTGAAAAAAAATAATTTGCTTGATGGAACCATGCCAATTTTGACAGAACTGAAGTTTTTTGATTAAAAGGTTTTGAGCTAGTATGACGTTGCTTACCGGGTGCTTTGAAATGAGGGCATTTTGCAAAACTGCATGGAAACATTTTATTCATCACAAAAGTCATGTGAACAACCACAAGTTATTGTTGGTGGAAGAGACAGAGACGATGTCAGGAAGTGGTAGGAGGATGACGGCAGGGCATTTTTTTAATGACCAATCGTGTGCCTCGTTCAGATTGGCTCTTCTCTCTATGCAGTGGAGGACGGTTGTTTGCAGTGTGGGCCGTTTCCGGTTTAGATTTGTAACACGGAACTGGTGCATTGCACATGTCACGTGTCAAAGCAGCTATTGACAAAAATGTAAAGCTTAGTCCACACCTCCTGTAACACATCATTTCTCAATATTTGAGGGTCCAGGCCCACATGTGAAGCGACCTCTAAGAAATGTTGCAACTATATTTTGAAGCAACCAGAATCGGGTATGTGAAAGATTAGTTGAATATTTTTAACAGTGAGTGCATTTTTTCTGATATTGCAAGATGTGTGAATGACCTCTATGACTTACTTGAGATCAATAAAATAATACAGGCTATACAAAGCGTTACCTTTCATGAAAGGTTAGAGGTCATCGGAGCTAAACAGCATCACTTTCCGCTCCACAATGTAGATCTGTTTGTCATGCACAACCTTAGCTGTTCCAGATGACAAATAAATCTTCGTGCCTGCATTGCTGTTATTCCACTTCACTTTTGATCCTGGAGGATGTGGTCACAGACAATCAAAATTATAATTATGGATACAGTACAGCAGTGGGGACATTTTAAAAATGGTTCTGAGGTGACCAGCGTTCATCTATTTATTTTTATTGGGGTCTAAGCGCGAGCAACAAACGTGATTTATTTCTCTTTGCTTTTAAGGGTGCAAGGCCCAGACATTCCGAAATGAGGTGGAACGCTGCTAAGAATTTCAAATGCACTATTAATACATCCCCCTCATATTGACATTTAGGTGGGAATCTGTCTTTTTTATTTCTGTCATTTCAAGCGGCAGAGTCGTCCATGTATTTGCGAATGCGTGCGTGTGTGCGTGTATGTGTGTGTATGTGAACATTTATTTCCCCTCATCATCTGTTGAGTGTGTATGGAGGGGGAGTGTGTAGGAAGGATGGAAGTGTAATGGTAATCTTTTTTTTTGTGACTGCGTTCAGGGCCTGAAGTGGCTGTTGCAGAGGTCTTTTAGATTGAGCGTGCAACAAGCACGCATTCTCCCTCATCCACACACACATACACACACACATACTTAAACCCTGAAGATGATATGCTATATGGATTGCATCCACCCCCCTCTGGTTACCCTCCCAACATGCCGCCATTTGATTAATGATCCAAATATGTGAATAAAACATCGAAACAACTTGTCAAACCCCGGGGTTCCAAAGACAATACAACTTAGGGGTGAAACTACAGAGGGACGAGGGAAACACCTCTAATGTGTCTATGTTTTATGTATTTATACATGGATTATTTGTTTCAAACATAATTCTTTTGCTTTATTTAATTTCCTGTTTGCAATAGTTGTCCCCCCCCCCACCCCTTGTCATAGACATGAAAGATACACAAGTCAGCATTTTTCAGAACCATAAAAATGCAGAATTAAAACATAGTTTCATCTATGGGGTGTCATGTTTTTCATTTGTTCTCTTGTGGTTTGTGGATGTATGTGTTTATGTGTGCATCATGCACGCTGGTGACTATGAAGATGCTTAATTTGCTGTGGTGATACCATCAGCCCCCCTTCTAACACAACACAGCACTAATTGACACTTTCATTAACCACAAATTTATGGACCTATTTCTGTCTTCTATAATGACCGTTTCTAAGCCAGTGCCATGGGTCTGGATAATGGACATGAAATAAAGGCAGGGAATTATTTAATTATGATGGAAACAAGGAAATGTTCCTTTTTCAGTGTGCGTGTTGTCTTTTTTACCTGTCTGTCATATGTCTGCGTTCTCTCGCTCTGTCTCCTGTCCTCTCAGCCTCACACCAGATGGATTCTAACTGTGAGCCGGTTCTGTGTCCTCTCCACTGTCGCCACATGCTTACTCGGAGCAGTAGGACGGCTGTAAAATCTTGCTGTGCTTCTTTGCTTTCTTAAAAAGACTTTTTATTGGAAATCTTTCGTTAGCTCAGGTAGATGCTATTGTATTTGAATAAGGTTGGATTTTTTCGGTACTGTTACAAGTAAACATGAGTAACAGATTTTGTCTTGTGTAACACAGGAAAGTAATCTACAAAATAATGATAGTTACAGCTGCAGTATGTAAATGTTACATATAAAAGAAATTATCATGTCAGAAACACACTACTCACTCAGAAACAGCCAATCAGAACCATGGGATTGGCTGTCAATCACTCCCATGCTCAGGCCATCTCCCTTACTCTAAGCTTTTCTACATCTGGTTCACCACAACATAGCCTGACACCAATGCTAATGCTAGTTAGCATGGCCACCGTTGGTGGCAGATGAACAGTTTTCGCAGGAATGATAAGTTGTTTCTCCTCCATTAGCTCAGTGAGCAGAAACTACTTGACACTGATCGACAGGCTGAGACTGCATGTCAATGCTTTTAAAGTACTTAGAGGAAAATGAAGTTAAGTTTTAAATCTAAGTCACTAAACTCTAAACTAGCAAATGGATCCTCAGTGTGTGATCAGTGTCAGTTGAGCTAGTAGGAAAGTTGTAGTTTAGGGTTCATCCTCATTCATTCAGTGTCCTCTATTTTAATATTTTGTGATGTTATTTTATTTATATGATTTGAAATCAAACAATAATAAGCATTTTGACTGCAGCCTGCATCTGAGGGTTTCCTGGTTGTTTCCACATGTCAGCTGTAATAAGAAAACAGATACTGGAAATTAGTGCAATTGTGGAAATAAGCAGGGAAAAAAATATTTGCCTTCACTGTTGTCTTTTAGAGTAATCCGGCTGCCCGACACATTCATCTTACTTTATAAGAACGAGCTGGTTTTCATGCCTTGCACCTTATTCATGTAGCCACAATTATCTATAAATTAATAAAACCTGACTAGTTATTACTGGGAGAAGAGGCAGAGAGAAGAGAGGAAACGACAGATCCAGAGAGGGAATATGAAGGGCTGTACAGTGAACAATCTCCTGATAATTAACAGGAAGATAAACAAAACATAAATTTGGATATTGCATTTATTTGGACTACCACTCAAATATGCGTGAACCACGTTATTTTAATTAAAAGATAAATCTATGTGACACGCTGCTTCCCAGTTAATTATTCAATGCTGTACAATAAAAAAGCAAACCCATTAAATATGCCACGCACTCTATTTCTCCATTAACAATAAAAAGCATTCATCCTGGGGACAACATTTCAAATTCAACTGCTGCTTTGGTCCCCCCCCCCACCTCACCCACCACTAATTTTTTGTCCTTTATTGCAGATATTTTCTTTTCCTGTTCCATTTACTTTAAACCTACACTTCGCTGCAAACATAACATTGACAAACACTGTTTGATTCGAGCATTATTTACTTTTTCCAGTTTTTCGAGTGGGGGTTCCTTTAACAGCAGTTTGGGGGCTACAAATTAGAACTTTTACATTTCTCACACTTTTTGTAGAACTGAAGCTGAAAACATTGTCAAATACAACTTGCAAATATCCTTTGTCATAGCGAGCAATCTTGTACAGAATAATTGAAAATCACCACAGAGAATTTTCAAAGACAATGTGTCTTGGTGTCCTGCTACTAAAGGACAGGAGTAATCTTTGCTGTAATGCAGTGCTTCTCAAATAGTGGGGCGGGCCCCCTTTGGGGGGCGCGGTGCGATACCTGGGGGGGCGCGTGTGATCCTGGGGAACAGGCTTTTTTTTTGGCCGTACTAGTGGAAAGTGTAATTGCGCACAGTAGGCGGCAGTGGCGCTCTCATTGTTACTTCTGTCACGTTTGCGACAGTGCAACATTTTACGACTTACAAGACAACAGGTTTGCCTTGGTTGGCAGTGTTAAGTCAACAAAAAGCTCCGACTGCGTTCTGTCTATGGCGTCCGTTATTCAACAACCCCAACATGAAAAAGTTTTTAACAGGGATGAAAAGAAAAGCGGAGAGAGACAAAGATCATGAGACAACAGAAAGTCAACCGAAAGCTAAGAAGAGGAATACGACGAAGCGTATTTAGCGCTTGGCTTTACTGTGACTACAGTTGGAGAAGAGGAAAGACCGCTGTGTTTGCTGTCTAAAAATGCTCGCAGCGGACAGCATGAAGCCAAATAAATTAGCGCGTCACTTAAATATGTTACATCCCAATCACGCCGATAAGCCGCTAGAGTTTTTTCAGCGAAAACGTGCTGAATATTGCCAACAGTCATCCCGCTTTGTGAATGCTACTTCAGTAAACCATCGAGCGCTGCTAGCATCATATAAGGTGGCGTACCAAATTACGCAGTGCAAAAAGCCCCACACCATAGCAGAGGAGCTGATACTGCCTGCAGCAGTAGACATGGATTTATTTATTTTTAATTTCAGGCATTGATGCACTTAAAATCTTTTCTGTTGCAGACTTAAAACACGATTTAATAAAGTTATTCTTTGTAAGTTTGACCATATGTCTTTCTTTTTTTCTTTAATGTTAATGAAAAAATGTTATGCAGAGATGGATAGTCACGGTGGGGAGGGGGGCGCGAATAGTTTTCTTGCTAGGGGGGGCGTAACGGAAAATAATTGAGAGCACTGCTGTAATGAGAGCTGAGATCAAAACAAAGAAGTGTAGTTTAGACGCATGTTGTTGTTTTTTTGCCCACCAGTTCACTGAAAGATTTTGCTGTGTTAAAGAATGACAGACAATGTGTCTGATGTCAGTTCTTCAGCTTTGGATGCTTCACAGACATATAAACAAATCTGAGGGTGTGGCTAACACATATTTACACTGTATCTTGTTTAATTCAAAATTTACACAGACACATATTAAACTTTAAAAATTATGTAGCTTCATGTTATTAAAGCTGACGTTTAATCATTAATACTTTTATAACTAATTAATGTCAGATCATGATGTCTTGGTTAATCTCAAGTTGTCAAAACGAAGACATTTTGAATAATGTCAACTTTGTATTAAAAATGTCCTTATTTACCAAATGACACTTTATGACAACAGTCATAAATATTCATGAAGACTTACTCATGTTTATGACAGGTGTTATGTCATGTTTATGATGGTGTCATGACAGTCTTATTCACAACCCGTCAGATAAAGTGTTATCCTTCTCTCTAGCATCCATTTGCCTTCTCCTTTCTCACTTGTTTTGCCTGCAGAACACAAAGACAGAGATAGTATAGTATTCCTTAGGTAATAGTCACAGAGTTTTAACAACATAGAAAGTAACTTCATGCACAACTTCTGGTTTCACTCTTGAGGAAAAGATCTGGCCTTTTTGTGAGGCGCTGGAAAGGAAGTAGCTACAGTCGTACAGCCTCCAGCCTGTAAAGAAGTCATAAGAAAGGCAATGTCAAAGCCATTTTAATGTGGCTTTTTTACTCTGCATGTGGATTAATTATAAAACGGTTTCAGCTACAAAACAAAAAGAACAAAGATATTAACCAAACTTTGTTTTGTATGATTATGTGGGTGAAATAATTATACTCATTGCTTCAGGGATTCTAGATTTGCTCTGTTATTGACTCTCACTGTTATTAACCTGGACTGGTCACTACTGAGTAACTACTCACCATCCACCCCATTGCTGGAGTTTCCACATCCGTCATCTTCCCTGGTGTCCAGTGGACAGAATGTTCTCTCCACAGTCCTGGAAGTGCAACAATCCCAGACATTTGTCTTTTCTCATCAGCTACATCTCTGAGGATTTAAGTCAGTTCAGGTCAAGTCTCCATGCAGCACTTTGAAACACTCCAATTTCAGACGACAAAATATGTCCTGTTTAATCTCCATCACTGATCAACCTGGGTCCCCTCTCACAGTCTGACCAGAAAGTCATTCCAAAAACGCAGCTTTTGACCATCTTGCACATTCTGAACATTGTCAATAAAGGAAGCTTAACCTCTCCTCGGATGTAGCTTATGTTTTAGGTTCAAACCAAATGATATTTGTCACAAAAATAATTAAATGCCAGCTGTAGGACTTAATGACAACACAATATCAAACAGAACTGGACTGTAGTTTTCGGCATAAAATCATAGAATGTAGTCTGTGTCATTGAGACATGCTGCTGATGCCAGTTACATCGATACTGATCTTTAAGTTCACAGCAGCAGAGAACCGTCTTCTGTCTGACCTTTTGGCTCCATGAAAATAGACCTCTGGGTTCCCACCGAATATTCCACTTTGCCAAAATTATTCATTCACTAATAACCTGAATGCTAATGGTCTGATCAATACAGCTATTACAATTAAAACAACCACTACAACACCATGCATATTGTAGAATAGATCCCATCCATAACTTCTACATCATTTAGGATTGGATGAGCACAAAACATTCGAGTGTAGAATCAAAGACTGCATAAAGAAAATAAAAGCTTTGGACTAACAAATGAGGAACAGTGACTCTCCCTCTATATTACCCCAGCAGCAATGGTTTGTTTCAACCCTTACTGAAACAAACAGATCCTCTAATATTAGTTCAGGCCTCCATTTATGCAAGAAGCGAGTTTTCACAAATTTCTCTGGACTTCTCTTTTGCAGCTCTTCAGAGTCTGAAGAGTGACCATACATCTTTGTGCCTGAGCACAACAGCAGTGTGAAACAAGGGAAAGTATTTTTCCTCCATCTCCCCCCCTTGCACCAGCTCCCGCACAAAATGTTCTCCCTAGATTGAATCTGATCATCACTGCAGCAAACACAATGGCCCTTAATAGTAGCAGCCGTTTGTTTGAGGGATGCCGATTACACCGTCATCATAACCCACTTCACTTAGCTCACTCACTCCCAGACAGACGGAAGGGGCAAAATGGAGGAGGAGGGAGGGGAGCCTAAGAGGCAGAATGGGAGAAAAGAGTTTGTGGCCTCTTTAGTAATTTAGAATATTAATATTGCTGCCTTTTCTGTTGCTCTTTCTTTTCTTCTTTTTTCTTCATCTATTATTCAATTTAAGATCCGCTAAATCAAATGAACATATGGGGTTGGAAATGTGCTGGGAATACCAATAGGTGAAGGACTGGAAATTAAAAGGAAACCATTTGAAGCTTAGACATCTGATATAACGGTAGAGATAGCAGAGCAGTAAGGATAGACATGAACACACTGGAGGGTGAACACACACTTGCAGGGTATTTTGTGAGGATGCAGCTAGGCAAACTGAGGCGGGTGGAAGCAGCTACTTTGTGTTTGGCAATCTGACACAGGCTTTGGAGCCTCACTGGCTTTTTGATATTACATTGTTTGCTGTAAAGCCAGACAAAGGGGATTGCTACAAGTTTGGAGGCTTTGGATGTTCCAGTTGTCTGAATTTCCAGATAAGCTAGTCAGCGGCACACAATGAAGGCCCCTTTTATTCATGTGCAGTTTAATTTCACACTCTCTTACATTACGTTAAGTCGAGAGGCAGAGCATCTCATCCTATTTTATACTTAGGGCGAGTGAAAAATGCCCCCAAACAACTCAACTTGTATTGCTTTTTTTTTTTTTTCTGCCAAAGCTCCCGGCTTCTTTACTTTTAGTCTGCATGGATTTAAAATAAAAAAAGAAAAGAAATACACATCAAGCTGAGCTGTATCTCCGCAGGAGATGTTTAGGTGGAAAAATGGGATGGTGCGCTCTGAATCGCAGTTCTTCAGAGAAAGTCTTATATGGTTGCATAAACTTGAGTTTGAAATTGACCACTGCAGAGCAGTGGCACAAAGAATTTAGGATTAAAAACTTAAGACACAATCTCTTACAGCAACTCCCGCATAAGTCCATGAATTCAGGTTGCTGAAGTCCATTCAGCAACCTGTGCATGCAGCTTTGCTCCATGACTGCAGGCGGTGTTAGTTTTCACTTTGAAGCATAAGAATGCAGATGTGCATTTACAGCAAAACCTTACACTGAATTACTGCTACATTTCATTTTTTGGGAGAATTCTGAAGATGTTCCAACCAGTCTGGTGACATCCTCTATTATCTCTAAATCCTAGTTGATTTGTTCACATTTACCTCGCCAATAGTCATGCTACAATAACGTACAATTACCACTAAAGGCAGCCAAATTATGACTAGTACTCAGACACCTTGATTATTGTGTCTGATTTTTTTTTAATTAATGTGAATGAATGGTTTACAAATGTGAAGTAGAACAAAATGTACACATGATTTAAAACATTCATGTATAATGAAATAGATTTATGAAATAGATTTATGTTTATAGTTGTAATGTGACATATATGGAAAAGTTGAAGGTGTATGAATATATTTGCAAGCCAAATTTAAGACTGCATGCATTATAATGTAAGTGTGACTGGTGGGTAAAGAAAACCTTTACAAGGTTGCCTGAATTGTTATTGACATCCAGTTTTTACTGTTGATGCATTTCGTGACAAACATAGCTTTAAGTATCACCACAATAATAATTAACTAAACTGAATAAAAAAAAATAAATAAAAAAAGTTAATGTTTAACTTCTAAGTTAAGTTTACTAATTTTTATTAACTGAAATAAATAAAAACTACAACTGACTGGAACTATATTGTGCGTTTATGAAACTAAAACGTACTGGAATTATAAATATAATATTGTTTCTTTCATGTTTATGAATGTATTTATTAGCCTTTGGAGCTAATTTTTTTTCACCACACAAGAAGTTCACGTCACTCCAACGCCCCCTGGTGGCAGTTTGGGAAATGGCGACAGCAAGAGTTTTGGAGAAAACTTCAGTTAGTTATTGTTCAACAATAATTGAATATACATATATTTTTTTTAATGTTATCTTCTGTTGAGTAATCATTACCAGATAGATGTATACATAATCACAATTCAATACTTTGACCTCTTTGAATTCTTCACCAAAAAATGAAAAGTAAAACTAAAACTGTAACTAGAAAAACTAAAACTAAACATTTACCTAGCGACAAATAAACACTAGCCTACACACTCTAAAAACGAATGAAAACTAACTGAATTAGATAAACAAGAAGTCAAATAAAAGCCCAAAATGATCACAACCCTGGCCATAATCCATCAGTCTGTAATGCTGTAGCATCACATAACTATGAGCTGCAGCTGCACGCATCTCGTGGAGTAATAGTTACCACTTGGCACATCAGAAAACACTGACAACTGTCTGATTTGCTTAGCGGGTATTTTATGTCCTTAATAAAACAGTCTGTTCGGGGCGGTGGCTGGGGATGTCGGTTGCTGCACTGAGCAGATCAGGTGGGAGGAATGGCTAAAAGCCTCAAACTGGCACATGAAGATGTCACAGAATGCAGCCTGCTGATGTCATTCAGGTCTTATTCATAAAGTTCACAATACAAGTAACAGACTTTTAAAAAGAAGAGAATAACATAGCTGATAGCCCAAATTAGTGCAAACTAGTGACCCAATTTTACTAGTGAGGATGAATAACTCTTTACCAAAACAGTTTTGCAATTAATTTAGGGTGTAAATAATTCTTGATTTCTGAATAAACCATAGTGTGTTCTTATGCATACATTTTGTTTCAATGAGCTGAATGAGTGTCAACAAATGTCTCTCTGTCTGAATGAGAACCAGGCAAAATAACCACCAAGTAAAGTTCGTTCATTAAATGTCGCTTTAGAATTTTATCTTCCTTTGTTATTTTGGACTTTTACCAGCAATGGTTTTGCTTCCCTGAATTTGTCATTGATGTTTTTAACGCTGCTTCTTGAGCCGACCCAGGAAAGCTCAACACAAAATATGAAAGAGCAAATGAGGGGAAGAGAAGAAGAAAGAGGAGAGACAGTGGTAATGTTTTCATTAAGTGTGGAATTATCTGAGTCTGTTAATGAACCCCCTAAGGCTCTCAGGGTGGAGATCAGAGGATGTGGGGATGAGGAGGTGGAGGAGGGGGCAGAGTGAGAGGACTGGGTGGGTGTGTGTCTGTGTGTGGGAGTGGTTGAAAGGATGAATCAAACTGTTTGCATAGCATACCTGTATTCAACCTGTAACATATATACATCCACTTTTCACATCACTCTACTATTAAATCATGTTATTTTAGATTTGCTTATAAACAAATACTCTATTTCATGATGGTTATGCAGCAGTGCATAACAGAATTTATAATTCTAAATATTCTGATATCCAGAATCTTGTCTTTGCAACGTGTTGGATTTGAAATAAAGAGATTAGTAACAAAAAGTATCAGGGTACAGAAATTGTGCACTATTACTGTTGCACCAGAGAGGCTTCTGGGAAAGTCTTGTGAGAAAAGTTGGTCTGAAACTGCAACAGATGGCAGAGCTGGCATCACGCTGCATTTAAGGATGGCTGCTGTTGGTTGAATGCCAGCCCATTGTGTTTGGTCTTCATATGTCCCTGCTGTGTATGTGCCATTACTTTAGAGTTTTTCTAGAAGTAACTTAGAGCTGGGACAGTCTTTCCAGTATGTGAAGGTCAGAAAGGTAACCAGTCCAAGATCAAAAATTGCACCGAGCCTTAGCTCAGAGCTTCTCAGTTAAAACACTGTTGAGAAGCTAATTACATTTAATTATTTGTCTGTACAAACCACTGACACCAGAATTTTGTGTGCAGTCAGATGGCTATCAAGACAGACTATTCAATTTAAATCTTAAATTTTAAGTTAAGTTTACTAACTCAATTTCTAACTTTTAATCCAGATTGCTCAACCTGTGTGATCATCAAAAGTGAAAAAGTGGAAACGATTCATGTGAATGTTTAGACTAGACCCAGTTACATTTGTTAAACTGTTACCAGTCTGTTGATTGAACAGCATGTTTTCCAAAAAACTCTATAATGTTTAGAATCAGTCTGTGAGGATTGGTAAAGATACCTCAAGGGTCATCATGAGAGCTGGCTCCCCAGGGCTGTGTACCAAGCCCACTGCTCTCCTCCCTGATGACCCACGACTGTCAAGCCAGGTTCAAGAAGAATCAGTAAGTATACAGACAATGTTAGGGACAACAATGAACTGACCACTGAAGAAGTGAAACATCTGGAAGGCTGGTGTGATGCTGATGTAGAAGGTCAACAAAACAAAAGTTGCAGGTCAGCAGCATTGAGATTCAGATCACCGACACACTGACCTGGTCCGTCCAAACCTCTGGTCTGGTGAAGAAAGCTCAGCAACATTTGTGCTTTTTACATATAATGAGAAGAACAAAACACAAACAATAAAGTCTTTCTATGATAGATTCTATGGTTAAGAATTTCAAAATCAACTAAATTTTCTGTTATTCTGGAAACTGGCCACACTTCAACTACGGTTGCCAAAAGTGCAGTGCAAGTCTGTAATGTTTGAGAGGATTGGTCTCTTACTTTCGTCAACCAAAAGTAAGAGATAAAACAGTTTTATTTAATTTGTCTTCATTGGAAATTAAATATTGCACATGAGGAAGCAGTTACTGTGTCCGGTGAGGCTAAATGTTTCCCGGCTGCACTTAGTTTTGATAAAAGTTACATCTTTTAAGCCACTATGCATGGCAGAACAGTCTTTTTTGAGAGCGGATTAAATCAGATCAAATTATCATCTGACAGTTTCACACAGAGCATGAAGGTTCTGTTTTTATTCTTAAATGTAATAACCATTAAAACACTTGTAAACATGTGCAAATCTCCTACAATAGACACTCACCAAAATATTAATAATAATAAAAAAAAAACATTACTTCAAACCCTCATTCAGTCCAGAGGGATATAATATTTTCTTTCAAGATTTCCTCTGATGAATTTAAGACTTTTCCCCACAGAAAGTCAGGTTGTCGATTGAAAATTGGCTTGAAATTTGGGGAATAGTGATTTGGTCGATTTCCTAGCTTAACTAGAGAAAACCAACATGCAAACAACACCATGGGAGGCACTTAAGAAGAGCAGAGGCACTGTGGGGGGAGGCAGGCAGAGGGGAAGGAGCTCTTTCTGCATCAAAGCCAGCTAAAATGTCTCAACCAGGGACCAGGTCCCAAGTTAAATGCAGAAGCAGATTATTAATTGCTGCACCAGCAGGACCTGTTAATAAGAACCCAAAATAGCAGCCCCTATTCTCTCTGTTCTTCATCTTTATTCTGCTTTTACATTCTGCGCCTGTTTTTCTACTGCTGATTTTATTTAATCCTCTGCTCAACTTGCTTCCTTTACCTCTGGTCTGGTTTTCTCCCACTGACTTATAGTCACTTCATGCTTCTCACCCTTTCCCCCCATATTCATTCATGACACCTTCTTTCTCTTACAAACTCACCGACTTGCTAAATGTGTTGCACAATATAACACATCTGAAAAGTATCTTCAAGATGGAATAATTGCTTCTTCCTTGAATCTGAATTGCCTAAAGGTTTGTCACCTTTAGGTAGCGGAGGATCCGGTCCAGACGTGCCAGCATGTTGCATTTGGGCGTAAACACATATGCAAATTCATTCAGGACAGATCCAGGTCACACTGAGAGGAGCTCTGACACGCTCCTGTCAACATCCTGATTTAACTAGAACCCGACATTACTGTGCTCAACTAAAACTAACGAAATCCCAAAAACTGAAATTGGGAAAACATTTCTGTTAACGGAAATAAAAATGATGATTAGTGGGGAAAAACATATCTAACTGGAACTACATCCTGCTTTCATACATACTGAAATATAGAGTTAATATGCTTTTTTTCAAGTTCATGAATCTATTTATTAGTCTTTCAAACTGATGTTAAGTTTTTTTTTTTTTACATCAGCTGTTGGCAAATCATGGCACTCCCATCTCCTTCTGGCTTCATTCATGCTGGACCACAAAATGGCGACAGCAAAAGTTGAGTGAAAACTTCCGAGTCAGTTATTCATCACTGAATATAGTTTTTGAAAATCTGTTGAGTATTCATTACCCAGTCGATGTATACATAATCACAATCCAATAATTTGGTTACTTTTTCGGTGCATCATTCAAAAGAGTCAGTATATTAAAAGACTAAAACTGCTACTATAACAGATAAAGACTAAACAAAAACTGAACAATATTTACCTAATAATAACTAATAAAACCAAAAAGCACACTAAAAATAGCTAAAGCTAATTAGACAAACAAAAAGTTACAACAAAATAAAACTAAACTGAAACTTATCCATCCATCTTCTTCTGCTTATCCAAGAAGGAGCCACTTATTCAGCTCCTCTGGAGGAAGATGAGAAACATCGTCCCTCCAAGATCTCCAGGGTTTTCCTCTGGACCGCCGCCTGGTGGAATGTACCTGGAACACCAAGAGGCGTTCAGGAGGCATCTGAACCAGATGCCTGAGCCTCCTCACCTGGCTCCTCTACATGGAGAAGCAGTGACTCCACTGAGTCCCTCCTGGATGACTGAACTTCTCACTCTGGGTCTATTGAAAAACCAAATTGGAACACATCTATCAGATGAATCTGTGTCATTTCAGAATGTGTGGATGTAATATAAAATACTTCCTGTGTGAGCAGTGCTGGATGTAAAGGTGTACAAATATACTGGTTTGATTGACAGTCTCACTTTTTTGGTGTTGCAGACGTCACTGCTAATTACCTCTCTAGTCTACAACCATCAAGTTCATGTCCCATCTTTTGCTCAAATAACAGCTTACTAACTGGCAGGATTCTAATGTAGAGCATAATGCTGGCATCACAGCCAAGACAAAAGAAAACCTTTTATCAGTGAGTAATATTGGTAATCACGCAGGATTTTGAATCTCTTGAATCTGCTGGAGAATTTTCATAGTGGCTCACAAGAGAACTTATTCACACTTTAGCAGATTATAATCACAAATTTCATTGTACTTTTTAGGTTTTATATTCTGTGATTGATCTGTCAAATACTCTCAAAATATCTCGAGTTTTGAAACAAGTTAGTTTGTGAAAACCCCATTAGGAATATCTCCTACAGTGCCTTGCTGCAGTTTCCTACTTTGGGCTTTTTTAAAGGTGTGTGTAGATTTTACTCCCATGGTTAAAATCTGTGCCGGAAGATATGACCATGTCCCATTTACTTCTAGGAATCGACATTGTTCAGACTACTGCAAAGGGTTAATAGGTTAAATAGTAGCTTTGGGAGTGGAAGTTTAGGGAACTGTTTATTACTTATTTATCTCACTTCTTCAATCTTTCTTAACTGTGACAATGTTTAATAAGTAGTATTTTACATCTTTTGCAAATGTTAATTAACATAAAGATGTGTATAAGTAGAGTATGACTCTCTTCCTTCTTACTGCAGATGACAGACTGTCGAGAAAGAAGAAGTTTTCCAGTCTTATCCAACTTTTCTGAACTTAGCTTTATATCTACAGCAACATTAGGCCCAGATACATCTTTTTCATGGTTATCAGCCTGCAAACATGCTTAAAACTTGATCATGTTTAGCCTTTTTCCAGCTAATATCCCACATGCAGCCTTATCTATCGCAAG
Organism: Poeciliopsis prolifica; assembly: GCF_027474105.1. Lineage (NCBI taxonomy): Eukaryota > Metazoa > Chordata > Actinopteri > Cyprinodontiformes > Poeciliidae > Poeciliopsis > Poeciliopsis prolifica. The sequence continues at coordinate 2,611,560 of NW_026562432.1, forward strand.
GTTTAAATCCTTTTACAAACAAGCAGCAGCTAAAACGTTTCTGAAAGCTCTCCTGATAGCTTGTGAATGGCCACATTCTTAATCTCTCCTTTCTTTTTCATCCCCGTCTATCATTTCTTCACCTTTGTCTCCCTTCTCTTCCCTCTTTCCTGACCTTTCTTTTCTTTTCATCTCCACTTTTCCTGGAGAAGGAAAACTGTCCACTGCCAGTGAAAATCATTCAATTCTTTTCGGAAGAGACTTTGGAGATTGCTGCTGATAAACCAGCACAGAGAGAGAGAAGTATGGGGGTGCAGTGGGGGGCAGGTTGTGAGAGACTCCACCTTCCAAATAAGTTCCATTAATCACAAGCTAGAGTCTAATGTAACTAATATTTTACAATTAGAGGAGACAAGATGGAGCTGGGGGCCATTCATCTCCCTTACACCACATGATCATCGATTCATAAGAGCTGAGGAGGGAGAGAAAGAGGGGAGGTCATAGCACACCAGCCCTGAATATAACACGTACTCAGCATTGTGTGTACACTCACACACACACACGCACACACAAACTTCTCAGCACATGCTGACCTGCACACAGACACAAACCCACCCACAAACATAAGCACAAATAATCAGCAGTAAACAGAAGGACACTTGAGAGTGAGGGGACAAGCTGCGACTTTAGCATTTATTTGCTCTGTACACTTAATATCCACTCTCAAACTGCAGTTTGAGTTTATTCGGTAGCTGTATATTTTTTGAAGCAAGAAATATACAACTTAGACCTCTTCCTGAAAGAAATTGAGTCTTTTTTGATGAATAAATAAATAAAATAAAATAAAATAAAATAAAATTTAATTCAATAAAATTAAATTAAATAATAATATTTGAGAGGTTGAAGACTGCATTCAAACATGAATAAGTGGATTTGGATAACATATATTTCGATGGAAGCAGCTGATCTAATTATTACAGAATCAGCTTCTGTTCATTCTGTTTCTATGCACTGCATTCAGAAGCTGCAGTCTGATTTTAATCATCTTCATTTTGGACCAAATTATTCTGACTGACATAAATAAAAATAAAGACTGACGAACCACAAACAGTCTGTAAAACAACATCGAAGAAAATCCTTTATTTTGAGAATGTGTAGGATGAAAAGATTCAATATCTAAAATACCATTATGTAAAAAAAAAATTAAAAAAGAACTATATACAAAGAAAGAATAATATTTAGGAGAAAGAAAAAATTACCTTTTGGAATTGCCTTGTAATTGGCTTTCTTCAAAGAAATATGTACATGACCACAAGACAGCCTCGCCCTCAGATGAAACAGGATGTTGTCATCTTATCATGACGGTACTTAAGGAATGTTTGAAGCTGTCAGGTTCAGATGTTAAGTTAAACAGGCCTGTGTAATTTTTAATTTTTTTCTGTGTACATTTCGAGTGTGTGTTTCTGCAGTGCGACAAGCTTGTGCTGAAAAATACCACAGCTGCCTGGGCCCAGACAGCTGGTCTACTGTGCCCTCTAGTGGTCACAATGCAAAGGCTGCACTCAAGGTATCCCGATGCAAAACAAGGCTGAAGAAATTAGAGCTGGAAAGCTGGAAGACGGGTTCATCTGTAGGTCACCATCTGCCCAGTGACCAACCCAACGCCAGCAGACAATGGTGCAACATGCACCATGCATGCACAAGTATGTCTGGGGAGAAGAAGGAGGAGGAGAGGCAGAAATAAAAGATAGAAGAGATATTAGACAAGTGAGGAATGTAATGAAGGGCAGTTCAGCTCTGCTTGCTGAAAGTGGCTGCTTCAACAGTTACATGACTTAGCAAAAGTGGATTAAGACAATCATCCAAAACACACACAAACGCCCACACAATCGTGTGTAACTTGAATCTATTTTTTTTTTCTTTTCGAGCCCCATGGGTTAGCATGCACGTGTATGTAAATTGGTCACGGAGTTACTTTCTCCAGATGTGAGCCTGATTGGAAACAAACCCACATGCTGACTTCCAAACATCTGGCCCCTTGCAGGTGATCTGTTTCATAATTAGTTAGGCTTTGACCTGCAGACCTTCACAGGAGTCCAGCAGTGCTTGGGGTCACAGAAACATGAGAACAGATTACATTTAGACGACGCAGCTCAGCTTACAGACAACACAGGTGAACCTGGACGCCATCCCTTAGCTCTGTCCTGTTGAATGGCATGCACATCTGCTCCACCTGCTAAACAGCATGGTACCGTTATTATTATTATTATTATTATTATTATTATTATTATTATTATTATTATTATTATTATTATTATTATAATCACCAATAATAATAATAATAATAATAATATCATTATTATTAATATTACTATATATTGTATGATATATGCCTAATCAATTGTACAGATGTCATTTTACCAGCCTTCTCATTACTTCTCAAAAACAGACAAAACTATGAACTTCTAACTACTTTTTTTTCTTAAACTCCTTTTAATGTCAGAGAACTTGATTTGATTTCATGTAAAAGTTTACTTCTAGAGAAACAAAAGTAAAATAAAGTAACTTGGTCTCTCAATAGTATAAAATAATCGGAAAACAGACAAAAAATGTGTATTGACTTATTGCTGCTTTACATACGGAGTGAAAACCAGCCTGAAGGTTTGATATGTAGGACACAGTGACATCTAGCGGAATTCAGACATACTGCAGTCATCTGGATATCACCCAGTGATTTTTTGAACATTGAAATAAAAGCCAGTGGGTGTGAGAAACAGTGAAAGGTCTGCTGTTTAATTCATATCCACTAGGTGTCCTACTCATTACACCTCGGGTCTCTGGACAGAAATGACCAGATCAAACACAGTTTATGAAGCGAAACTGTGGCAGAAGCTTTGATACAGAATCATTTAATGTGGATACTCCTTGATGAGCTGGACTCTCACAGTTTGAAGGTTTGTTTGTCTAACCAGGTGATTAACAGCTGAGGATCCAGCACAATTCTGACTTCTGTCAACTACAGAAATACTCAGATGACTCTGTAGTTGTTGGGTGTGTCAGAGATGGACAAGAGGCTGAGGACAGAGAGCTGGTGGGCTGTTTATTGCCATGGTGTGGAAACACTCATCTCATCTGGAATGTAAACAAAACAAGGGGATGATTGTAGATTTCAGGAGGAATGTGGTTAGATCAAACCCTATGTTCGTCATGGGAGAATAAGTGAATGTGGTCGAAGGATATAAATACCTTAATGTTCATCTGGACAACAGACTGGACTTTAGACACAACAGGGACAAAGCAGACTGGACTTCTAAAGGAAGCTAAGATCCTTCAAGCTTTGCTGCAAGTTGCTGCAGATCTTCAATCTTCAACAAGATCTTCAATGTTGATGAGAACATCATCTCTTCTGCTGTCATCTGCCAGGGCAGCAGCATCAGAACAGAAAACTAAAAAGACTCAACAGCCTGATAAAGAAGGCTGGTTCTGCCCTGGAGACAACTGTGGAACCTCGGAGTTGGAAAGGAAAATAATGTTCCTGATACAATATCAATAGGCTAAATCTAAAACACCGGGCAGTCCACCACTCTGACATTTTTATTTTTTTTTAGTTTGAATACATTTTATTTTTATTATAAGTACAGTTCAGTAGTTACAAAACGAAGCATCTGCCATAAGGATACAGCAAAACATAGAGTGTTCAGCTCACAAGACAGGATTTGTACATCATATGTGGAATGGAATGATCATTATAGCTGGTTCAGAGAAGGAGAGAGCCCAAGCTCCACTCTCACTGTGAATCTCTCATCTTTACCCAGAAAACAGAGATAAGGTCAAAAGTCAAAGCAGTTGGTCAGTGATTTCATCATCCAACGAGTTTGCTTTGACCCCACTTCCAAACCCCCAAAAAGGATAGCTTCTCACTTTTCAATGTCTCACCTTTGTTATTATTTAGATGTTGAATATCCTCTTCTATAAAATTGAAAGTATGGTCAATTGTGGTCTGCAGAAATCATTTCAATGTAGCTGCAAAGAAAACATTGGCAGGGCAAAAATCTTCTCAGGCTGGTATCCAAGTTCAGAAAGTCACCCGGCAGAAAGCAGTAACAGGTCTATGCTGTAGGTCAGAAAGGGATTAGCATACAAAAAAAAAATAAAATAAAAAATCTGAGGAACCATAGTCACATACAGTATAGATGTTGATCAAACTAAAAAAAAAAGAAAAAAAAAGAAGTATTATATTTGGACTATACATACCGCATTAGACTATTTTTTTTCTCTGGGTTTTTTTTTCCCTCTGGGTTCACAAAAAAATGACAGAAACATTTCACAATGCCAAGGGACACACAAACACACGCTCATTTTAGTTAATTAGCTAGTTTTGTACTGTATAGGTTGGATTTATAATACTATCACAGTGCAAAATACTTCTGAGAATCCAAACAAATGAAAGAAATCAGAAAGGATAAGTCCCTCTATGCATTACGGATCTGTATATATGGGGGCACAGGAGACGATTGTCATCTTTTTCCTTTTTTCTCATTTTTTTCTCTCTTTTTTGATCAGTAAATGGACAAGGCATTAATGTACAGTACATATAAAAGTTCAAAATAAAGTCAACCCTACATCCTACAGTCTAGCACAGTTACATAGCTTTGAAGTAGCAATAACAGATGACTTGTAATCTAAGGCTATACACATTGTCTTTTTCCAGTTTTATGCTAATTTTTTTCTCATCTTAAAGTAAATACATCAAACCATTTTCAGTAGTCAGTAACACTGTGCAACAATGATTGGTGGCAGTATTATACAAACATCTGCAACACTACAGTCCTCCAGGTTAGACATGAGAGATGAAGCAAAAGGGATGTAGGGGTTCAATGAAAGAAAACTGTTCTTGCTCTTTTTGTTTTTTTGATTTTTCTTTTTTAATTCTTCCGTTTCGAACTTGAGAAGAACGGCGGCCGTTTGATTCTACGGCCAATAAACTATTGTCACTCCTCTACTTTCCCTCATCGCAAACATTTTAAATGTCGACTTTGTCGTGCTGCTGTCTGTCTTTCTATTTACATCAAGCACCAGACCTGCATTGAAAACTAAAGAAAACAATTGAAAAGAACAGGTTTTGTAGTGGGATGAAGGCCTGGTTATGGAGTGTTGAATTTATAGCAGTTTGAAAGTTACTTCTTCTCCAATACTCACTAACACCACCGCCATCAAAAGCCAACCAGTCATACCTCCATTAACAAATAATTTCTGGGAAGAACCATGCTGCAGGTTGAGAAAAAGGACTATGTCTGTAGTTAATCTTCAGCATGAATGATGTGAGACATAAACAGGGAGTCATGGTAGCTGAAAGGTGAAGCGCGAGGCGCTAGTTTGACAGGAATGTGCTTGGTCTCAGTCAACAGTCTGCTAAAGTTTAGTTTCTATTCAGCAGTAGAATACATTCTACCAAGTACAACAGGATAATCTTTACTTTACAGGAAAAGGAAACAGATTTCATTAAGTTTTTAATACTTCAGTCCAAGTTATAAAATATTTTTTCTAGCTCCAGGAATGTGTCGGTAATGTCAGGGCTAGTTTACAGGAAGTCATCTTCAGACAGGTAGTTTCATCCAAAGAAAAGAAAGAAGACCTGAAGGAAAACAGAAGCAATGCGTATAGGACAACAAAGACAAGATGCATTCAGACCACAGGAAACACAAAGGAAGGTTGCCATCGTCTTGATAAGTGTGCGAGGATGCTTGCAAAAGTCATTAGGTCCAACTCGCAAATTCAAACACCGTCTTAGACGTCCCATTTAAAAGTTCTCACTTTCCATTCCCTCTGACGGTAGTAGTTTTCTTTTTTTCTTTTAAATCATCTTAAATAAAGTCTCTGTTATAGTGTTTTCCTTCATTTAACCTTTATCCTCCTTCATCTCATCATCATCTTCATCGTCGTCATTGTATGTCATCGCTGAGCCTTGCTCAGGTGGAAGTTGTTAGTCTTTGTTTCCAGCATGGGCGTCCACCCCCTTAGGCTCACCCAGGTTATGGTTGTTAGGGTGGTTAAGGTCGTTGTTAAGCTGGTTGGACTCGAGGGTCAATACGGGGTCATGGATGATGGGCTGGTCCTCCTCTCCTAGCCACAGATGTGCTGCAGCCAATGAGAGAACAAGAGGCAGATTAGCATGGTGACTAACAGACTCAAGCAAACTCTTTAGCACTGAAGTTACATTTGTGAATGTCAACTTTTGCAGTCAACTTGGATCTTTAAACATGAGTTTTACATTTCACCTGTAAAATGGAATGTGTCGGTCTGTAAACTACTAGTCAGTTGACATTGGAAATTGAAATTGGGCCAAAATTAAAGGGGAAGTTCACCATTTCATAACAACTCTACTCTCAAAACAAAAATGTGGTCTATCTTTTGTAAAGCACTGAACACGATTAGGAGGTATGGGTTTCTTTCAGATTTAGATTATATGAGTTGATTCTCTAAGATCATGCATCATGTGAGACCATAAAACTGGTCTGAAAGTTTTAGTGGTTTACCTCTCACAAGGCAATGTAAAAATGACATACACTACGTCCAGGATTTCCTCTCTATTTGGTTTTTTTGGTGTTTGGGCACCCAAACACCAAAACAACCTTTTCTTAATGTTAGAAACTCTCAGGGCTGCTGTTAGAGTTGTTTATAACATTAAGAGTTAGGAACAACTCTTAATGTTTCTAAAATTAAGAGTTTCTTAATGTTAAGAGTTTCTTAACATTAAGAATCTGACCTGGGTAAAGTTTTACCCAGGTCAGATATGGGTATCAGGTCAGATCAGACCAAATGTCTCTGTTCTCTCTGATCCTGTGGGCTCTGTTGCTGCAGCTGTCATTATCCTTATCTGCTGTTTTACCAGTTTTTCTACCTCACACATTCTGACATTTTGTATTATCCCTTAATTATAATTGGGTGCATAAGCCCTTATTCTGTGTCAGGACCTTTCAGTGGATCGAGGCATGTAAAAAATGTGTAGATCAAGGAATAAAGGGTTGATCTGAAAAAGTGCAAAGAAAGAACAACCAGGACTTGTGAAACTCCAACACAGCTCATGTTCTGCACTCTGGTATCTGCATGATTATGAGTAACTTCTCTTCTGATAGAGCCACTGATGCCCATTGCTCTATATTCTAGACATGGCCGCTCAATGCAAGGCGAAGTAGTTTCAGATCTGAAAATTTTCTACATAAGAACTAATTTAAATCCTGAACATTTATTCCAGATGCATTAAATGATTAGTCAGACAGTACATCTCAACTCCCTGTCATTTTATTTGCTTGCGATAGGATTCCTTCTACTTCCTGTAACAATCACCACAGTTTATCAAAGCAAAATCACAGCTTTAATAAACTGCAGCATCCATTGAATAAATCTACTTTTAATTGCAAACAGTGTTTTTTTCATCTTGCTCATAGTAGTGTACAAAGTGACTTCCCGACTTGAAGATAAATTAAATGTCTTCATTCTGAAAACAGAAGCTGGAAATACATTATAGTTATGACACCTGGGGTAGTAGTTTCATACGAGTTACAAGCAACTCGCTTGATTCAATAAACGTGACAAGCAGCATGACAGTGTGTGGAAAGTGAACAGAGTGATTCAATTAAAAAAGAACTAAAAATAAAAATGAAGTATTGTAAAACAACTGGAAATAGATAACTGTTATTACGTCCAGAAGCAACGACCACATTCCACTCGTCCCTCCCACACGCACACACACACACACAAGCACACGCACACACACGTCTGTACTTCCATTCCCTCAGCAACTTATTTGGAAATTATTTTGCAATAAAACACCACCAAGAACATTTGCATGTCACACTCTTTTAAAACTGGCGTTATGAATCTAACAAAATCAAATTAAAGCACAAGTTTATTTGAGCCTCTCTCTATCTCTCTCTCTCCAGTACAGATATGGGTATCAGAATGAACGGAGTTAATAACAAGATAAAACATCTCTGAGACTCAATGCTGAGTAATAACTCTGCGGCCGTCTGTTCACTGAGGAAATGGCTCCAACATGCACTAACTTCCCTCCCCTGTACGACTCTGCTTATGCCTTTAAAATTACTTGGTTAATTAAAGAATTATTTTTTTTTAAAAGTGTCCTTTTGATGTCATTAATATTTGTAGAATAAGTGGGATGTAGCCTATGACTAGAATTATTTTTCCAATTCATTCTGCACACACTATTTATTTCTAGACTGCCATGATGTCATACACAGTTATGGCCACAAGATGGCAAACTAATGCAGTAAATGAGACTGAAGCTTCCCGTAGCTTTCCATGCTCATTCATTTAACACACCTGCCTTCTTTAATGGTTGTTTTGTCACTGCATTACGAAATTGAAAGTTGCACCTCAATGAGAAGTTAATTTAGCTCTTTTAAAAGTCTTCCCTTTACACTGCCAAAATTTTCCATGAGATTGTTGTTTTTTTTGTTGTTTTGTTTTTGTTTTTTTATGTGATGTGCAAAATCTGTCAAAGTCTTAGCAAAAGCAAAGTTTCTTTTTTTCCCCTGAATCTTCAAAAGTATTTTGCTTCTCCCCAAGGGCACTTCCTGCCTGTGACTTCCCTGTAAAGAAACTTCCTGTAACGAGCTCCAGATTAGGGCCCCATATTTGATTTTCACTGTTCATTAACTAAGCCACCTGGAATGTTATTATTTAAGCATGGTGCTCCTTCTCCCCAAACAACTGCCGCTGTGAAGGAGGGGTAAGAGATTTCCTGGCCAACTTTATAGGTTTAGCATAACTTCCCCCCCACCATCACAGTTTTTAATTTCCCTTTCGGGTAGACGGCAGATGCACCTAACAGACACAGAAAACCTGCCTGGCATTCATTTATCACATGAATGCAAGGCTTATCTCTTTGTTTTCATCAAAGTGCCCTGGGGGGGGGCGAGAGAAGATGCAGCGCGCATACATGATGGTTATAAGATGGCAGCGTGATTCAGATAAACATACTTGTCACTGGAAATAATTTACAGCACATGCCACATTCCTATGTAATGACATAAAGGAGCAGGGCGCCCTCATGTGGCATTGTGTGGGATGGCAGATGGCAGGAGAGAGGTGTGGGGATTTTGTGGGAGAGGACCTGGGAAAGCAAAACATATGGTGTGAGGACACCAAGCTCCAGGATCCATCCACTGTTAATACATGTGTCATGCTCAACAGGATGGATAAATGGGATGGAGGAAGGAACAATGGCGTACCACTTCACTCTGAGCCTGTGTGGGAGACAGCATGGGAATAAGGTGGTGGAGATATGTGTGGAAGTGTGAGCGGAAGAAATGCAGTCTCAGAAGGATAACATGGCATCCACTGCAGCTATGTGCATAGAAAAAGAAAAAAAAACATTTAGCGTTTGTTGATATTGAAGCCAGGGTTTGAACACAGGACATATGTCTGATTTATGTCATATTTTTATTTAACCTGAATATCTAAAACTGATTAGTATTTCATCAATTTAGATTGAATGACTCCACATCAGGAGTTTGCAGGTGTGGAAACAGATACATTAACCCCGGTTTGTCAATTTATTTGGTTTTCACTGGATGGATAAAAAAATAATAATAATAAAAAATCCAAGTTTAAACACAACTCCAAAATAAACAAGTAAAGGCTGCTACACTAGGGATACAACTAACTACTCCCACCGGCCCCCCTAAAAAAAAAAAAAATAGGACAATTAATCATTTAATGAAATAATAACACGAAAAATGGCGCATTAAGCAGATTTTTCACTTAACTTAATCATTTTATACAATATTAAGAATACATGAAAATGTGCAAATAAACAAATATTTCATTTTTAAATAAGAAATTGCCTAAAGGGACAACTAGAGCCTTCCTCTAGCATTAACTTTTTTATGTACTGTATGTATGTTAAATACAAAATATACATGGTTTTGCTGAAAGAACAGCAAAAGATAATTTGCTATTATTTCAGCAAATTTTCCTTTATTGAGCCTACAACAATTAATCAAACATTAAATTAGTTGGTCATTATTCCTATTATAATTAATCACAATTAATTTGATTAATCATTTCAGCTTTAGTCTGACCCCTAAATATCATAAACTCTGATATACACAAACATTGCAAATATGAAGGCAATAAGATGAACGCTAACATTAGTAGCATTCAGCAGTTCTTCAGTGTGTTCCAATGCTTTTTCTATGTGGAAACACAGAATGAACTGTGTGTGGTTGAGGAGTTGGGGTGGTTGGGTTTGCTGACATCCCTGCTTTAAGGACACAAACTGTTTTTAGCTTCTCTCCAACTTCCTGCCCTGTCTGCTGGCTTCCTTGGTTTCCATATTTTCCAATGATCTAAAATAAATCTCTGAACATCTGTAGTTACAGATAAACTCTAATCACACTCCAATACAACAGAATCATAACAAGTATTTTTGTCTTTTTTTCTAGTTCAAATATTTGAGTACACTTAAAGAAAGCAGAGCGAATATAGAAGCCTTAGCTCTATAAATATGAATATTAGCAATATAAATAGATAACTGACTGTAGATAAAAGTGTAATAGGTCCACTTATACCAAGACATTTTCTTTTCATTTTTTTAAGTGAAAAATAAGCCAGTGGAACCATTAAAAAAAGCAACAAAAAAAAAAAAAAAACTTTTTTTTTTTTAACCATGGTAAAGAATTCTTAACTCAAAGAATTCTAGTGAGTGTATTTATGCTGAGATGTTCTTTATAAGTTGGTTTAGTTTTATTTTAAGCATACAAAAATATTTGAGCTAGAAACCAGACCATAAATTTCTGGTAAGATTTTGTCTTTGTAGTGCAGCGTCCCCAGTATGGACTTAAAAAGTACCATTTTGTCCTTATGTGAAAATAAAATGTTTAAATTCACACAAAAGTGTCAGTCAAAATATCAAACAGCACAGAAAAATGACAGAAAAGATCAAGCCTTGCCTCATCTGGACATGAGGTGTTAGAAACTCATGAAAGACCTGTGTGAACTTTGTCCATGCTGCTGGTGTTGCTCATGGCTGCTTTGTTCCTTCTCACAGGCATCTGGGCTCGACACTCGCAAAAAACTGTTGTTCTTGGCAAAGCCCCGGCTCATTGTACAGCCCAGCATTTATAAATATGTAAATATGAGCAGCATTAGGCATAACACAGGCTGCTTGTATACACTGAGGAGGAGCGGCGAGGAAGTGAGCGCACCCCTCGCTCCCCACTTCCCAAAATTGTATTTTTAGATGGTTTTAATGAATACAGGATGTTTATAGTTACCATTCCCTGTGATTCGCACAAAAGACTAGAAAAATCCACATCCATACCGCCAGCCCACCCCTCCTCTTTCACCCATCCCACCCCCCATCCCTTAAAGCATTACTAAAGAAGAAGAGGTGAGGAAGAATAAAAAAAAAAGAAGAAATTTGTGGTAAAACGCAGCAGGATTATTGTGCTCTGAGTCTGCTTTCAGCTCAGATCCTTATTAGACAAACACAGCGTGGTTAAGGTGCAAAAAAAAGTGAGGAAAACTCCCGCGCACCGGTGAGGAGTGTGTGTGGCGCGATGAGCCACGTGCAGAAAGAGAGACGACGAGATCTGCAAAGAGAAGGTTCCTCAAGAAGCCGCTTCAAGGCATGCCGCAATTTGTGTGTTACGCCTGCTCTTTAAAGATGCCAAAATAATACAAAAGCCGAATCAATACGCACGAGAAGTGAGCAGAGAAGGTTAGCTGTTTTCTGCTGCCTGTGATAATTTGCTTTTTTTTGTTTTGTTTTGTTGTTTTTTTCCTGTTTTTTTTTTCTGGTCTTTGATGACTCTGTGTCAACCTGTTTTATTTTTATAAACTCGGTTTTTGTTGTGCTGCAAACTCTCGGGGACTAGTGTGAGGTGATACCTATGACAAGATGATTTGATTCAGAGCAAAAGAGAGAGACAGAGACTGGAAAAGAAGGCAAAATATATATAAAAAAAGAATGATTGCAGTTGGGGGGAATTACAATGAAGTCAATGTTAGTGGCCTCTTCCTATCTTTCGCTGTCTGTCTCCAAAACTATTTCTGAGGCTAAAAGATTGCCGGCTTGATAATACCTCCGCTGAGCAATTTAAGCCCAAACACTCTGATGCTACAATCTGTCTTCTCTGCCTGATAGCGCTTTTCTCTCCTCTTCTCTCCAAATTACTTTCTTTCATATCTAATTATATTTGCTAATGATCTTATAAGAGAATAATGGAATGTGCTTGATCTATTACCTTTTTTTTTCAATACATAAATACAATGCGGGGGGAAATGACTATTGGAGACAGGAGGAAATGTTTTTTTTATGTTTTGCATGAGAGGGAAAATGAAGCTGAGAGCTGCAGGGTCATTAATGGGTGATGAACGCAGAGGTCATCTCTCACATTCCCTTTGACATTTTTCTCATCTGACGTGCAGAGACAATCACAAGCTCATCCTCGCTCTCACTTCTTCTGCCGTGCTTCACTTTCTCTGCTCTAATCTTTCAGATATTTACCTCAAATCTCCTTGATTCTGTGATTGAGACAGAGCCTGGTGAGGTACCATTTGTTTATTCCTTGGTGGGGTTTTTTCTTGTCAAAAATGTGGATAATGTAGTAAGAGATGCCAATTTTTTGAATTAAATCTACAATCACTGACCAAGGCATCCATCTCTTGGAGCTGCCTAATAATCCATGCAGGATTGCTGGGGAGGCGGAGTACGCCCTGGACAGAGCACTCGTCCATCACCGAGCAACAGAGAACTATAACCACGCACACAAGCACACATGTACGCGTGTGCATGCACGCGCATATGCACACATGCACACACACACAAAACTGAGGGCAATTTAGAGAGGTAAATTAACCTTAACATGCCTTTTTCTGAGCTGTGGGAGTATGGAGGATTCAAACTCAGAGCCTCCTTGCTGCAAGGCACCAGCCAGCGACTAACAGCAATGCCACTCTGACTAAGACAGCAAAGAACAAAATTCAATAGCTAGAACGTTAATATGGATGGGATTGGTCCAACACCAAACCAGAGACAATGATGAGAGGAAAAGCTGGTCAAGGATCTAACTTAATGCCTCTCAGCTGCACTCTGACTCCCAGAAGTCCAAGCCCCCATGTGGTCAATGGATCATGCTGCTTCCAGTCGGCACATGAGCCAACAGAGCCCATTCCAAGGTCAGAGGTGATAAAATAACGCTAGATTAGTTTAAACCGTGAGGTTTTGTTTTGTTTATTTCTCTTTCAGCAGGTGTAGAGGCAGATTTCTACACTGTTGGCTAATTCTCTCTTCAGTCTTTCTTTCCTCTACGCTTATCTCCTTCTTTCCCTTTAAAACTGTTCCCAACCATTCTTCTTTCTTTCTGTGTCTATTACATTTGAAATAAACCCAAAGCAGTATCACATAAATTTTTATATATATGTTAAGTGGAGCATCATGGAGAAAACCGTACTATTCCACTTGTGAAAGTAAATTGTTGGGCCTCATGTTGACACTCAGACAACGATTCCACACTTATGGACAAAACACACATTAAAAAAAAAAAAAAAAAACTATTTAACTCAAAACTATTGGAGTGGTTGTTGTAATAAATTGACCAAAGCTCCTCTTTCCATTGGGCCGGGTCAAAGCAGGTACTCAGAGAGAACACATGTACTAGTGCCAAAGTCACTACTAATGGTGGTGGATAAGAGAGCTGTGGTACTCAGTAAGCTCTAGAAACATTTAAGACCTGGTGAAAATCATTTGTATTCCCATATTCTGGTGAATTGGACAAGGTGACCACATGCAAACCCAAAGTGTGACCATCAAACTCTTATAAGTGCTGTCAATGCTGCCTAATGCATCCATGAGGCGACTTGAAATTTATCCTGTCTGTCGGGTTCAGACTGTATCTCTATTGCAAAATTTATAATGACATCCATGGCATTATTAATACCTAGTCCATGTTAGACCTGTCATTGTTTTTTGTCTAAGTGCTCTAAGTTGGGGTAACCCAGGAAACCTGTTTATCAAAAGAAAAAATGTTATTGTAAAATCATACAAGAAAGAAATATTTTGTTACTTTTTCCTCTTTGACCCTCTCTTTCTTTTTGTTGCCAAACTTTGTCCCATTCTCTATTTTACTTGAATCCTTGTCCCTCTCTCCATCCCCTCTCCTCTCTTCTCTTGCTCTCCACAGGCCGCAGGACAAACCAGGCTGTGACAGGCACTCTAAACCCCCTGCATTAATGGAAGGAAATGGCATTCGATCCCTGTTTGATCTCCTAATCATTTCTGCTGAAATGATAATTAGTGCTTTTCCAATCCTCCCACAGAGGATGGAGAAAGGGGAGGAGGGGGTGATCTGGGAGGGAGTAAATGTATAAACATTTAAAGGAAAATCCTTCGGCTTTTCAGAGTCCCAAACGACGCCTCTGTCACGGAGTCGGGCATCTTCTAAGCCAACAAGTGCTGTCCTGTGATGCGGATATCTCATCCTTTCACACGCAGAGAGGGGATATACTGTACACAGCGACATACACTCAGAAACAGAGAGAGACGTGGGGCCTGGCGACTGCTGTCTGTGATTCTTTTCAGCTGACATAATCCTGATTGATTCGTTCAGCAGATAAAAACTGGGTCCACTTCTGGCCTTTTACTGGGGAAGAGCGGGTGGGGGGCAGAACATAATACAGCCTTTTATTCAGCAACAATGTAGCATAATGGCAATGGAATGTGCAGGGGAAAAAAGGTCACATCTTAAATGTTTCTGACACTTTGTCCTTAGAAACAGGCTGAAGTCAAGTTTAAAAAGGTCTAAAAAATATCTCTAATTTTAATGTTAAGTTTCTGCGGTTCCACAGATAGTTCCTCATCTTATTTCATTTTATTCTTATTATTTTTTTCTGCCTGTATGTATACTGGCAACTTCTTCAGCTCTGTAATAAACTATCATTCCCGCTCATTCTTTCCCTGTAAAGGAAGCTTTTGTTTGACGGGCATGAATAGGTGAGGTCATCTCCACTCGCTTTTTGTCCTTTTCTGTTGCTGTTTGGGAAGCTTTGTGTTTACATACACTGACATCCTTCCCACGTTTTTCTGCAATACACACAAGGCTGTCGGGGACAGTGGTGGAGCTGTGCATTGTGTCCTTGGCTCTAATGGAACAATTTTCGTCTTCCACATGAAGAAACAAAAAACGGGCCTAACAGCACACCTGCTGTGTAATATTTGACTTTCACTCAATTCTTTTGCCAGTCCAGTTCTATAAATAAACCAACAAAGGCATAAGTAAGATACAGGAAGTCTGATACTGTGATATTTTACTTGGCTAAGATTAGGATGAGGTGGGTGTGGAGGTCTAAGCTCATAACAGCACATTAGTGTGTGTGATTACACATCATTGTACATAAATTGTTAAGAATTTCCCAGCTTTGGCTTTCGTTTGCCTAGCAGAAACTGAGTGCATTTTAATTACATTGTCAGTAGCTGGTCGATGTCAGCGGAGGTTCTGCTGCCCTGAGAGACACTGTCTTCTCACATAACCAAAGAAAAAACTGTTTAACTACTTCATTTATCAGGATTATTAAGATTTTAATAAATATATCTATAAAATGGAGGTACAAGTTATTTTCAACCTTGAGAAAACTAAGAATTGCTTTTCGCTGAGATAAAGTTTTATAAAGTATGTAAACTTTTGTTTTGAACTACATTTACTGATATGTAAAATAAGCCATTCAGGATTTTATTGCTACAGAAAAAAACAACAAAAAAAATCATGGAAAGGCCTCAAACATCACACGTGATGTATTTACCAATAACACTACTTCTTTTCTTGTTTCGTACAAGTGGTGGAACCAGTAGATTCTAGTAGTTTCACAAAGTGTTAACCAAGTTCCAGCTTTGGTAAAAATGAACATCTTGCTGCTACTGACGGTTTTCAGAAGACAAAAAGAGAAAGGAGGCAACGGCATTGATAATAAACTGTTCAATTACGTGACACCCTGTCATGGCACGTGCGCTCAAATTCAATTTCAGTCATTGATAAGCTGGCCAATTTTGCCACATGATGCAAATGTCCTGGCCACCATCTCTTGCTGTTGCTTGCCTGTGATGGCGGTGATAATGGAAGCCCGAACATCAAAACGGAGACGGTCTCTCTGCGCATCAACGGGGGTAAAATTGGAGGCCCTAATCAGCCAGCCGCGGCCATCGCGCCACAAGCGGACAGCGTTCTCTGCACCGGTGTGGTGGCTCCCTGTGACATATCTGGTTACTAATACAATGTGGCACGGAGCCAGATGGGAGATGGAGAGGAAGAACCAGTCTGTGGATCTTCCAGTAAATGTGTCCCCCGAACCCTCCATTTGACTGCTGGAGAGGAGGAGGGGATACAAAGGGAATATGATGACACATTATGGAGGAACTATGTAGTTCACAAAGGGAGGAGAGAATGAACTAGAGAAAGAGTACCAAATAGGACGATATTATATAGGGCAAAATGCATATATAGGGCAACAGTAAGTGTGCCTCTTTGTTAAACTCTAATATTTCTATTTAAGGACAGGCATAGGCAGGAGAATAAAGAATGAGTGGAATAATAATTCTTAACCTCAAATAAAAAGACAGAGTATTTTCATAAATATAGGTTGTGTGGGCTGATTTCCCTTCATATTGCCTTTAATTCTGAACTATCATTGGTTATGCTAGGAGAAGAATCATTTAAATATAGCGATAAGCTACAGTGAAACAACCAGAGGAGCGCCATGCTGGTCTGAAACACACAGAGATAAAAAGATGCTGATAGTGAGACGTAAAGAAGTCAAATCTCTGCAGAGGGGGATTAATGTGACACTCAGGAAGACAGACAGGAAAATAATCGCAACTCAGCAACACAGCTATCAGAGTTATTTATGATCCCAGAGAACCTGTCACTGGTTCCCAGAGTTTCTTTTTTTTTTTTTTTTGTGGTATGGAGGGAATTGTCCCAAATGTCCCGAATAAATAAATGACAGCAGTTTAGAATGTGACGATAGAGACGGCTGTGAGGGCTGGGTGGCTTCCTTGAGTCGGCACTAAGGAGGAGGAGATAGGATCCTTGTGAACAAGTGCAACATATGCATCAATTTGGCACACCAAGCTGCAGGCACTTGCCATATGTTAAAGCCCTTGTAGACATGACTGTCATGGAAGCTGAAAGAGTTCCCAGCTACCTCTCACTCCCAGTGTTACCTGGAGCAGGCTACGTCTGGTTTGTGCTGCTTGACTGATCAGTCTTTAAATGGTTTCTGTGGGTTGGTTTGTGAGAAACACAAATAGTAGGAAGAAAATAATACATAGCATTCATGGCTTCACTCTTTGGCTTTGTGACAAAGTGCCCTTCTAGAAGTAGTCATCAGAAGATGGCATTAGTGTCTGTGCTGCTGCTATGGTTAGCATTGCGGTAGCACTTTAGGCCAGAATAGCTTTGCTGACAGGCTAACTCCTTTTAGCACACCATAACAATTATCTTTTCCAACATCAAATCAGATTATTTTCTGAAGAAAAGGTGAAACTCCACCGCTGCTGCGGCTGTTGATGTGTGTCAGATTTATGGGCGTATTGGAAACATGAGAGTACAGAGGTTCCCGAGGGACCAAATTTTATCACCATTTTTTTCCTTTTTTTTTTTTTTTTTTTGATGGTTGAAACTGTTGCATATAAATAAATGTAGTTAATGGCGTTACAATTTTTAACGCTTTAAAATGTGTGGCAATGAAATTAATTAATCACATTTATTATGCTAAAGTCCAGGCTCTGCCAAGTAGCTTTACTTGCAAATTCTAACTTGTAGTTTGTGTTAACAAGCAATTACAGAGGTGCTCATAATAAAGTGGCTGGTAAATATAAACCATGCATGTAGCTGGGAATTATTTAATATTTAACATAATTTTCAACATGACCACCAGACAACGGTAACCTTAGAAAACTATTGCTTTCAGAGTTTTTCTCTCTGACATGTGAATGATGATAGGTATATTAAACTGTTTCCTGATTTATCATCTGAAAATGACAACTATATCTTGGAATTTATCTATGTTTTCATATTTCATCTATTTTGTTACTTATCAGGTTAGTGATAAGTATGCAGCTTACACTGCAATGATGAGTTACTAGTTAAACACATTCGAAGGCATTTGGACTGTGAAAAGAAAAAACGTAACATTTTCCTATTGTTTCACATGCTTCTGTTTTTTTTCAGCCACAGATGTACTTTAGATGAAGATGCACTTTACAGCAGTTTAGCATTGCTAATAAACCATGTGTCTCATTTCTCTGTCTCTCTTCCTAGAAACTCTCTAAACAAATGCATTCACATCAGCACTTCAGCGCTCCTTGATGTAAAGAGGGGGGAAAAAAAAGACAGAATAAAAAATCTAGAACACCTGGCTTCTCTTTAACATGGTTTCATAGGCTTTCAGCAGTCTCTGATGATTCAACAGTTGCTGCTACAAACATCTGCTCGGTGCTCTGTGCAGATCTCAATTAAGCCTCTCGTCGGCAGCCACGCAGTGCCTTATTTATGATATTTTTTTTAACATGCCAAACAAGGGATAAAGGCCAAAAGGTCTGAGAAATCCCACTTAAAGAGGACATAATGAGGCAGAGAGACAGACATGAGAGGAGGTTGGAGGTGCTGGCATGAGATTTAAAATAACAGGCATTCTTGCCAACACTGGCAGCACTTTTAAGAAAATGAGAGAGGGGAGGAGGGAGGCTGGAGGGGGAAGAGCATCAACAACAAACACTGACAATGAGCAGCCCGAAGCCCTCCCTCATCTGTTCCTTTCCTTTCCCCCCATCTTCTGTTTTTGAAAAGGCATAAGAAAGAGACGATGAAGAAGGACTGAGTGTTGATATGATTATGTAAATGTAAACAAGATTTCCTGCCGACTGGAAGCCGTTCCTCTTTTTCTCTCTTTCTGACCCGTTCTCCTTGCAAATCTTCCATTTAAGACAAATTCCCCAGGGGAGGCCGCTCTGCCGTTACTTAACGGGATAATTATGATATACGAAACCTTTCCAAGATCGCCCCTCTTACCCCCACCTCCCCATCCCCACGTCTTCCTCCAACTCAACACACACACACACACACACACACACACACACACACACACACACACACACACACACACACACACACACACACACACACACGCCCTTCTTCTTTTCCCCATATCTTAGCTTTCTTCCTGAATCACACTTTCCATTTCTCTTTTTCTGTTTTTCACCCTGTCTTTCATCCGCTGTCCTCTGTCTCTCCTGGACAGCAGTGCTGATCTATCTCTGAGTGACCTAATGACCTGAAGCATGTGTTAAACCCATGGCTGCTGCTGATGGCCTTTTTGTTTAATTCTGAGATAGAAAATTGTGACATTTTCACAAAGCTTTAACTCATATAAAACTCGGAATTACAAAACCTTTAGTTATTATTTAAACTATTGTCAAGACTTATTCTAACTGTAAATTTGCCCATAAATTTTGCTTTTGATTTTGCTTTTTAAATGACAGAAATAAAAAAAACAAAGAAAAAACAACAACAAACATATATTTAGCAGTTTTTTAGACTGTATCGTTTCAGTTTGCATGAAGTTGGCACTTGCATTGTAGAAGACTGCTGCTAAGAATATTGCCAATGAAAGAGCAGATCTGTGCACCATAAATAACTCCAAACAGACCAGATCAGTTGCATGGAAGAAGGCCTTTGAAACTGAATCTCGCAATTTTCAAAACTTTTCCACAAATCTGACCAATCACATAAACGTTTTCTGTTTCCCTTCACCCTGACCAATCACTGCAACTCAGTTGCATTTTGACAAATCACCTTAGCCCTCTTCTAATTTCACTTCCCAGTTCACGTCTCTTGAAAACCAAACTTGTGAGATGAAAGCATGTGTGACATAAATTCTTCTTTTATTTTTTACATTTTGAGAAGTTTTGTAGGATTTTTTTCTATTGTGTAAACAGTTCATGTCAACTTGAGTGACTAATATGGAATTCTTGTTTTTCACTTTGAGAAGGCTTCAGAATTTTATCGGATTTTATTCATATTAAAAGTGCTATTGCAAGAAGGCGTTATATTAAAATCCAATCTTTTTCAGGAAGATGCTGCAATCTCAACTTTTTTGCAAAGCTTAAAAAAATTGCACCTTTAAGAACAATTTTTTGAAAAAGGTGCCACACAATCAGTCATTTCTGGGTGAAAAACAAAAAACACTGAAACATCTTGAAGAAACTGTCTTACCCACATCACACAGCCTGTGACCAACTCTCACTGCAGTTGAATTGTTATTTTTTTTTATTATTAATCTCAAAGAGAAACTAAGTGAAAATGCAGGCGGAGAAACAGAACCCACAAAACAGTGATTAACTCCAGACACTAAAAAAATAAGAATACCTCACGTTCAGATACTAAACAAAACATGATAAATTCTATGTCCCTTAAATTCTGATAAAAGTTTTCTTTTAACTGAATGGGAACACGTAGAAGGAATCAATTTGTCCCTGTATGTACGGATGTTAATGCTTGATGTCTGCTCCATTCAGCTGTGAAAGGCTTCCTTCCAGTACAGCTTCATCTGACTTGGCCCTTCACACCATGACCTCACAGTGGAAGAATTGAGCAGCGATCACAGTGTCCTCGGCATATTTCTCCACCATCCCACCGTACAGCGTGTCCGCATGTGTGTAGTTAAGTGCTAACCATAACACACTCTATTTACCCTTTGATCCCCCACAGCCTAGAAGACTCCCTGGAACAAAGAAACACACTTTCAGTATCAAGAGTCATAAATGCAAAAAGAGTGGACAGAAATCAAGCTGCTCCAAACATTTCATAATGCAGACGTACAACTTAATTGCAATTCTGCTTGGTTGTTTGGCTCCTTATTTACCCCTACAACTTTGTTACGGAGCCACACGTCAAACTATTTACACGGTGGTGTAAGCACTTACGGCTACGACTCCTTCCTGCTTGACAACGGCCATAAACAGCCGAGTGAGAGATCAAAACTGTTCATCACAGAGCGTGACAGATGACAGATATGGCAAGAGATTTTCCATGATCTTCAGCACACATGAAGGGGGGAGAAGATGGGGTTTGGGGTGGAGGCTTCAGGGGGATGGCAAGAAAGAAAAAAAAGTGCTTGAAGACCAATCTGAAAAAGAAAAATGAACTCAAGGAAAAGTTTCTTTCCACGTGAGGCAGTGCTGCACAGTAAATATCAGCGAGTAGGTCCTTCCAATGTTCCCTGATCAATTATTTATTCCAAAAAAGTGTGTGTAAAGGGACAAACGTGTGTGTGTGTGATAGGCAAAAGTGAAATGTTATTTGTCATATTGTCCAAACACTTGTTTCAAAGCCTGGATAATTGGCTCCACAGATGAATAGAAAGCCTGGCTTCCTGGCTGAACAGACATGACAGATGACAACATAACTTTGTGAAAACATGGTACCTAAAAAGAAACTGAATCATCTCATGGCTTCGCATGTTACAACACACTGATGGTTGGAAATAGAAAGCAAATCTTAAGATTTTTCAGTCACTTTTCGAGCTCAAAATCACTTAATTAAAATATAACAGTTGATATATCATCAGTCAATATGAAGAGGGTTCAAAAGAGCTTAAAGAAAGCAAAGATATCAGCTGAAAACACATTTAATGATCACAGAACTAGACGCCTCAAGTTGCGTTCAAACTGAAGAACATAAAATGGTATCCAGAAAGAAAAAAATATGTTTTGTTGAAAGATATAATTAATCAGTAAACAGTATTCTAATGATCTTTAAAATGATGACATGCATTAAAAGGACAAGTTAAATTTTTCTCAAGTGGGGTTTAGTTGAGAGCCATAAAACTTCATTTTCCAAAGACTGAAGCGAGTCTGAGCAGCAACTCAGGTGTTTTATAAATCATAAATGTTACACCTAGTAAAACTTTGAATCATTAAAGCAGTTTCCTTTGAAGTTAGGATAAAGTTAAAGGAAAATGTTGAGAAATGAATTGTGAGAAACTTGTCTTTCCAATTGCAATTAGAATCTTTCCCAATCAGACAAAACCCACCATACATTTGGGACTTGATAAATTTGACATATTCTGACGTAACCTGGTCCTTTCCCATGTTGCTAAGATGATAATCAACCTCATTCTCACGCAGGTAAGAACGACACGCTCAAACGCTTAGTGAACGCTCACTGTCTATCTCACCTGCTTTAGAACCAACTGCATTTCTAGTGCCAAGACCTGACATTAGCCTCTCAACAGCATGTGATTAACAAAAATACTTTAACTCTTCCTTCAAGGTGCGCAGAAATAACTTGGATCGACGTCAAAGTGGAAAACAATCACACATTGTAATCAAAAATAGAAAAAGTTCACATTCCTGTTTTATCCACCAGGTTTACAGAGAAAAATGTCTCATTTACAGCATGTGGTGTCAGAGTAATGTTACCACACAGAGACTGCTTCATACAAAATAAAAATAAGTCAGGTGAAAACAGAAGGTTGATCTTTGATCAGCCTTACATAAACAAACTATTTGACAAGAATGAATGCATTGCAACCCAGTTCTGACTGCGATGTGTGAGGAATAATTAATCCGGCCTCTCTCCGTGTGCCTCCATGCTTCTCTCCTTCCTTCTCCCGAACAAATTGTTTTGCTGTTGAAATCCATAACATTTCTTTTGTTCCCCTTCTTTCTGTAAGCCAACGCTCTTATTTTCCCAAGGCCAAGAAACTTCAGACATGAGAACCCTGATATAAAACCAGGGAAATTTACCTGGGATTAGCAGCCATTGACAAATAACCTTGGTGATAGATGCACAGTAGATTTGGTTCAAAGCTCTCCCGGCAGCCTCAAAAGAGATTAGTTCACTTCTTATCAGGTCAGCCGTGTCGCCTGGGAAATGTGTTTAAAGTCACATTGATTTATTGAAAGATTCCCCAATAAGAAGATATCTCTAGACTTAAGGAGTGCATGTGCGTGTGTGATGTGAACGAGTGCCTCAAATAAATTACACCGCTTGTTGAGGCTTCAAGAGAGAAAAAGAAAGAAGGGGGAAAAAAACCCTGCTTCAGACAAATACACTTAAAAAAACACCAGAGACATTCCAGTTCTCTCTGTACTTGCACCTCTCACTCTTTCTATCCCATTTACCCCATGCTGGTAGAGCTGCAGAAAACAGTGATTGTACAGTGGTGAGACACAGAGTGACGCTGACAGGGAGGTATAATAAGGCCTCTTTTGTTCCCCAGAGGGAGAGAGATAGAGAGACGTATAGAACGAAGGGGGATGAAGAGGGGAACGGGAATTGGAGAGGGGCGGAGAGCTTTCATTTACACCATTAACTTCTTAAGCATCATTTCGGGCCAAGGAGTGGAGGTCTGTGGGAAAGCGGGCAGGGAAGCCAACGAGGGAAACGAAACACCTCATGTGTCACTCAACGGGTTCACCAGAGATTATTCATGAACTGACTGACGCTGTCTTTTAGATCTGCCTTGTAAACCTCTGACCCATTTCTTTTTCCCAAAACACTTCCCATCATGTCTGTGACTCTTCTACTCTGGTCATTTTAACAGAGATAAATTGTTCACATGAATTACAATACTGTAATGTTATATCTCGACTCCTTTCCACACATCAGTTTACTATACCTGCTAAGTCCTGGCAGGATGGCAGGGCTTGGGGAGAGAGGTGTGTGTGTGTGTGTGTGTGTGTGTGGGTGTGTGTGGGTGTGTGTGTGTGTGTGTGTGTGTGTGTGTGTGTGTGTGTGTGTGTGTGTGTGTGTGTGCGTGTGTGTGTGGGGGTGTGTGTGTGTGTGTGTGTGTGTGTGTGTGTGTGTGTGGTTGTGTGTGTGTGTGTGTGGTTGTGTGTGTGTGGGTGTGTGTGTGTGTGTGGGTGTGTGTCCACTGCTGGGAGGTGAGAGGAAGAGCACACTCTGGACAGTCCGACACAATGTCTATACTCTCACTGTGTTTCCATTACAAATGTGTTCTAATCCTTGTAGAGGTTCTGTTAATGCTGAAAAAACACAATATCTCCATTGCAGTGTTTTCATTAAATGA
The DNA here is from genome assembly GCF_027474105.1 of Poeciliopsis prolifica. Lineage (NCBI taxonomy): Eukaryota > Metazoa > Chordata > Actinopteri > Cyprinodontiformes > Poeciliidae > Poeciliopsis > Poeciliopsis prolifica. The sequence goes on from NW_026562432.1 coordinate 2,635,653, forward strand.
GAAATGAAATTAAAGTCACACATGGATAAGCAGGTTTGTGCGATAAGTCATTAAAAATCATGGCAACGCCAGATGTAAACAGTTACATTATTACTTCCTCTCGTCTTCTTCGTTGTTTTCAGTAGCAGTAACAGCTGTTGAGCACGTGACTTGCACAATGTGAAAAAGATGTGTTTCCATTGCAGTTTTGTGAAATACAGCTATTCAGATATAGACAAAAAAACTAACTTAGTGCAAAAGTAAGTGTGCTTTTAAGCACACTTACTTTTACCTCTGGATTTAATAAAGCTCTGTGCAAGTACAGGTCATTTACCATTTTCTGAAGAAAGCATTCTGATTTCTCGTGTAACATAAAAACATAGAAAATAACACATTATAAATGCCAAATGGGAGAAATGTCTAGTTTCTAACCCAGGCAGCGATTTGCTGATCACAGCATTATGACATTAAAATAAATGTATCTACAAAAGACTCTGAGGCTTGTGTTGTGAGTGGCCTAAATACAGCTTAAATACCCAACAGCCAAACTCTAGAGGATTTCGCACTGAGAGTTTATTTCCACCCCAGAGACACCCTCAGGTTGAAAACACCTGCGTGCTCTCGCAGCATAGTTTCTCCTTTTTATTGCCGTTCTCCATAACCCTTATCCATAACCAACTATTAGTTTGGGTGACAGACACTTTCCGAGCCATTACTTGACCTAATTCCCAAGTATTTTCAGTCACCCAGGCTCTTTTTACAGTTCGCAGGTGCCTCTTGACGCTATCTGTCTCTAGAAAAATCTGTCCTCCTTGCGTTATAGTGAGATAACCGTTGCAAACTTAATAATGCGGAACAACCTCTTTAAATAGGTTTCCTCTGCTTAAGATCATCTGCCAAACTAATTACCAACCATAGTGTAGATCTAAATCAGATGTGTGAAAAGATTCCTATGGAAATGTGACATATAGGCTTGATGTTGGGAGTTCTGTACCCTTAACCTAATGTTAAACCCTGGATATGACCCTTAACATGCTTCAATAGAGGAGCTTCCTGTCTTTAAGAAAGGACAAACTCAAAGTGACACCTCAGAGTTAGGCCCACTGAGCTGCTGTTCCTGGACCAAAGGAGTTAAACCAGAAAAGACAGAGAATTACTGTCGGCACTGTAGTGTAATAGTTGTCTTTATCCTACTTATATCCACTAGTTGCTCATAAATCTTTTCATACTGTTGCTGTATGTCATCTAAGATTTTATTATCAAAGTTTGACTTTCCCCTTTTCGCTCAGTCTCTATGTCTTCCTAATTCCCTCAAAAAGCAGCCCTCCACCCCTGCCCTGCCTCCAGTTACATACCTCCGTCCCCTCCTTCTTCTGTCTCTCTGTCAGCTTCCATGCTTCCTCCATGCCTTCGTCTATCTCTCCCGCTGCTTGCTTTTAACTCTTGAGGTCATCCGGGACCCCTGGGCAGCCATCCCAGAATGCTGAGCCGGCTAACGTCCTGCAGAGCTGCCTTCTGGACAGAGCAGGCAGCCGAGCCAGGACTCGATCCACGCTCTGAGTCAACTTCGCACTCAGACATTGCCACGGCGTAAAAATAAAGATCTACGAAAGTTCCTCAATTAAAGGGGTAGTTCTAAATCGATCCATAGCGATTATAGCAAACCAAATAAATCCTCAATAATGCAGTGTGAATGCTTCAGTGAGGATGGAACCAGTTAAGAATCAACAACACTGCCAGCTTTACTGGCACCTATAAGTGGTTTCCCATCATGTGCCAACATTTCTGTAGAACAGAGCATATGAATAAAGACGTCTTATTAAAGCACAAAGTCCAACAGAGCCAGCAGAGTTTTTGATGAGCAAATACGGAAACAAACTGAAATCTAAAATGTGCAGAAGCAACAGGAGACATGGCAATGCAACACTGTTGGACGGCACATTAATACCTTGCTGTGCACTTAAGCAAGGTTACTGTACTCTGCTACAGCCATGAAGACTGTAGTTGGTGTATAAATCTTAGTTTACAACTAAGCAGCCTCACAGGGTTTTAATAATGATAATAATTCAAATCAATTAATACAATGTTAAAGGGCTGTCCTTATATTCACGAGGACTACAGGACATATTTTTTTTCTTCTTTTTCTTATTTATTTATTTTTTACAATGTATTCACAAATCTATTGAAAAGATATATATATATAGATATATATTGCAGGGATATACATCTGTAACAGCAGCAAAGTGACAAGAAATGGAGGCATGTCAGGTCACACAAAGATTAAAAGTATCAAAATCTGACAAAAAAAGAAGTTAAAAATATACTGAATTAGTAAGAACAAGATTACAAGATTATAATTCTGTGCAGTTTTCAGAAATAGCAAACTCTGCTCCAAAGGAAAGAGCAACTAATTAGGAGTTTTGTTTTAAGTACAAAGTGTTCACATGTATTTATGCATGAAACCAACAGACTATTAAGAGTATGAAAATAAAATAAAAAAAACAGTGCAAACAATAAATTTCATTAACTTTTTCCTAATGTTCTTCATCCTAACAAATATGTTATTGTTTCCTTTACAGGTAAAACGTCAAACCAGCCAATGTGTCTCCTCCGTATTGACTTCATTCACTTGTTATCCTCACTTAGGCCTACTATAACTAAAGCACTACATTTCAAGAGTCTTTCATTGAGCAGCAGAAAGGCTCCTGAAAATTATTATAGACTGAATGACTGCCCTAAATAAGCCCAAAATAAGCAACTGAAATTTATCATTTCATTATTTTTTAATAAATGTTGGAGAATCTTCTATACCTTTAAAGGAACAAAGTAAATCCAGTATATGGAATGTGAATTTAAGGGGGAAATCTGCTAACTTTTCTGATGGACTTTTAGAGTAAAATGGACATTTTAAAAATAAAGTTTAGCAAGCTACGAATTCACAGATTAATACTGATTCATAACTCGGGCTAAATGCAATATTTTCCTTACCATACATTGTCTTGAACATGGGCTGTGGTTTCTTCCAGCTTAAAATAAGTCATTCTTTTCCACTGTCACTACTTTCTCAAAATGAGAAATATTGACTTTCACTGTATTGTAACTGTTATAGAATATAATGTATGTAATTAGATTTCCTGGGAGGGGCTTGGAAGGGTGGGGATAGATGGTTTCTATGACGATTTTAATACCGCCCACAGGCAAATGAATTACACAAAACCTTTCAGGACTCAAAATTGTCCTGCAAATTCTCAACTCGGCCACCAAGTGTGGAGTTCCAGCATGTAGGACGGAGTGGGGCGGGACAATGGGGACCTGGGTGGGGCGGGGCAAGAGGGCACTTGCTAGGATGGGATTGGAACCTGTTCTAGTTAAATCTGAATGCACAGATGAGACTAGATTGGATTGATCTGACTGTCTGTTTCTGGTTCTGAACTGCACCGGTTCTCCTTGTAAAGCCTGTTGTGATGAAACTGAACTCAATTGGACTGAACTGGAGTTAGGGATAGCGCTAAAGCTATTCTAACCAACAACATGAATTCTGCATGAATGGAAACTCTAAACTCTACATGTTATCAATACACCAAACCCCCGATGCATTTCTGCACCGGTCGGATGATTGTTTGCTGTCAGGCAGACAAGTGGCACGGTGCATCCAGACTCCACTTCCTACTTAGAGAGGCAATAAATTTCAAGGTTGAAAACAAAGCAGAAATGTGCATGAAACCACAGCAGTGTTGAGTTTCTCAGAAGTTAACACAAGGGCTTGTGTCTCTGTGTCATTGCTCAAGTGGAAAGCTATAATTAGCGATGGAGTTGTTGCCTGAGTAGTTTAACTACGCACTAAACACATACAGCAGCAACGGCAAAACAACATGGCGCGCCTGTGTAGTCGACATGTAATAATAAAATGAAAAGCAATCAAAAGTCTGACATCGGGGTTGGAATGCTCCAACCAAATAAACACAAAGTCACATGAACAGCCAACGCAGCAGCAACTTCTTACCTACACCTACTCACACGAAAAGATGTTTTTTTAAATCGCTTCCTATATTCTACAGTATTTGAGATCACAAGCGCAAATACATGCATATTCTTTGTTTTCTATAAAACACTCCTCCCCCTTTCCCTCCCAATGCAGACAAACGGGCGAGTAGGTGATCAATACATAACAGAGAGGAAGTCAAAAACAATATTGCGACATCAGGGCCAATGTCTATAAAATGCCTGTGTTTATTCAATAAAGAGGGGAAAGACAGACTGGGCTCGCTTGACCAGAGACGGATGAAGAAATCAATTTGTGTGCCTCTTACTTCCAACAAATGAGAAATATAAAGAGACAGAGAGGCTTTCGTTAATCTGCAGACATGCACAATGGCACGGCATCCGTGCATCTTTACGCTGAACATATCATTTCATCAAGATCATAGAGCTGTTTATCACAGTTTAAATGTTATCAAGGTGTGTCTGCTGAACAGATGACAGGGATATCACTGATATGTTAAGGTTACATGGAGACAAAATGCATCATTTTTTTTCTGCTTCCTGTGTGAAGAGAAATTCCAAGATGAGACAAAGACATCAAGAAGCATCAACTTCTCTTTCAAATGTACTGCAGTATAACAGGCTTCAGTTCTTTCATCGACCCTTTGCCCTCTGATAAATGTTTGTATTTTGGGCTAACAGGGCCTTGTTGGCATGTTTCTCATTCTGCATGAAATCCATCAGACTGGATCTGTCTGAACGAGTACGACAAGTCAGGGAGGACAGAAAAAACGGGGAAAAAACGATTCAGTGATAGAGAGATGGCTGCACTGTTGTTGGAACAAAGTGTCTGTGTGTATCAAAGAGTAGCATCCAGTGTCAGTCAAGAGCCCCATCAAACACACCGGTGCTTTTCCACACAATGGTATCGACAGAATGTCAAGAACAACAGCAACCGGCGTAGTTCTGCACACACACACGGCGCGATTGCACCGGAGCATTTTGGTGTGTGTTCCAGCGCATGTGTTTGCTTCATCAAAAACAAAGGGATCAGAACACACACATGCGCGCACGCACACACACGCATACACTCATGCATGAACAAAAATATCACTGACTGTCAGTCAACTTCAAACAATGCGGCTGTAATCTATGATAACACAAACGGGGGCGTGCAGGGAGCCTGAAACACCAGAACTCGCTCTGACCAGTGAAGGCAGCGCTCCCCGCCGAGCTATAAAAACCCGACCGAGTCAAAAAGGTTGCCAGTTGAATTCCAGCTAGGCCTGTTCCTTGTTTGCTTTGCTTCGAGCCGTAGTGAGTCTGCGGCCTGAGAGGCTGTTAGGATGTGTAAATACAGCGAGACTCCAAATCCCAGAGGTCCGCGCTCTGCTCTGAGTCTAACAGGGTTCTGCTTCTTATCAATTATCCCAGTTGTCAGACCTCCCTGTCGACAAGGAGCAGAGCAACATGCAAACCCCCCTCCTTCCCTTTGCCACCCTCCTGCTCCCACACGTGCTCTCATACACACATTTGGCCTCTGATCTCTCCCCAGTGGATATATTCTATTTCCTATTTCCGTCATCACCTGGTTCTAATTTACAGGTCCGGAGAGGGAGTGCTGGATCAAGCCAGGCTAAATAGCTGTCAGTCACACCGTGTGTGGAGCTGCTTCTGCGGCCTCTGCAGCACCATTCCCCCAGAGCCCCCCTTTTACTTTCAGGATTTTTTTTTTTTTTTTTTTTTTGTTGCTGCACATGTTGAGCTTTCTTCAGCAGCCGGGGGACACGCTCTCTTAGCATTAAACAAAGGCATCAAATGGCCTCCCCTTTCACGACAAATGGAAACAATCATTTGCTGTGCAGCAAATCAAGTTGTGGGAGACATTTCTCAAAGCCTCTCCTCAGAAGGGGCTGAGCGTGGGGGACAGTATCTGCCTCTGACCTCTAGATGGTGCTGATCTTTTAGCAGTGGGAATCTCAGATGCGTGTGGATGTGTTTTTTGTTTTGTTTTTTCTTTTTTTTTTCCCTGCGGGGATTATTAAAGTTCTCCTGATTCCTGATAGAAGCACTTGTGTGACAGATAGGATGGTGTGTGCAAACAACCCGCATGTGTTGCTGTATTGTGTTTAGAGCTTACGGCGCTGTGTGCACAAAGATGTCAACATTAGAGTCATGATGCGTTGTTTGTGTGTGTCTGTGTGTGTGTGTATTTGTGTGTGGTGGGGGGTTCATACCTTTATTTATTTTTCCCCCCTACAGGACAATAAAAACATTAATTTGCCTTGAAGTCATTTCTGATGTAAATGTATAGCGGGGCCCATTGGAACCCAGTAATGAAGCATGCGGCATCTCGCCGACTCCTAATTTGACTAGTTAAATGACTCCATTACGTGTCTAACAGACAGAGGCAAATCATTTCTGGTCAGTTGAGGCTCACTTAGCCGCATCCTGGTGTTGGGGAAATGTCTCTGTCTCTGGCTGGCTGACTGAGAGGCTGGCTCGATCTGGCTCATTGTCCCCGCCGCTGCGATCTTCACTGTTTCCATTGGTCTTTGCTAAAACAGAGCGATGCCTGAAATACACGTGAGGAGGTGGCTCGGAGAACTGTAAAACTGTTTCCGTTTCCACCTGCGGTTCCACTTTAAGATCAAACATAACCAAGATGAAAATGTAATAGATTACACAATGTGAAAACAGAAGGGAAAATAAAAGTTTTTTTGCATTACTTTGCATTCAATTTTTGTGTGTGATCGCATCTCGTTGACAATGTTTGGCTTCTGACTGAGGGACAGATCTGCTGAGCGGGGATTCAGATATATTGAATTATTAAAAAGGACTACCTGCTGTCCATCACTGTCACTTAACACATGTAGAATGTGAAGTGTCTTCCCAGCAGCCACAGGGTGGACATCTGTTATCACACACACACACGCCCATGCGCACACACACAGTTACACTCCACAATCACGCACAGAGTGGCACCTCGAACATCTCCGTTCAGAGAAAAAAATAATGAATTTGTTTTATTGCTGTGAAAAGCTCTGACAGTGGCACACACGTCGTTGTATTTACACAGTGCAGATCACCTGCCATCTTTACCCAATTCCCTCAGGACCGCGACTCCACGAGTTGGATCAAAATGAATGTCTGCGTGTGTGGGTGTGTGTGTGTGCGTGTGTGTGGGGTGTGTGTGCGTATGTGTGTGTGGGTGTGTGTGGCCTTGCATTTGATACTTTGTGAGGACCATTTACCTAACACATACCAATGGGGCCCAAATCCCAGGCCCCATAATGAGAAGAGCTTCTTTTGAGTCTTGGGCCGGGCTTACGGCTGAACTGAGTTTAAGTTAGGCATTAGGTTCAGAGTTACGTTTGATTAAGTCTATGGCTAGGGTTGGGGAAAATGTCAATAAACACAGTCACTAAAATAAATGGAAGTCAATAAAAAGTATGAATACGGTTGTAATACGTGTGTGTGTATATTTTTTTTTTATATTCCTGCACCTCAGCGGGACTTACAGAAGTTCCACTGTTTCAACTCTCTTCAACAACAGCATCCGCACTTTCAGCTCTGATCAGAAACCTGACAAAACAAATTATCAAAGAGTTCACCTCGAATTCTCAACCTTCAGACTGAATGGCAGAAACAGCTTGTTCAATTACACTAAACATTAAACAACAAATATTTACTTTAATACCGACAAAAATCCCTCAGAACTAAAATACACAGAGAACACAGAGGATGGATACCAGCTTATGTGAGTTCCAGTCCCTCATCGGCGTCCCGTCCACCCTGGCCTCCTGTAAGGCTGTGTTTTATACTAAAGCATAAGACACACACTGATTAGCTTTGCCTTTCAACCTCATGAACCCCAGGACTTGCAGCCTGGCACATGCACGCTAGTCTATTGAGCTCGACATGAGATCCTGCTGATTATTCAGTTGGATGTGATGGGGTGATGAGTGACACGCCTGCATCGCTGATGGCAGTCTGTCTGAACAGATCCGAGCCAACGGCGCTGGTGTGAGTTAGTGTTGTTCAGGGAGCCGTGGCATGCAGAGTGTGTTTGTGTGTATGAATGGGGGGTGGGGGGGTCAATGAGACAAAACTGCTTTGAAGTTAGTCATCTTACACACTAACATAGACTCTCCACCAAATCATATTCATCTTTCCCCGATTCAATACCCCCCCACCACACCACTGCCACCTCCTGCGTGTCTCCATGTCTCCTCCGCGCCCCCGCTGCCTCAGAACACTGTGTGTCAATAATGCTACCAGCTGCTCCACTGCTGCTGCTCCGATGAGTGTGTAAGACACACAGAGAGACAGGTAGACACACACACAAAGTTGGGGGGGTGGGGGGCAGACAGAGGCCTTAGTCTGTTGGACATAAAGGGCTTAATGTGAAAGGTAATTATGCAGTCTGATCTCACATCCAGGATTTAAGAGCTAACTATACCAGCCGTCTGTCAGAGGCAACACACAGCGATGTCAATAAATAAGTGCCATGTGAGAGGAAGACAGACAGATGGATGGCTAAATAGATTTATAGATAGATGCATAGAGACAGCCCCCGTCCTCAGCACCAATATTTGCTGTTGGAGCGACAAATAAAAACGCTGAGTAAAACTAGAATGCGGCGCACAAACATTCACAGCGCTCAGCTCTCCCTGACATGTATACAAGATACCTGCTATAAGGCAATGTTTTAAATACTCCATTTAGGAGACAAAACTTTAGTGCTGCTGTTGAAACTCTCGAAAGCAAATGCAATGGATTTGATCAAACATTTATTGTTTATTTTTTATAAGGCCTGCAAGGATATTTTGTTTCAGAGAAGAAACAAAATACTTTTCCTCTCTGAAAATCATCTTAATCTGACAGATGATTTTTGTCTGAGATTATTCACTTTAAACCCAGATAATATTTCCTAACCTGAAAAAATATTAATTAACCATCTCTAAACGCTTTCATCTCTTGTTCACATAAACTGCTAAGGTTTTAGTTTTAATTTTTTTAGTTTGTTTTCTGTAAACCTGCAGGCACCTGATTCCTGTTTAAATGTTTGAACAATGTTTCTGTTCATGTCTGCTGTGGAGCTGGCCGGCGTATCCAAAACAGAGATAATACTGATAACAAGTCAGTATCAGAATCAGATCGATATCAATGTGATAGGATCAATATCTTAGTTTTAGATTCCCTCTTTAATTTATTTATTTATTGTATTCCAGTTTCTCTACCTTTAAAATATTTTGCTTTGATTTACTCTCAAATTACTCTCAAAGAAAAATGCACATAACACAAATTGTGTTAATATATTATTGACGTAATTTAGATGCTAGTAAACTTTGTCAAAATCATTTCGAATTCCAAATGATTAAGTTTAAGAGAGAAATGTATGATGTAAGAAAAAAAGAAAATTTGGCGGTTATAAATTTTGCAAGGATTTCATGTGAGAGCAGGCCTCAGTGATACTGACAGGGTGAGGATTCAGTTGCTGTGAACTCATATATGATAAAGAAACAACAATAAAAATGACTGTATTACAAAACTTAAAGTTCATTATAAAAGGTCATTGCAGCTGAGTATAATGTTAGGCAAAAAGTGAATAATTTTGAACAATAAAACAAATAAAAAAATAACTACGAATGGAGAGGGAAGATCAGTTATTTTACAGTATTTTAATTTGATCTTTTTGCTTTCATTAAATCAGTCATCAGTCTTCTCTCCCAGCACCATCACTTCCTCCACCCTTCACCCCTCCTCCTCCTTTTCGCCGTGCCGGGGCACCCCTGTCGTTTGTGTGACTGTTGATCCTTGCAAAGAGGACAGATCAAATATTTCTCCTCCAGTGTATGAGGCTTTCCACTGGGGCCAGGCAGATATGATGATTGGGGCTGACGGACGGACGGGCGCCCTGGGTTTTGAAGTCTGAAACAGACAGCGGTGGCTTTGATAGCCCCCCACTCCTCTCGCACACGATCACCAAGGAGCCTGGGCGAACGCAGAGGCAGAGGAGGGAGGACAGGAAGGGAGGGAGGGAGGGAAGGGTGAGGTTAAGGAGGAGGAGGGTGCAAGTGAGCGTGAGCGGGGGGAACAAAAGCATCTGTGGAGTCGACAGGCCTGGCGGCAGCAGCAGCAAGAGCCACTGTCGGAGGCTTTTTGAAGTTTACACACTGCTCTACCCTCCACTCCTGTTCGCCTGTCTCCTCCCTTTCTGCGCTTCCTTTCTTAAAATTTGCCAGCCTCTTGTGTCCGTGAACGACTCGCTCTCACTTTTTTTTCTGTTCTCTTTACTTAAACACTTAGATGGTATCTCTCGTCTGTCTGCTACATTTGTTCGCCTCTTTAGGTCGTCTATAGGATTTTGAGAATTTCAAACTGAGATTCAGTAATGTGGTGACATCAATTTAGTTTAAAGTGATGGCAGAAAGAAGAAATAAAAAATAATAAATTAATGTAACTACGTGGACATCTCTAAAAAGTTATAATATGTTAAATTCCACAAACAACCAACTTGTCCTGAAATGCAATGTGTCTTTCTTTAAATAAAAAGCAAAGGCCTTCTTTTCATATGAAGGATTATTTTTAAAGCTTTTGTTCTCATTGGAGACAGTATAATTATTCCACAAATTTAAATCAATTCAGTTTATTAATATAATGCAGATTCACAGCAAATGTCTAAAAAAAATTATTTCAGTTTAATTACAGATATATTCCACGTAATCCTAGTTATCAAAGTGTACAGTGTGCTCAATTCATTATTCAAAGTAGTTTCTGTCGAAGGAAATGAACAAACAGGAAGTGTGTATTCAAAAAAACACAATCAGTTTTCACAAGAACATAGCTCTCACTGATTGTAATAAACTATTTAAAGATGTATTTTTTTATGTGTTCTAACTTGCCAGCTGAGGAAAACAATGTTAAAAACTATGCTTAAGTTGTCAATTTTTTGTAACTTTTTTGTGGCTTTATGGGGTTTCTCCACAGGTGAGCTTTGGGACGTTTTTCAAAGAAAATCTAAAAGCATTTCTATTTAGATTGGCTCTCACAATGTTTTTAAGTTTTACATATTAACCACTTTGACAAACCCATGTTATGTTCAGATAATTTTTTTTTACTTTTTGTTAATAAACCAATCTTGGCAAGCGTTTTTGTTTATTTACTATTTATAATTTTTATTACTTTTTTGTTAATATTGCCCTTTGTTTTGAGTTTTTCTGGGAATATATAAACACACTTATCTCCAGCAATTCCTGGCTAATCTATTTGCTATTAGCTATTAGTCCTCCGTTCCCTGAAGTTGATATATGTATCTCCCTATTTTAATTCTTCATTACAGGCCTTTGTGATGCAGAACAGAAACAAAGAAGAAAGCATGGAACCTAATCTAGTATAGAAATGGGAATTTCACAAAATCATTGAAATATTAGAAATTTCAGAGGGGTGTGGACTTATATGTTAACTTTGGAAATTAATTTTAAAAAGATTCATTTAAAAAAAAATATAGAAAAAAAAGTTGCTCCCTAAAATCTCAAGACATCAGAGGTGTGAGATACTGCATCTGTTCATAGCAATATAATGCCAAGTGAATACACAGCCAGTGTTACCAATAACAATACAATTGCTAATACCGATACCGATACTTTGTCAATGTTTAATTTATTATTATTGGAGCTTCTGACCTGTAGGTATTTTTATAGTTTTTCCTTTGTTAAACATTTGGACAGGATTTGTACAACGTTTGTCACCAAAATAATCTAATAGAATGTTAACATGGTAAATAAAACGAATATAAAAACAAAAGTAGGTGCTCATTTCGTCCCTAAATAAAGTGAAGAAAATCATCTTTGAGGTGGAGCTGAGAAGCTACAATAAAATGATTAAAATAATATTTCAAGAGGGAATCTGAAACTAAAGTATCAACCTTACCACTCCAGTATGGATCCGATACCGATACTGACTTTGTATCAATATTATTGCTATTTTGGATCGATTAAGATAACAGCATTATTTCGTAGAGGCCAGTCCACAGTGCAGTTTTAGATGAGTGCCTGAAAGCTCAGCGGTGAATGTAATAACAAAGGAAAGAAAAGAGAAATCTGTCAGAATACATTGTGAACAAGGCCTTAAAATTCATGATAATGTGTGTGACATCTGCTTTCATGAAACTTAGGGAGACAAAAAAGAAAAGAAAACCCAGCAGGTTTAAACCTGAGTCACCTGTGACTCGCTTTATGCTCCATTATTAGCCAAAAAGTAAGGAAATTCATTTGTTCTCGGCTCCCCAAGCTTTGCAGTGTGAATAGGCAGTGACACTCGACAGATGGCTTTTGTCAGGCCCGGAGAGCAGAGAGTTAACCCAATCCTCCGCTTGTTTCCCCCCCTCTCCATTGCTCCCTTCGTTTTTAAATGTCTCCCATATAAACAGATTTTGTTGCTGCTTAAAGTGGGCTCAAAATTAAAGCGTATCATTTTACACACATATTGCATGCATATTATGGAGCCCCAGCTGGTGGCAGGCTGCTCTTAAGAGCCATATGATTAAGTTAGAGGTTGGGGTATCCGATAAGATTCAGGCTCTCTGCCTCGCACTCTCTCCCTCTATCTCACCGCCTATTTTACTGCAAACTTATTAAATGGAGAAAGCGACATTATTTTTTTTTCTTCCAAGTGTATGTGTAATTATTGTCACACACCTGTGACTCCCTGCCATCCACGACAGGGAGGAAGAGGAGGGAAGGTGGGGATGATGAGGAGGGGAGGGGAGTTGGAATGAGGAGAAATGTCGTTGGGAGCAGCGGGAGGCCTCGTTTCAGGAAAAAGGGAGGAGGATAAAGAGGAGAGGGAAAAAAAACAAGAGAGCTTGTTAATCAGGCACTTTCTGTCAGTGGCTGTACACTGATATCCTAATGATTCACGCCGAGATAGTGACATCACAGGGGAGAGTGACGGAGAAACAAAACAAGGAGGAGGTTGCAAACGAAGGGAAAAGGGGGGAGATGACAGGCCCCGAAAAGGACAAGTAGTTTTGCACAGACAAGATGACAGAAAGCAAGAAGAAACACGGGGAGGAGGGAGGGATGGGGTAAAAAAGGGGAGAAAAGAGACATAAACGTCCCTCCAAGTGTGCCGCCGCATTCCTTACAAACAAGCGCTTGTTTAATCTAAACAGAATGTTTTCTGGAGGAGAAACATTGTTAAAGTTTTTCCAGCCAAGTTCCAAGCTGTTTCGTTTCTCCTCTCTCTTTCCCCCGTTCCGCCGTCCCCTCGGCGGACCAACCGCGTCGGAGGCAACGACATGTGATACGAGCCTCTGAAGACAAAGGAAATTACCTATTAGGAGGGAGAGATGATCTGCCTTTAGCTGCGCTCCAAGAAAGTGACTCACGATGTTGTAATTGTTTACCTTTGACTCAGCCCATAAGTCTCTGCTCCCATCTCTCTGTTCACTTGTAACATAATATTTTGCTCCGCTGCTTTCAGAAGCTCTCGCTCTCCTGTTATTTTTTTTTATTTTCTGCCTCTCTCTCTTTCTCTCGATCTATTCTAACAGGACAGATGTCATCGCCCCAAACAGTCTGAGTCACCGCACGCCTTCGTACCCCTGAGTAACCCAAGGACAGGAGGGAAGACGGAGCTGTAATTTTTACATTTTAGACGTTTAACTGACACTGTTAATCATCACAACTTGAGGGTTCAGCGTCTCGGCCCAAGGACATGAGGACAGAACGAGTAATGTACAGAAATCCATTTAAAGACAGAAGGTGTGAGAGACTATTATGATAATAATAACTATTGTTATAATTAAGAGAGTTATAAAAAATATAATAAAAAAGAAAAAAAAAGAAGTTAGATTTCCACATTTAAAAAGCATGTGTTGAGCCATGCAAACAGACTGCTCTATTATGTGATATTGATTTTTGGAGGAGAGATTCATCTCAGTGTAAACAGGCCCTGATTTCACTCAGGCCAGGATCAACACATGACTCTGTGTGTTTCTGATGCTTTGAATCTGATTTCAGGCAAACATGTGCAGGTTTTTATTTCCATCTTCATGCAACTAAAGACAGAAACTTCACTTCATCTGTATTCAAGGAGGCCGTCTGCTGGACACAACCCCATATAGATGCATTTTTATGGTTGCGTGCAGTGAGATCAAACTATTTTTATGTGACGCCGAGCTGATAAGATTGAGTGAGGGAAAAACATCATAACATGACCTAGAGAACCAAAAAGTTTATTTTACATACACTAAGTAGCCTGAGTGTGTGAATGACTGAATGTGATGTAAAGTCGTCTGAACGACATAAATAATTTGAACTTCTCCAAACGACAGGTTTTATTGGAGTTGGAGGTCATAGACCAAAACAAAGTAGTGCCTAACTGTGATGTGGAAACAAATGAGACACTTGGTTTTTACATGCTTTCATAAATACAACAAAAAAATTATGTGCAGCAGACTTCTATTCACCCCCTTTAACTCTAATACTACTAAATATATCCAGTTGAAGACGTCAAGGATTACAACACAACCAAGAAGCTCTGCAGAGGAGAGGAAGTCTACAGCTCCACTGATAGTTATTGCTCTACTGTAATCTGACTGTAGGTAAGAGAGGCAAGTAGAAAGCTATTATTGAAAGAAATCCATAAGGAGTGATGATCAACGTGCGTGTGTGAACCTGAACATGAAAGAACATTCTCTGGTCAAACCACTGCATGTCCCTGAAAGCCTCATTCTGGCTGTGAAACATGCCAGAATGCTGACATGCATCATCATGCTGACATACAGACAAAGCGACAAGGGAACAGACAGGTTAGAATGACTTAGTTAAAGACCAGACCTAAGTCCAGATTAGAATCTCTGGTCAGTTCATAGACACCTTCCATCTAACCTGACATCTAGTTTAGCTTAAGCTATTTTGCAACAAAAAACAAAATGTTTGTTTCTAGAATTGTTAAGTTGATAGAGACATCTTTCTGCTCTAATTTCAGCTGAAGATTATTCTACAAAGTATTGATCGAAGGAATGAACAGATACACAAACTCCACCTTTTTGAAATTTTGAATCACACGGCATTTTAAAAGCTACAAATAAAATGCATTTTACTTCACAATTCTGTGCTCTTTGGTGTTGAGCTGTCACATAAATTTCCAATAAAATACATTGACGGTCTGTAATTTCAGAGTTCAAAGGGTGTGATTAGTTTTGCCGAATGCTGTGGTTGGTTGTGCGTCTGTATTGATGCAGTTTTATCTCCTAAATAAAAAGATCTAGCGGAAAAGGGGGAGAGAAAAAAAAAGGAGAGGGCTGGAAATAGCATCGGCAAGCGAGCAGGCTGCATGTGCTTCTTTTTTTGTTGGGCGTAATGATTTAATAGAAAGCAGATGGTTACAGATGCAGGGGCCGAGAGCCTGTGATGACATATCTTTAATATTTTAGAGTGGTTTTTGCTGTAAATGTTGCAGCAGCTGTTTCCCAACACAGTAAATTTAAAGCAGGTTTTTTTTTTTATCCTTTTTTTTTCTTTTCCTGTGTTTGCGAGCTTGTGTGACTGACAGCTATTGGATTTACTGTAAATTACAGAAATGAATATGCAGAAGTGATGAAAAGGCAAGGGAAAAAGGGGAGTAGGGGGGGCGTGTGCACCCCAACTGTTTGTCACCGAATCAATTCAAGCTCAGTCTGAACCCCGCTGATTATTCCCGTATTTTAGTTTGCTGGAGCAGGCTCACGTACGGTCGCTGATATCCAAAACGTAAAGAGATACAGAAATAATGAAGCGCAGGGAGAAAGAGCAGGAGGAAGAGGTCGAAGCGGGAAGACGAGGAGGAGGCGGCAGCGATAAATGTATATTTGTTTTGTGTTTTGTTGTGGCCGGCGGGTTGAGCTTTAATGCCAGCTGCGAGGAGTGGAGGATTGAGGACTTTTTTTTTTCCTTGTTTTGCTTTCTACTCACGGTGATTGTCATCAATTCGCATCTTGGCATTTAAACCAGGCTTTTCAAACGGGAGGTTTTGAAATGCAAATGCGGTGACACACGACCTGCAAAATTAAAAGACAAGCAAGTGAAAGGGACACTTTTAAGGACATGACAGTTAAGGCTCACATTTATTGTCCGTGAAACAACCCGGTGTGTTTTTATCTGTTTTATGCAGAAAGAAGGTAAAAAGTGAAAGAAGCCGTGCTTTTTTTTTTTTTTTTTTTTTGCTTATCTCGCCCTTGACTCCCCTGTTTGCGCCTCGAGGGATGTGTTCGATTAGGTGCCTCCTTTTCCCCACAGACACACGGAGAAAATATGATTCACATTTTTCCCCCCTCTCTCCATCTCTCTGACGCTACAGTTATTTAAACATCAATAGCCATGTGTCTTCTTTAGCACACACTCTTTCTCATATTGATATTTGTATATGATCATTACTTTTTGGCCCCGCACGCTTTGTTATACCGTGTCAGCTTCAATAGGTGTGAGATCCAATACTGCAACCTCTGCATTCCCCCCAAAAAGCCGATAAAGCAGCCTTCATTGTGTAAAGGGGAATCTAATGTAAGACCACTTGCACATGGACTAAATATGAATGACTCAGAAACACTGAAAACTGGGTGGAAATTTAATGGAATTCAACAAACTTCCTTCATATTTTATTAAAACATTTTTGTTTTTTTACATCCAATACTTCATGGGAATAAACAAACCCTTCTTCTAAGAGAAGGAAAACAATCTCATTGCATTAAAGCAAACAGAAAAACAAAAAAAAAAAACTGATGACGATAAGAAGAAGTTGCTGACCTGTACAGATTAAACAGTTTTTGACACTTTTGAGCAAAATTTTCTTTTACATGTAACAAATCTCAGAAAGAAAGTTATTGTTGGAAGAAGAATTCATTCTTTGAGATGCAGTTTAGACAAATTAACATTAATATATTAGTTTTTCTTCTGTTCTTGCATGACCTCTCAAAATCCCAGGGTTCAAATGATCTTGTGGAAAATAAGGAATTTATTTGCATCGTTTCTAGATTTGGATATGAAAGTAAAAAGAAAGCTGAAGGTGAAAATCTGCTTCAGTTTCCACATTTCCAAGGATTTAATCATTTTGTGTGCTTTGTATTATTAAGATGGAACCAAATCATTACTTCACAATACTTAGTGTTGTGGATTTACAGCTGCAACTTTATTTCGAAGATTTAGTTTTTTTCTTTCAAAAAAAAAAAGCCAGAGCTAAAGATAAACCTTAGTTTTCATAATTAAAATTTTGATTATTTGTTCAATAAAGAACAAATAGAAGTTTAATGTTATTTTTAATCTCCTTAAAGATCTGATTTTATGTATTCCATATTTCTCTGAAATTTTTAATGGTGAGCTAACTCTGACACCACAGCCGTTTGTGAAGAATTACGCAGGCCTTCTGAGTCATTAGCACTTGTGGATTCTGGAAGAACAATTATGGACTATCAACTTTTGAACATGTTTGATTTTTTTAAAACTGAACTGAACTGATGACAAAACTGTAAAAGGGTGAATAAAGAAAATGAACCCTGATATTAACTGTTCCATTAAAGATCATATTCCTGTAATTAAACCCAAAGGCCTGTATTAGGCCCAAATCTCTTAGATGTTATTTAACTGTTTTACAAATCAGTAATTAATGTTGATTTGGGGGATTCTCTGGTTTGTTCATTGGTATATTTTCCTAAAGTAAGAAGATTGCGGGCCAGTTAGATATTGTTAAAGGGACAACTGTGGCCCTCAGGTCTGTCCAGGCTTCATCTCTATAATTTACAGCTACTGATGGAGATATAGTAGTTTTAGAAAGCTCTGATCAATAGGACCTTCCAAATCACAGCCATTTCCGATACCGTTACTTGAGGAACAAATCGGACACTAACATTTAACCTGATGATGATTGGAGAGAGCTGACAGACAGAAAACTGTCTGTTTGAATGACTGGTCCATATGCTGTTTGTAGGAGAGACGAGAAATGAAGAACAAACATGATGGAACGTTGGAGACTTCATGCTGATAGCCAGCAATCAACAAGGAGGAATGTTGGTGAGAGTGTGATTAGAAGAAAGTCTGATAAAAACAAAGCAGATTCAGTGTTCAGCCTCAAGTGGCCACAACAGAAAGACAACTGAAATGTAAAGTACTGCCCTGCAGGAGGAAGAGAATGTTATTTTTGTCCATTCTGGATACATCCATCCAGTTGCAGAGAACCAGCTCCATTTTACGTTGGTAGAAAATAAGAGCGGTGAAAAAGGATGGGAGGTATTGATGGATGGGTGGAGGGGAGATGAGGGTGGGCCACAAAAATAAGCCCAGCTCCCATCTGATGAGCAGCTTGTCCATAATTCTGAGCCCCTGCTTCATGCCAAACCCGCTTCCTGATACAGAAGCCTGATAAAAACAAGCTTTCTGAAAAAAGTCCCTTTTTGTTCATTTGACCCGTCAACTGCCACCTCCATCACTTCCCAAACAAACACGCACTTTACATTTACTGTTTTTTGACCTAAAACATTTCTACTCTGTCCCAAAGAGAACCAGCTGTTTTTTTTTCTTTCTGTCTTTTTTTCCTCCTCCATGCAACGGTATAAACAAATTCGAATAAAATCGGCAGAAAAAAGATGTGTGTGTTCATCCCGGTTGCAGCCAACAGCTACAGGACAGATGATGTGGCCATCTTGAGATCGTTTGTCATCTGTCGGGCAGAGTTGACCTTGCAAAGCCTGCCGACCGTTACACTGATATCATCTTTTATAGTGAGAAAAAACACATACACACACACACAAAATAGATACGAAATAATGGAAGAAGCCAGATAGATTGAGAGAGAGAGAGCGCGAAAGAGAGAGGCGGCTGTTGTTTTCAGTAATAAAGACAGCATTTACGGCTTCCCCTTCGCACTGCCAGTTAAAAGAGAAACAAAAATGGAAATCCATTACGGAACGCTTCTTAAAAGTGTGACCAATCCTTGTTCAGTCAATTAAAGTCTGGAGACGGAGAATATGATGTTTGTCTGTTTAGCCTTCAATGCATACAGATCAGCCTGGATTTGATGAAGGAAAGAGACTTTTTTCCCTCAGTCATAGAGACAGCGAGGAGGAGAAAAAAAGAGGGAGATGGAGGGATGGAGGGGCAGTGCAGCCAAGCTCTGCTTATCTCTTTTCTTCTCTTTCGCTTTCCTGCTTCAGCCCATCTCACCCCCCCATCAATATACAAAAGCATTAATGTGCGCAGCTATGTGCTCTGCCATTGTTCTGTGTTTAAATGCTCAGAAAGAAACGTTGTTTGTGTAACTGGCAGAGTTAGCAGTGCACTGCCGCGTCCAACAGCCTGTGCTTAAAAGTTGCTGAGCAGAAAAAAAAAAGGAAAAAAAAAATAGGGCGCATTTAAAAGGAGCGATAGTGAAGCAGTTAACAAGAGTGGTTACCCCGGAATGAGCGGGGATGAGGTTTCACATTAAAACAGATTTATCTTAAAGTATAGTGCTAATCCTCTTCAGTTTTAATCCCACCCCCTCCTCCCAGGCCTTCCCCTACTACATCATTTTCATTCCTATCAAGGCATATTAAAAGAAGAAGCTGTTTATGCTATGTGTCTTGACTTTTTACAAGGATTCCTGGCTAGTGAATCACGGAGCTCGAAGGACTTGTCTTTCGAAAAAAAAAAAAGGATTATTACAAGTAGGGATGGGCAACAATCATATGGTTAGTTGTTGTGAAAAAACAATCGTGATAGCAGTTAGCTGACAAGCATTAGCTCTGGGTCAAATCACCACCTCACCAGTTTGTACATTCATTTCATACTTGAGCGTTCCCATTTCATAATTTCCTACTTCCATTCAAACATCATTTAATTATATCATTATGCTATAGCATATGAATATATCGTTTGTTATAGCTAAAAAAACGTTTGAAAACTTTATTACTCTCGATCTCATTTTTCAATTATTCCATATGGTCCAGTCATCTTTATGAAATAGCGCCGTTTCTTCACCGTACAAGCTAGCAACGTTTCCAACATTCAGCAGATTTTTCTGCCAAAATTTCACAATTTTAATTTAGATTTTTGCAATTTCAAAAAGGAATTAATCGAAATATGGAAATACATTTGCCGAAAAAGTTCTGATGTTGCAGACTTTCCCAGTCCAAATGTTCAGCTCAGAGGAGCAGTCAGCACGGCGTGGCCAGCAAGAAACACTCTATGCTGGGTTGGGAACGGTGGAATGCTACCTTTCCACTAGTGGGTGTGCACTTTATAAGAGGAATAGAACTCTGGAAAATGTCTAGGTTCACATTTTCAGCTCAGAAGGTAAGACTCTCTCCATTTTTTTGGAGAAGTGTGACCGTTGCTTGCTTACAACTTATAATGTGGCAAAAACATCCATCATAAATTCTACTTTATAATTGATGAGGTTTGTTCATATTGGAACACGCTAAAGTAAAGTCAAATCTAGATGTGTTTCAGTTATTTGTGTCAAATTGAATGATGACCTCAAATTATGTGCTTTTATACTGAGTTTAAAAGAGCCTTAAAATGTAAACTTGTAAAATATTATAATATTACGTAAATATATATGGATATTGTGTAATCATATATGGATTTCATGTATGTGTAAATACGTATATAGATGCATATTTAAATGTATGTATATGGACAGTGTCTTTTATTAATGTTGACAGAAGAGTCTCGGAATTGAGGGGGGAAGTATAATCCTTGGCTTCTACCTATTCTTTTATCGGTAAATTAAATAGGCAGGAAATAGGGGAGAAAAGTAAAATAGCATTTTACTTTTTTTCCCTTTTTATAATGTAAATTTACCAAAATAAAGCTCTTCTGTAAAGCTATTTTATGATGAAAAACTACCATTATGATTGGGCTGGTAAATTGTTAAAAGTTTTCCACTGCTGGATGACTGAGGCCATCAAATAAATGTTGTGTTTTGTTTCAAAGTATGACTGATTGCATTTATGATGCATGGTTCAGCAGCATAACATGCACTGTTGAGTGTGGCTGTTTTAGTAAATGACAGTTTGATCAGTTTTATTCTATTGTCTCTGTTACACTCAAGTATCTGTCTTTCATTTCAATAGTTTGAATAAATGAAACTTTAGCATAGCCTCATAGTGCAGTGAGTGCTGTGGTACACAGTTTGATAACCACATCAACCAGGCTGCCACAGATTCTTTAATGTCAGAAGGTTTTACCACATGTGCCACTGCTATGGTAGTGACTCATATACTGCAACAATAATCTATTAATAACATAATGTACTCACATTGTGCTATGTACTCAGCTGGCATGCTAAATACTTGAAACTGATAGTGAAACTGATGGTAACTTTCTGTTGAACTTGAATAATATTAATTTGACCACTTGGAGGAAATTTTTTCTACAGGCAAACATTTGATCCAAATGTATAAAAACATATTAATTTCAACGAAAGGTAACATATCCAGATCTGAGGCATCAGTACTTTGAATTCCACACCCTTGATCCCATTATATGCGCACTACTCAGAAGTGCACATATAATTCTACGTAGAAAGAGTCTGATATTATCTCATATCCAAAATCATGTAGCATGAGTTTTTCAGCATGCATACAGAGCAAGTCTGGGTCAGAGATATTAATTGGATGTGACAGGTATAGATTTAAATACAGCTTAACTGAAACTTTTTACTTCAAAAGATTAGAAGGAAAGTTTAAGCCTGTGTTATTCGTCCCTGATTGGAAGAAATAAAAAAAAGTTAAAGCAATACAGCTAGACTCAGAGAGAGGGCAGTGGAGGAGACTGAGAAGTGCGGTGAGGGTCTGATCGGATGCGACCTATTTGACGATTGTAATGCTGGAGGCGACGGCAGTAGTGATAGGTGGTGGAGGGGTGTTGTCATGCTCTCTGTCACACTCGGCTGTGTCACACGAGCTGGATGGATGCCTCTGTCCACTGCAAGCTGCTTGAATGAGGAAACATATGGGTGCACGAGAGCCTCGGCCCACCTCATGAATATTTGATTCATATTTCCTGTGTGTATGGGCAAGAAAAATAGAGAGAGAGAGAGAGAGAGAATGGAGGAAGAAAGAGGGAAAATAGGAAGGATATTTCTTTCTATTTCTCACTTGTCATTTCAGAAAAAGCTCACAAGGC
The DNA here is from genome assembly GCF_027474105.1 of Poeciliopsis prolifica. Lineage (NCBI taxonomy): Eukaryota > Metazoa > Chordata > Actinopteri > Cyprinodontiformes > Poeciliidae > Poeciliopsis > Poeciliopsis prolifica. The sequence continues at coordinate 2,657,762 of NW_026562432.1, forward strand.
TTACTTTGTGGCATTCTAATCATAATTGCCAATCCTGAATACAAATCTCTCAGCGCCAAACATGCCGAGTGAAACTGAAATGACAAAATGAAGCTCATATAACGGTGTAATCAAAGTTACATTCAGGAGAAAAAAGATAAGCAGGGAAGGGGGGGAAGAGGGAGTTCTTCCCTAACCAGCAGGAGATGAGGATCAGGGGCCAGTTATTAGCTTGGCCAGGAACAAAGGGCCCCAGTGTTGCAAGGTGGCTTATGCCTCAGACAGTTACTGTACCTTTCAAAACTAATATGTAACCATATCTGTTTTAAAAGGATGATTCATATTACTGTGAATTCATGGGAAAACTTGTTCCCATCTCTGTGACCCAGGAAACTCAAATCCCACTTGTAGTAAGCCCTCAACACACACGCACACACACACACACACACACCCTCAACACACAGACACATTCACTTCAACTGCATGCCTGGCCTTTAACAAAAAATATCCCATTTAAAAAGATAGGCACATTAAATTTTTGTTATGATGTCAAATATCCTCAGCTTTTTTTTGACAGAACAATGGAGCTGATTGTGCTTTAATGCTACTGAGGCGACTGGAAAAGGTCAGCGCGGGCGTGGCCGGGCGCACAAGGACAGCACTGACTGAAAATTGGGTTATATGTGATCAACTAAGTTATTAATCAGATTAAAATGGATTCCCTCTGCCTGCTGTTTAACTAGGCAAGAGGGAGGGAGGGGAGGAAAAAAAAGAGAAAGAAATAAAGACGGCGCAAAGAGGGACAGAGATGCAGAACAAATAGGCCAGTGTTTACACATCCAAGAGCAAAGAAAGCCATTGTGTTGGGAAACGCTCGCAGATGAGTTCCCGATAAGGGCCGGGGCCCTTCTGAACATCCCGGCGCACGGAACCCGGCTGTCTAAAAGCATGTGCCCTTGCCACAGATGCCCCCTCGTCTCATCCAGGTAACCTCTCTAATCCTGATTAAATCACTGTAATTAGAATAAGCAGCGTTCCTCCACCCCCATATTTCCCTAATAAAACAATGCAGCCGTTTAAATCCAGTCGGTGGGATTTGCAACGCAACAATGCAGTTTATATCCATCTCTGCTGAGGAATTAAGTGTATTTTCTAACTGCTAATGTTGTAACGTTGCGGGGTGATTTGTTTCGACGCTCGCTATTCTTATTCCCCCTGCGGTTTTGTTCTGCCCCCCATTCCTCCCTTTTTTCTCTCTCCCTCACCAACTTTATTTATTTGGCTTTTATTTATTTGCTTGTCTGCGCTTTCTTTTTTTTTTAGATGTTAAATCAAACAAGATTTTTTTTTACTTCTTATTTTTTTAGCAAGTGGTCTGGATCATTCCCTGCGACGGGGAAATAACGCAACTTATTTGTCCTTAATTGCCACAGAGCTTTTCAAACACAGCAACTTGCCGCCTGTGAGTCTCTACCTGTGTATATTTTTTTGTTTTTATTAGTATCGCGGCACGGCTCCATTGATGTGGAATCGCAGAGGAAATAAAAGTTGACATAGTTTCTTCGTTTTTTTATAATTTTTTTTTTCCTGTACCCCCACAATCCCTTGTTTTCCTCCCCGCTCTGCCTTGCTCTCTGTTGTTTTTTATATATCTGTATTTTTCCTTGAAGTTGCTGCGGCATTGTCTCATTATGTGTCGACTTGCTTTGTAAGTGTAGTTATTATGCCTGTGTGTCTTTTCCTGGCAGTGCTGTTTTCTTTCAATCTCTCTCTCCTCTCTCTCTATCTAACACACACACACGATGTGCTGTCTCTCTCTGTTTCTTCCTCGGAGGATGAGGAGCTTTATGAGTACAACTCCTCTGAGGCATCCTCTTCACATCTCCAGGGCGCCTGGGGAAGGGAACGCTGCATTCTTAAGAGGAGCAACTCAAACTGAACAAAGTCTACAGGAGTCAAGGAAGAAAAGCAACAAACAGCAAACTAACGAGATGGGAAGTAGCGATCATGTCAAATATATCGGGTTAGAAGGCTAATTTATAACCCATTGTTTAATGTTTTCCAATATCAAATACTCTGCAAACTCACAGTGGGTGCAACAACATATACACATGAAAGCGCTTTATTTGCACAAATATATAAACTCACATACGTATGCTCACTGCGACTGTTCTCACGCTGGTTTCTCCACATCCCATCTCTGTAACACTGAATGGAATAATTGTCATGCAACTTTGCAATCATCCACCATTCGTCTCCATTTTTCTTATGAAGTGCAACTCGATCCTGCCTCTCATTCACTGCGCTGTACTTACAGGAAACACGATGTGACCGGTATTATTGGTGGTATTAGTAAGAATGGCTGAGAAAAGCCAAGAAAGGAAGAATACGATGCCGTTTCAGATAGAAGCTTTCAGCAGCCCACTGATATATGGGAATTAGTAAGTGGGGGGGGATATTTTTAGAGAGTGAGAGCAACAGGTTTGCAGCTCGACAGCAGCTATTACATTTGATTGCTCCTTGAAAACTACACTATTTTGCTCTTTTGGGTGACAAGGTGATAATGCACCTCTGCACATGTTAAATTGGTAATATCACCACACGTGGGAAATAGCACCTTGCCTTCACCAGCCGTCAGAACTGTCACTCTGGCACGGCAGAGGTGCACAATGGGAGCTTGAGGAAGCGCATCACCCACAGTAGTCTTCCTCTAAGTAAAACACAGACACAGACACACACACACACACACATGCAGACAGACAGAAAGAGAGACAGACAGACAGGCCTCCAGATGGCTTACTCACTGGAGAAGCCCATGCCCTCAAGCAACAAGCAAAAGAAAGAAAGACTTGAGAGTGAGAAAAACAGAAAAAGGATGGATCCTGGAGTGTGGGAAAGTGAAATGCAGGAATTTGAAGGGGGGCAGGTGTGGGGGGGGACCCAGTGAGCTTGTATCGGTCCAAACAGAGAAACATCAGTTATTTCCATCTGGGCACTCAGATGTTGGTTCAGGTTTTAATTAAGTTAGTCTGGTTACCAGAAAAAAAAATGGCTGAATCAGACATGACTAAACCATTTAATCATTTGATCTGTTGGGGAAAAAAAGAAGGGAAATTGGACAATCAGTTTTTGTTTTCATTGAAAATTTTAGAAAAGTTTTGGAGCTCCTCTCATTTTTAGCAGAAGGATGTATGTCATGTTTAAATGGGTATGTTTCTGCGAAAGAGCATTGATACGTTGAGACAGGAAATATCTGGAATTAGATCGTTTAATAAAAGAAATGAAAAACAAGAGTAACCTGAACATGTTAGAGTGAGTTTAATGATCCTGCTGACAGTAATTGGGTCAACTGGAGGTCTGCAACTAATTGAGCAAATTTTCCCAATGTGGAAGAAAATTGTCCATGTAAATTTTGGTTTACTTGCATTTATATGCAAACCTCCATGTGAAAAACTTGTGCTAGGCAGTAAACCATTCAGCTAGGCGTGACAAATAAACCAACAAAGATTACACCAATTTATCTAAAATGGATGCTTTTAGAAATTTGAAGGAGGTATCCAGAAGAAAACTATCAAAAGATGACACAACCCTGTCAGAAATGTGTAAAAGTTATGCAAGCTTCATAAATTATATCTCTTGAGGAGACCTACCTAAAGGTTTTGTAACATTGATGCAGTTACTTGTCACAAAGATCATGCATTAAAAACAGTTTATAACAGCATATTTGTCATAAAATGGCTGAGCGAGAGCCTTTATTTTTCTCTAACACAAACAAAACAGCAATTATTAGGAGAACTACAGAGTATACCATAAGAGTCCTTGATATACCGATGGGTCTAATTGAACACATCCAAGCACTTCCCTGGCTTCTTTCTTTTGCCTACTCCTCTAATTCTAAGAGGTGCTCAGCTATGAGCGCTGCCATTTTCTGCTCTAAAATCCTCCGAGCACGACGCTCTCCAGCTTGTCAGTCTCAACCTTCCAAAGTCCCACACCACATTTAATATATTAAGTGAACAAGGGGGTTGAGGTAACGTGAGTAATACAACGTGAGGAGCAATGTTCGCAAGCAGACCTGGCGTGTACAGCAGTGTTTGAATAATGTAATACTTCATGTTTGATAATGCATAGCTATAGATAGGTCTACAAGCGTAGCCAAGTATTGATTGTGTTAAGCACACCTAGAGTACAGCAAATGGTGTGGGTATATATCAATCTTTACTATGAACTGTACTTAAGTAACCAGATACCTTGTCTGATTACAGAAACTTCTGGGCCACTGATGCTGCTAATGACATTTATTGATAAACCTAATTTTCAGGGCCAGTTTGAGGTATGCTTTAATATCACAGACAGGTTGAGTGTGTGTTTGTATAAATTCTCACATCTTCATCTATATCTGTTATGAGTCAAAGTGCAACTAGACCCATGTATACTGTGGCCCGTTGTGCCTCCTCCTGGCATACTAATGAAGAAGCGGTCAGTCCAGACGTGCAACGCGTGCCCTACGACGCTTCCCGCACATTCAGGGGAGAATTTCGATATTAATGATTTATGCCATATTTGCATACAAACCTAATGCAAACCCACTCAAGATAATCACATTTTGCCAGGTCTGAATTGAATTTTACAGACGTCTGCGCTGCTACCCCCACCTTCTTCTTCGTCTTTTTTTTTTCCACCCACCATGTAACAGTGGAATGTGTGTCTCTTTTTTTCTTTTTTTTGTTCAAGCTGCGGGTGACCCCCCAACACAAGGGGTTTACAAGTGGACACATAAAGAAGGACTGTAATAGTGCATTTTACTGAGACAAGTGTGCCTATTATTTCCCTTCCAGCCACGCAGCAGTAGCGTATGAACCAGGACTGGCAGAAACTGGAAGGATAATAGCACACACTGACAGCGTTGTCAACGAGGACGGTAAAAATGTTATTTTGTCCTGAAAACAACATATCCACGCTCTTCCCTTATGCTTCTATTTCAACTCATTTCAACTAGTTGAAATATACAACCCAGACTTTTTTGTAGGGAACATTTGATGATGACTGCAACCAAACTGAGCTACTAGTTGAAGTATATTTCAGCCGAACACAGAAACACAATCAGAACATTTTTGCAGATCTTATCAGTTAAACATAAACTGAAGAATTATAGCTTAAGAAACAAGAAGAGACCAAATGCATTGACAGTAAATGACTTTTATGGCCAACAGTTTTAAACAACTTTTTTGCCAAATAAATAAAAAAAAATATTTAACAGTTAATGTGAAGTATCTTATATAGAATTACTAAAACACTTATGAACCTAAGCACTTATAAGTTATTTTTTTCCCACCTTTAACTAATCAAAATCCTGTTTACATCTGGAAAAGAATTTCCATCGGACCCGACTTATGGTTTTGCTTTACAAAGTGATTTTCATATTATTGCAACACAAAGTTTATGCGATTTGTGAAATAATTCAGAAAAATGTTTATTTTAGTATTATTGAAAAGCTGCACAAGTATTTCCAGAGTTTTGTCTTGGAGAAGCTAAATTATCACTTTTATCTCATTTACATTCTAGGACTCCTAAAAAAAATAATTTGCTTTTACTCATATTCTCTATAATGCCTCAATGTGATTATTAGTGCAGTAAAAAAAATAAAATAAAAGCCTGAAATTCAAAGTTAAATATTCATAACGCCAAACACAGCTATCCACTTTACATTTCTAGCTTCCAGATTAATGCATGTTTGAAATTTAGGACAGTCTGTTACAAAGGCTTTCTCTCTTTTTAAGAATACTTCATAGTCACTACTATCTTATTTTCTTGTGCCCATAAATAAGGAGCCTTCTGTCTAGTTGCAGCCATTTAGTTTTCTTTTTGCTTTGGACATAACAAAAAAAATCAATGATTTTTATTAAAACTAATGAAACATTCATTGACATTAACTATGTGTCACACTGGCTCATGGATACCGATGTCCAACAACTCTCGTTTTCACTCTCTTTTTACACAGACACTTAGCAACTAGCGAGTACTGTAAAAAAAAAAAAAAAAAAAAAAAAGAAAATACGGAGGGTGAGATAAAAATACTTTTTTTTCTTCAGTCTCAAGGATCAGCTATAACCTTAGCAGAATCATGAAAGCTGACAGTTCATTTTTCACAGGGTCATAGATCGACGAATCTTATAAAGTAATGGGCTTTTGGGAGCCGGCTTTATGAGGGCTAAGATGGTTAAGAGACATGTGGAGGAGATGGTACAGGGAACTGAGGTCCTGCTCTGACTCATTCAGGGTTATTCCCCCCATGCTGAGGAGCAGGAGGGAGGAACTGCACTCCCAGTAATATAAACGTGTAATAAAGATTAATCTGTTGCTAGTCGCCAGGCTGATAGCTTCTAAACTTGCTTGAAATAAGGCTCAAATCACTTCAGGGCCAATCTTGAGATATTTAGTGAGTGTTTGGGACTACCTTTGTGGGTGTCAAGCAAAAAGTAAAGGGTTTATGCATTTGTGAGCTTTGGGGTTTATGTGTATGCAGGGATCCTGCAATTTAATCTACCTTATAAATTTTGTTTTATGCAGGTATAAGGCTTTTGTTTTTGTGAGGTTGTTTGTAAATGTGTGTGTGGTTTCCAGTATTAACTATGCGATGAGGTATCACACATGCTCACCGGTTCCATCAGACCTCTTCATGCCGCTCGTGATTGATCCGCCACTTCCGCCTCCCAGGCCATTGAACGTAGTGGTGGAGTCGTTACTGTAGGCTCGGAGGACAGACAGCATGGTCATTTGCTGCTCCATGTGGGCCTGTGGATCAGCCTTCACAAGTCCCGATGCACCTTCTGAGGACAGGAGGCCCAGGCCCTGCTGCCACTGCTTGTCCAGCCCCAGGGTTTGGTTCTGGACTTGGGGAACCAGAGACAGTGGATTCATGGTGGTGGAGGATGCTGGTAAACCAGCATTGCTCATTAGAGTAAGAGAAGAGTCATCTTGCAGCGGTTTGGCATGAGACTGGCTGTGGTCAGAAGCAGGACTGCCTTCTTCCTCTTTCTCCAAGTCCATTTGTTCATCATCATCTTTTTCCTCCTCTTCTTCAGCCACTCTACCGTCATCATCCTCTTCCTCTGAGTTATTCTGTAGCTGCGGTCTCTTTGGGGTGTTTGAAGGGGTCCCGCATGTGCTGTGCTCCCCAGCTTTTGTGATTTCTTCATCTGATCCAATGCGGTCATACTCAGTTTCTCCACAGGAACCCCTGTCACCAATATGGTCATCTCCAGCTGATGGTGTTCCTCCAATGACCTGATTGTGCAGTTCCAGTCCCTGCTCCGCTATATAACCTTGAAGGCCTGGGGTAACTCTTGAAGAGCCATCATACAGACCACCAAACCTCCTGAAGAAATCACTCTGGAAGGGATTGTATGGTTGTTCGATGTGGTTGTTCCAAACTCCCTGGATTTTCTCACCATCTCTGTCTGCTTCTCTCTCCAGCGCCAAAGCAGAGCTCTTGATATTGGAAGAATGAATGGTAGAGTTTGTGGGAACACCCTCTTGCTGGATCTCCTTGCCTCCATCAGCTCGCTGCATTTGGGCTTTACCCAGGTGGTTAGCTTGAAGGTGCAGAGCCATAAGCTCCAAAGAGGAAGTAGAGAAAGAGCAGAAGAGGCAGCCATGCCAAGCCACATTATCGTGAACAGTGATTGAAGAGCCAGGCAGGGATCCGGGTCCAGACTCAGGACGTACTGATACAGAAAGATCAAGAGGTTCATACTGGGACCCTGGCTTTCCAGTCTCTGAATGCTTCTTGGCTTCTGGTTTGTCATCTTTCTCTTGGTCATTTGAAACAACACGTTTGGCTTTGGGCTCTCCGTTATCATGGTAACGCTGAACTGGGAGCTGGACAGGGTTGTGGTTGTCAGCAACATCTTTCTTCATAGAGCTCAGGACAAAATTGTCCATGAAAGCTTGGAGAGAACCTTGGAAGTGGACTCCGTTCCCTATCATACTTTGGTAAGCCCTGCTCAGGTCGGAGAAGCTGGCGGCACTGTCAGCTGCTGAAACAATGGGGGATTGACCATCCGGAGTCTTCAGGTTCTCAGTTGAATGGATTGAATCAAAACGCCGATCCCCACGATCGCGATCTCGTTCGTGTGGCCCTATGATACCAGCCGATGCCCACTGATGTGGCAGCAGTGGACTAGCTCTGAAGTCCAGATTGGCTGGCATGCCCTTGAAAACATTACGGAGTACATCTGGTCGGGCGAAGATGCCACTGCCTGCTTTCCCAGGATCGTCTTTATGGTCTGAAGACGTGTTGTGGCCAGAGGACGAGCCTGATGTGTTGGAGCCGTTTTGACGTTCACGATGGTGACGCTCCAGGTGGTACTTCAGACTGGCAGACTGGGTGCCAGCGTAGTCACAATGCGGGCACCGGTAGGGTTTCTCTCCTGAGAAGCCAAAACAGACACAGAAAGAAAAAGACAAAGAAAACAGTGAATACTTAAACTGCTTATTACATTAACTCTATATCAAAATCTATTTATTGGAGCAGGGAAAGTGGACCCTCGGGTCATGTAACCTCCCTCAACAAAGAAAATTAGGTCAAATGAGCTCACCAAAAAGATGTGCATTTCATTAACCACTAAGAGAAAGGATATTTGTTCATATTAAAAATGTCAGCTTTAGGTACCTGAAAAAACATGGATTTTCAAAGTAAAAGGACATTTGAGAAACATACATAAATACTGACACAAAGAAAAGAAGAAAAAAATAAGCTACAACTAATGAACCAGAGAAGTCTTTCAATCAACAACAACTATCGGTGACTGGAAGTCTTTTGTCTTCCAGTCAGCGGTCCATCGCTGCCTGATGTCTATATAAGTGTTAATGTGCTTGTGTTAGGACAGGAGCAGGCCAGTGATCATGGGCTGATCCAGCTTCACCAAGTGAGCCATCACTCATATCAACACCATAAAGACGTTTCACTCTACCCTGCTTTCACTTCACTGGTACAAATGATAATTTCATCTGAGAACAAAACTATCTGGATGTTATCTGTTCTTTGAAGGATGTGACTAGACCTGTATTTATAACAAAATGTGCGCGTGTGTGTTTGGAGTGGGGTCACTGTCTCTGTTCTCTTGCTTTGTTTGCTCTCAGGAGTGTGCCTTGGCAGTGAGAGTGTAATTTCTCGGACATTCCCCATTTGCAGCTTCTCCTGTGGGGCCGGGGGATGTTGGGGTGCGTGTGTTTGTGTGTGTGTGGGGTGTGTGTGTGTGTGGGGGTGTGTGTGTGTGTGTGTGTGTGTGTGTGTGTGTGTGGTGTGTGTGTGTGTGTGTGTGTGTGTGTGTGTGTGTGTGTGTGTGTGTGTTGGGAGGAGGTGGAGGGCTCTAAGAGTAATGCAATCCTGACCACACTACAGCGAATCAAATAAGAATACAAACTAGGCTAAACTGCTATGTAAAAGTAATAAAAGGACGAGGGGAAAATTGCAGGCAACACATGCGGACCACATGTCTGTTTGGAGCCTGGTGATAAAGAACAATATGATTCACTACAGAGGATACAGATGAAAGTGATTTATATTACAGTAAAAGACGGGGGAATCTGTTCTGTAACATCTACATGTGTTTATTTATGCTTCACATCCATATTCATGGATATTCCTGATGATGGTTTAACTCCAACATTATTCTGCCTGAAGTAGATCTTCCATAGGAATGATACTTATGTTGAAATAGAACACATCCTGCTAGCAATTATAATAGGCTTGGCGTCTGAGCCAGATTTGGATTCATTAAACAATGAACAAAGAGGGAAAAAATGCTAAGCTTGATTTTTTTTCTTTCTTTTTCTTTTCTTTTTTTTTTTTTTTTTTTGAAACACATACATATAAAAAGTTGCCAGAGTGGAATTTCTGTAAGAGGGATAACAATAACTGTGTGTAAAGGCATGCAGATTGGTGGAAAAATAAATAAAAGGGGAATCGGATGCCTGTAGTGTTTTGCATGCACATTCTTTCTATATATTTAAAATATATGCCAATAAAATATTTAGATTATACGCATGGAAAACATTTCATAGAGAAGAAAAAAAAAAGAGCATTGTTACGCAAGGCTGGTTTGAATGATTTAAGTCGGGCTGTGTAGTAAATCATGGATATAATTAGCAAATGGCATACTGCTCAAGTAATTTATCATTATTTAGAGGGCACCATTCCAGAAAAAGACTCTGTGATCTGCAGACCTACTGCAGAGTTCTCAAATAAAGGGCCACAAACACCAACTCAATAGAATATTGATACGGGAGAGAAAAGAATAGGGGGCTATACAAAAGAAAATTGAAGGTGGAACTGCTGAGGAGTGTAAAAAGAAAGAATACGAGAAAAAAAGCAAAGAAAAGAGAAGGAGAGCATGGAGAGAGACAGATAACCCTGACTGGAGAAAGAAAGACAATGATTTGATATCTTTTCTCTTACAGCAGAGTGTCTGTGAAGCATAGAGTATATTTAAAATAAACCATACGAGATGAGCTTTTAACCCAATAAGTGCTTCTCCTGTGAGCTGCCGAACAGAGGCTCAGTGCTGATTTAATAAGGAAACGTCCCTGATGCAAATGATCATTCTCAATTCCTCTAACTGGACAAAATGATATTCTAAGAGCCAAATTAGACAGAAATTAGACTGATAAGATTTTTTTCCCATCCCTGTTTTTTCTTCCCTAATATTGTTAATGTTTAAGGGGAAAATAAAGATTTATATGCACTAACAAGATATACAGTCACTCTCAAATATTTACTCACCCCTGTTCAAATACATAATTTGTGACCTTTAATGGAACATCTTGAGAGTGCAAAAAAGGCTTTTTTTAAGAAACAGACTTAGCTTACGTTTCTCCCCAACCTTGATGTAGAATATGCTATGATTTGATCAAACCAAAGTTGAGTGTTTTGTCATATAAATAACAACAAAAAATGCCATATCCAGAGTGAAAATCAATCAATAGAATGAATAAAGTTTTGAAATGCTCCTGTTAGATTTAAAACTGAAATTGATAGAGGACTTGTGGGATCCCCTCAAGAGGGCTGTGGGTGAGAGATGTCATCACAATCTGCTAAATTTGAAGACACCTTTGTAGGTAAATTGGCCAAATCAAAATGTAATGTGCGAACAGGCTACTACCAAACACCTCTAGTTAATGTTTTCTTTGTTTTTTATTTTTTTTTATTTTTATTTTGTCCTATAGCAGAGGTGAATACCAGGGGTTTGTACACTTTCAATTTACATCCAGTGTATCTAAAGGGACAAAAACAAACCTTCCTAAATGTTTTACACATGACCCCATCCTAGTTATGCTTATAGGGCAAGGCGAGCTCAAGGCAAAAACAAATGTTCAGAGTGATCCGTTTCTGTCAGTTTTCCATTAAAATTAAGCACAGGACTATCTGGAGCAAGTGAAACAGATGACTTGTGCATTTCTGCCTCTTCTTGTGTTTATGAATGTGTGTGCGCACCATTTGGAATGTGTGTGAACACATGTTTATGCATGCGTGTCAGCTCAACACTGTGTGCACGTGTGGTGTGTGTGCGTGCTTGCGTGTATAGCTGTGTGTGTTTGTGTCTTAGAGAGCCATTTGGACTGGCTAAGACATCTGCTCCATCATACGTCAGGGGCCTGGTGTGACATCTGGGGAATATACTGTATCCTGCCTTGCAACATTACACACAATTTACTGCTAAAGGTCATTATGTACCCGTTAATCCACTTTTAATTGATATCAGCCAAACAGCACAACTTCCCAGGCACATGACAGATCATTCCTGCATCAAAGCCAGGAAACTGCTTTACGGCATTTAAAAATAGATTGGTCAACTTTTCACAATTGTTAGTCTATTTTTATTATTTATTTTTAAAAATAAATGAATAAATAAATAAATAAATGGATAGCACAGGTAGAACATTTTGTTAGCTGATTCAGAGATAAGTACTATTAAAACTGTCGAGTCTTTTTAATTAATATGCCATTAATCCTTTGAAACTAAAAGGATGAATTTTCTTTGCAATTAGCATAAATTGTTAAAAAATAAGGCAGAGATAAGATTATTTCACCAGTTATAACAAATACACTATGTTTGTATTCTTTTATATATATATATATATATATATATATATATATATATATATATATATATATATATAAAGTGTTTTACTTTACCTTTTTGTTGAAAAAAAACATGTACTTTCACATTTTTGGGTAAACACCTAGACCTTTTGAAGGTTAAGGTACCCTGTGAATATCTGTGCCTACTTGTCCATGCTTACTGCAGAGGGGGAAATGAAAGTGGCACAACTGACAGGCAGTGGTGTAAAACGTGGGTATGCACAACGTGAGCCGCATAGGGGCGCTGCGCTAAAGAGGTGGAAACATTATTATATAATGTGGCCTATAACGTGTCTGCATACACCTCAGGAGTACACAGTGGAGCACCTGCTTACTGAAATCTGGTAATGGATCTTTTTGTTTAGTTAAACCAATGGAAACATTTGATTTAGATCATAGTGACAATGAGGAAGAAATTCTTAATTACGGTGTGTTAATGGAACCCAAGCAAAAAAAAAAAACCCTTAATATCAGCATTTTAATATTCTTCCCCTTTCTGCTGTGTGTTTAAATGGTCAAGAGACATCTTATTAAAAAGGGGCACGGAAGTCTAAAAACAAAACTAGCAAAATAGCGTGAATGTGTTCAGATACCTGGGGGTAGCTATGTTATTTTTTTAAGTGAGGATCTACTAAAAGGTTATAAGCATATAGTATGTAGAGTGATGCAGAAAACCTTATGTTTGGTATAAATCCAGATTTCTTGGTCTTAGATACTGAAGCTGACAAATATCAAGAACAAAAAGGACTTCTATTGTTTTACTTTCTTCAAATAACTTCTAAAAGTGTATTTTATCTCTTTGTAATTGTTAAAATCCATGACAGTTGAATAGAAACAGAAATTTCCTGAAATGTAACGAGGGGAGGCTGGAACCAAACCTACAACCTTCTTATTGCAGGATGACTACCGTACCCAATGAGCCACAGCGTGTCACAGATTGCTATGTAAATATTGCAGTAAACTAGGAAGATATGAACGAGTCTATATGGTTTCCTATAATGAGTTTTGAGATGGTGGAAATCCTCTTTGGCCTCTCTCTTAGGTGTTTAACCAGTTTGAACCTCTTTCTCTTTTTCTGAGGTAGAGTTGTTAAGCAAACTTTTAAAATGTTGCTAAAAATTAAGATGCAAATCAGGCATGCTTCCATCTACAGGTTTGGTGCAAATACAGTTCAGAGAGTGTAATTTGGTCAGAAGTTGGCGCTACCTATGGCTATCATAAATGAGATGCAGAGATGGAAAACTAGCCTGCACCACACATCTCAGAAAAATGGATGGGAATTTTTTCTATGAAAGAACTTATCAGCAAATGTGTTTTCAACTACCTTTCTGCACATTAACTCTTTTTCAGAAAAGCCAAAAAATGACCTCAAGCAAGTAAAAAACACAAACAAAAAACTATTTTTTTTTTGCAAAACCGGGGACGTTATTTTGAAACCAACCACTTGTCTTGTGATGCTTAAAAATGTGCAGGGAAAAAAAGTTAAGCTAATGTCACATGGGTGAGGCACTTCTCCCTAAGTTACCTGTCCATCTGCATATCGATGCGTGAATGTGTTCTCGTGCTCAGCCTTTAGAAGGGCCAGTATGACAGGAAAAGCAGTTTATAGATACAATTTACCTGCTCTGTTATGCAGTATGTGTTTTTATACACAAGTCATCATGAAACACTGTCAACCACCACAGTCTGAATAACTGTAGACTCCATAGTAATAAAAAGAAATCAGTTTAAGTGTGTTTTCAAAGCCATTCATTTAAACTGCGACAGCATTTTTGAAAACACATTTGGATGACAGAAACTTGATCTGAAAAGCTTTTTGGGTTTTTAACTACAGATAAGCTACAATCTATCCCTCATCCTCCAACAGGAGTTTCCCTGAAAACATCTGAACATTAAGGGTGAATTCACATCAGCCCTGCTTTTCCTCTGAAAACCATCTGCACTTTATTTGCCTAGATAGTTCAATTGAAAAACAGGAAGTGAGCTCTTCTGCAGGACATTCTGGGTAAATACAACCAAAACATGTGTCTAATGCTAGTGGGAGAAATGGCTCACACAGAGGCCATTGTTGAAAAACCATAGACAAAGAAATCCTGCAAATGCATCTTTGTTTACATTTGGTGAAGAAGGGCATTGCTCTGGGTGCCTTGCTTAGAGTTTTTTTGTTGTTTTTTTCAGTGGTTCTTGGTGCAGTGCCACCACAGGCAAGGAGGGAAACAGGATTTTCAAAGGGTTGGTTCATTTGACACAGTGAGTGCAATGTGAAAGAAAGCCAAGTTAATCGAACTGAATCACCGCGATTGTCAGTTGTGAAAACATCATAAAGTCCAACCATTATACAGTCATTTTTCTGTCATGCTCTTTCCTTCAGGCAGATACTAAACATACTTTACAGCTTTCATGGTAATTCTGTTTTCTTTGACTCACCAAAATCTTGCTGATATTTGAATAACATTACAACACAAACTGAGTTTATTAAATATGTTAACTCTTGTGCTCATTAGGTTTTTTTCTTAAATACATTTATTGTATGGTTGTTGTCAAAAACAAATCTTGTAATTCTAGCATCTTTGTCTTTTAGCAGTTAGGGTTAATCTGGCAGTGTTTCTCATATTGCCAGGACTAACTGTTCAATTATTAAAGAGGGAAAATCACACCATAAAGGGATGCTATATGCACAGGGGAACTTTGGATATTAAGTGTGCTCTACAGGGGAATATTAAATCTTGCACTGTTACTGTATTAAAAAACTGAAGAGAAGAGATTAGGAAAGGATGAGAAAAAGGTAAATGCGCTTAAAAAACCCTCACAGTTTCAGGAGAGAGATACTCAGAGGAAGAACGGAATGGATGAGAGGGAGGGGCCCAAAGGAGTGAGAGGAATAGAGACGGAGATCACAGGTCCCTCTTGATTCATCCTGATTACAAGGTTAGGTTAAGGTTAAATGACACGGGCAAGTCATGCTTCTTCTTTCCCCCTGTCTCCATTTCTTTCTCTCCCCCTCTACTCATTTAAAGCGAACAGGCACTCTTATTGGTTATGTGCTTCGGCCTGAAGTTATGTGAAGCTATTGTCAGGAGCGAGGTCTTTTTTTCTTTATTTTTAATTTTTTTTTTTTTTTTACACACAGCTGCTTACTGCTAAATAGTGCCTTGTCCAGAAGGGGACAATCTGGGCCTCTAATTGCTGTCACTGAAGCCTAGATTCATTATGTGACTTTCCCATTAAAATGTGAGCATTAATTTGTATAATGAAATATCACCCTCTGCAGTGTGTTCATTAGCTCTGGCCCCACACTGTAGTGCCACAGTCGCACAATGTTAGCTACCTAGAAAACTGTGGTTAATTTTGCTAATGGATATTTTTCCACTCGATGTTCAAGAGGAAATTAATACTGTAACATTAGCTCTTTAACTTTTTGAGGAATTTAAATTCACTTCATTCCTTTCAAGCCGGTGTTAGTCACTCATTAATCTCCGCATTGCACCGTACAATGCCGCCTTGGCCAGCTCGGTAAGCAACTCTATTGTGTCAGTCACTTTGCATTAGGGTAACGAGAGCTCGCCTGTCATCTGCGAATTTCCTCGCATTGTCACCGGAGCACAGAGCAGATCTTCAGTCCCTGCAGAAGTCATCTTGTGGTGATAATGGAGCTGCTCCGATTAGCGCATAGGAATGATTTAAAGACTACATATTGGGGATGCATCAAGCTCTCCCCCCTTTGCATGTGTGGAAGAGACAGTATTAAATCTGTGCTTAAACAGGCCCCTATCCAAGGATACATTCCTTTTGAAAAGATAACATCCTCACTAAACCTTCCAAGTTTTGCAGAAGATTGGAGGACGTGGGGTGGCGGGAGAACTTTTCTGTTGTTTCACTATATGTTGAAATATGAACGAATGAATGTAAAATATACAATGGAGGAAATCAGATCAGCCTAGTGGTGTATTTCGTTAAATGTTTTGCAAAACACCAGGCCAAGGTGGAGGCCTGCACTTCCTTCATGATAAAATATGGCCCTCAGGGGTGTTCTTACTGCAGCATACTACTCAAAGCAGACATAACTCAGCTCTCTGACCTAACAGATATCAAATGGCTCCCAAAGTCATCACCAGCTACTGGAGTGCTGCTGGGATAGCACAGCCTGGTTGTGCTATTTAACTTAAGAAATCTAATTTTGTAAGTGTTACTGGATGTGTTAGCATGGTGCAGATTGAAGGTTTTCTCCTGGCCTCGGATCAATACGTGCTTTCATTGAGGAAACAAAAGGGGGCTCCCTATCATTTCAGCACCCTGACAGAAAAAGAGGAAATACAAGCAAATGAGAACAGACTTTTTTAAACTGCTAAATAGGATTTGTAATTAGGTTCGGTTACAGTTCAGGTTAATTTTTTTTTTGACCGGATCCTCCACGTTCATGGACACAGCAGGTGTTCGAGTCATTAAAAGCTGCATTTCCATCCAGTCCACAGGATTGTGTAATTTGACATTTGGAAAATAAATGTACTTAATTGAAACACTCCAATTTTGAAAAAGTTTTTGCTGCCAGAATGAGGTGGGTTTTTTTTGGCTGTCTCGTAATTATTTTATTTCACAAAACTGCTATGGATATAGTTTTTCGCATAACACAAGTTACAAGATCAACCTGATGTTGTCACTGCTGCAAAACTTATTCATGTATGATTTCAATTATATTTCTTATTTAATTGAAAAACACAATTGTGGAATTGTTCTATTTTCCAACATTGGAATATATTTCTATATTATACATAAAAAATATATATTTCTGATGGAAATGTAGCTGCAGACAAACTGTTCTAACTTGACGTACACTTTGGGCATTTTTAATCAAAGAACAATATTGTGGGACAAACACATACAAAAGTGCAAATGTTTTCTAAAGGTTTTTCTGATTTCTTAAATCAGAAAAAACTGGCATTTTAACAAGAGTGTGAACCCTTTTAGGATGCAGTATGTATTTCCATTACGAGTATTCAGTTGAACTATTAACCTTCTTAATCCTATTGAGGTGATTCAGGTAAGCTGTAGGTAAGGATCTTAATGCCTTGCTCAATAATGCTTTGACCAGGCAAATGTAGGTTACTTAGTTCTCCTCATGCAAATGAGCCTGTTTGCAAATGCCCTGCAGGATGGTCAGGTGAAGTTTCTTCAATCTGAATTTTCAAGATTATCCAATGTTTAAACTCAATTACTCAACAAAAGTACAACAAATTAAATGTTGTTCCAGCTTCTCAAATATCTTGGTTTTTTTTCTGTCCTGTGGTCTTATTGAAATTCATTCTTTGCAGTTTGAGCTTTAGTAGCATGAGTACAATGCCACAGGTGAATTGTACAGGATTTTGGCCATTTCTGTTCAAATGTTAACAGTGAAACCTGCAGGTCATTGCCTTTATGTGGCATCCTTCACCCAAAGTTTCCCCATTGGCTGAGCTGGATTTAAAAGCAACACTTTTCCAAACCACACATTCGGATGTGTCTAGCAAGGTAAATGTCGTTAACGATATATTAAAACATTCCTGTCAGATCCTAAGCCTCATCATATCATTCATGATATTCTCATACGCAGAAGTAAAGCACCTTACAAAACCCCTCCACCCTCACATTATTTATTTTCTAAATTAAAACTACAAACTTTAATTCATTTTTTGTGAGTATTAGTGGGATGTAGACGGAAAATGACATTTGGTTTTGCTTTTTTATTTCATAAAAATAAAACCAGGCATGTTTCTTTATTCATCCCACATTGAGTTGTGTCTCTATCAACTGGGTAATATCTAGAGATTAAAGTCTTTGTTAATTCTTTAGCACATGTGAATATGCTTTGATCTAAACCAGAGACACATTGTCTTGTAGTGGATTTATTTCAGCAATTCATCTTGCTGTTGTAAAAATAAATAAATAAATAAATACAAATTAAAAAAAAATAGGAGTAGTACAAACCTAACAATAGCCCTGTTAAAGTATCCTCCTATCTGAGCTTTTTTGAAACAGAATCTATTTGGACTGTGATTCCAGCTTTTCTTTAGGTAGAAGAACTTTAGTTTTATGGTTAAATCACTGGGTACTGTCCATGTAATCACTCTGAATGCAGACACAACTCCCCACAGGGACTGTGAGAATACAGAGACCTGCCTGAGACAGATTTACATTCACCAAAAATCCAAACTGGTACTGGTATGCACCCATACAAATATGAACAAGGTGACTCTGAAAGACTTTAAAAAGCTTGATGAACTGAACTGCTAATAAAATCTATTACAATTGAAATAAAAATGTCATTCTTTTTCTATATTTCTTTCTTTGTGTAAAGAAAGAAGTTGCCGACTTTTCATGGGACGGTGTATGTTAAGAGTTTTTCAAAAGATCCAAATGAATTATGTCCTTCATGTCAGAAAACAGAAACTATGTTCACATGGGTCTTGAATCTAAGTGACTCTCGCCATTGCTTATTGTGTTGGAAGATGTTTTTAAAAAATTTAGAGTTTATTTGTCTCAAGTGGCTTTTATATTTGGTGCATGCTAAAATAAGCTAACATGTGGAGATTGTTAAATGTTCTGACTGGATACGGCAAAGTTTCCATTTATATTTGTAGAAGAAGTAAGATAAATAACACTGCAGGGGAAAAAGTTGACACTATACTTACTTTGATGGTTTAAGTCAGTAAGTTTCTGCTTTTTTCAGTGATGAATAATTTGAGTTTTTCACTCTGTGATGTTTTAACAATGTTGTCTATTCTGCGGTCTATGGACAGTTACTTTTTCACTCTGTGTTTATGTGATTGTTTCTTCGGGTAAATTCTGATGTCATAATGTATATTCACTGAATGTGTTGTTAAAATCAAAATCTTTCTTTTGTTCTTTCCTTCTTCCTTTCTTTCTAGTTATTCATTACCAATAATGATTTCTTGTGTTCTCATTTGGAAAATATGCAATTGATTAATCTGCATCATATCCATCATGTAACAGGCCGTCCAATATGTGATTAGGCCAATATTCAGAACCCGATATGTCAATCTAACCCCATAAGAAATGTCAGTACAAGTAGCAAAGTAAATTTTGCATGAAGTACAATAAATGTTTAATTGTGAAGGAAAGCGATCGACGCCTGAGACGATGCTAACCATACTGACCTGTGTGTATCCGCAGGTGGACTTTGAGATGATGGGAGGTGCGGAAGGACTTCCCGCAGTAGGGGCAGTCCTTAGAGGACGATCCGATGGTCCGCTCCCTGACCTGGGATGGAGGCGGCTGCAGACTCACTGCTGCCTTCGCCAAGTCTTCCCCAGCATCTGGAGTAAACATGGAGACAGCACAGGGAAGGGAGGGTGAATGGACGGTGTGCTGAGTGCCACTTCAAACCAGCCCTCCTCACTTCACATCACTTCTTTTTGTGTCTTTGTCTGCTGTACGTACATCATTGTCCCTCCTTTACCATGCTGAACGAGCAAACGGCACAAACCCATCAAACAGACTCACGAGCCAAGCTTTTTTCCCTCCCTGACAGAACGCTGACGGTTCATAAACTTTTCTGGTTCTTTAGAAACACCGAGGCTCTGAAACGCCACCTTGGTTTAACCCAACCATCCACACACCCCCAACACTTACACCACACCCCTGTCTCCCACTGCTTTTCTTCCTTTTTTGCCCCCACAACCCTCACTATCATCATCAGTCCTATTAAGCATATGCTAAGTGGCAAAGAGAATTAAAACTGCTAAATAAGGCAGACAAAAAGAAAGCAGAATAAAAGATAGGGAGAGTGAGAGAGAGAGCGGTTTGGCTTTGTCAGCATCGCAAGATCTCCTTGCATCTCTTCCTGCGACCTGATTTTGACAGGAAGCTGTCAGAGATATGATAGGGTGATAACAGTTTTGACCCAGCCCTCCGCCACTTCCTCCGCATGCCAAAAAACGATGATGCACAGTTTAGTGCAACAGCAGTCTGTTATCAACACAATCAGCCCCCGAATAGGAATCTAAAAGATGAGTGACGACAACCTGGGAATGTGTTGACAGCAGCATAATCTGAGGTGAGGGTGTCACCGTCAGATTGTACACACTGGCCTTGTACCCACGTTAAGGAGTCTGTCATGTGCTGAATTTAAAGGGATGAGAACAAATAAAAGCAACTTAAAAAGAAAACAGGAAAACATACAAATTTGTTGTTGACATATTTCTTTGTCCTAAAGCTGTAAAATTAGAAATATATTATCTGTTTAAGTTTTGTTTAATATGTTGTGATGGAAGTCGGAATACATGAATTAAACTTGATATTGAATATTATTTTCAAAATTACAGATTTTAAAGGAACAATAAAATGTTGGACTGATATATTTTTTGGGGGGGGGCGGGATGGAATGTTTTGTGAGTTCTTTGTCTATCCGTTCATTATGTCTATGCAACTGAACTAAAACAAAAGATTTCAATGCCACTATCTCACATATAAAGATTTTGTATTTGCATTAAACAAAGTAAGAAGCCACAAAAATAATCTTTTTTTTATTATTTTTTTTATATATGATATCTAGAATATTTTATGTTTTGAAATTATTTTATTTATCTTTGCATTTATCTCTTTTGGCAGGACATGTCATATTCAAATTGGAGAAGTTTTCATACATTTCCAAAGCCTATTGTAAGCAAATGTGACATAATGGGTCCAATAAATATTATCAAGACGTGAAAAATAAATATAATTTCTTCTGATTTGATCAAGGGCTTTAATTTACCATATGTCACAGAAGTTAACAGGTTTGAATAGAAAAAAAAATGCAAATATGCCTTTATGCAAATTTTCTGAACATACAACTGAATTAAGTCATACATCAGATTGAAACATGTGAGTGACTATCCTCAGATTTTATTAAAAATACTTTGTTAAAATGGTTTTAGCAAACAGTAAAGTGGATTGTTAACAAGATGAAGAGAAAGAGAAAGAAAACCAAACATTTCAGAGGAATCAAATCTTAAAACAGTTTGTTCAATGTATTCATGGTAAAGCTGATTTTGTGGTCGCTTATTTTTTGCTTGAGTTTTTCCTGACTTTTGTATTCAAAAGAAGATTGATGACGAACTTTTAAACTATGCTGATGCTTTCAGTACTGTACTTATGGGACACACCAAGCAGTAATAAAATGTATTTATTTCCATATCTGCTAAAGGATTTGGGGTATATGTAAGGAAACGGCAACAAAACCAAAAAAAAAAGGGAGGAGGGGAGAAAGAAAAAAAAAGAATCAAAATCGAACACAATGAGAAGTTTTTTGAACAGACGCCCACACTTTTCTTTTCTGTCGCTCCCCACCCGCTTTTCACCCTCATCTATCGCAGAGTCAAATAAGGTTTACAGAATAGAAAGACCCAAGTCAGCAAGTCTTCTTCCACGCTGACACTAAACACATAACTCCATCCACCCAGGCTGCTGTCAGGCTGAACACCACTTATCACGACTGAAAGTGAAAGACGGCCTAAATATAAATGTGTGACAATGCACAGATACTAAATACCAGCTGCTTCTGTTTGGCTTGTGTGGCGTATTTGTGTACAATGAACAGACTGTAAAAGCACATGTAAAAACACGGATTAAGATTTAAATCTTATTTTCAGGGGACATTGGAGTCTGTCCGTTATTTTCAGCTTTATGAAAATGCCAAATATAATTTTCTCATGCTTTTTCTTTTTTAATGTATTGATCATAAATGTGTTGACTTTGTAAACAGAAGAAACAAAAACTTATGTGGCTGAAAGATATTGAAGTAAAAAAATTCTGTTAGAATAACTGGACCGCACTCAGACAGTTAATAATATCCACTGATTGATTAATTGATTGATTGACTGATGTGTGGCACTGTGCTAATTATAAATCTAAGTGGACAGAGATCACATATGGAGTTCCTCAAGGCAACATTTTCAGATGTATTGTATTTTAGCTCTGTATGGTTCCCTGGTTCAGATCATGCACTGCACATCTGACCATATGAATCCTGCTGAGACATAACTTTATACTTCTACATCTCTCTGTACTAAAACTTAGTTTGTTTAGTTTGAATGTTCCTCTGCTCTGGAAACAACTACCTACCAGTATGAGCTTTAAACATGTCTAAATGGAAATGGCTGTTAATACATGAGCATTATTACCTGTGGTCAATTAGAACAAAAAAACCTGTATTTATTTCTTACAAAGGGTCATTCCTTCTTTAAATTATTTTTTTAATTGTCTTTTTAATTTCATTCTCTCAATATGTTTACTTACTAATGTAGTTCTCTTTAATTCTATTCCTTTATTTTGCTACACAGATAAGTGTATGATTCCCATAAACCACACCGGAAAATCTGAAAATATTTAACATATGACCATATTGCCCACATCCTCGTGTAATAACAGCCATTTCCATTTAGACATGTTTAGAGCAGCGGCTGTACATAAACAAATAATTAAATAAGAACAAATACAATTCCCCCAGTGCTCCGTCCAGGACTCCACCATACTGTAGCCATAGACGCCTCTAAGAAACATATTTTGAATGGTCTACTGTACAGATCCCTTTCTGGCAACAGTTCCCAGCATCGTGTAACAGACACTGGCCCACCTGCCCATCCCAGATGGGGTTTAAAATTAAAAAATCCAAAACACAGATTAGAAGCAGGGGCACACTGGACCACACACACACGCATACAAGCATGCATGCACACCATGCACATACACACACGCACGCACACGCATACAAGCATGCATGCACACCATGCACACACACACACACACACAAGCGCTTCTCTCTCTCTCTGTTTCTGTCACAAACACACAGACAAGCATGTCCTTGTGTGTCAGGGTTAATAGTGCTCCTGTAAGAGGAAGACACACTACTGAGAGGATGAGAGTGTGCTCTCCTGGCATATAACAGCCCTTCAATAATAAATGAGCTTCACACATAACCACACATCCTCACACACGCACACCCATCCACACACACACTAATTCTACAAGAGAAAAAAAAGAATGAGCAACACAAGTTTGGTTGCACTTCCTTTTGGTGAGTGTGTGAGCGCGCACTCAAGACGTGAGCGCCCATCATTCCTGGGCAGTAAGCCGGCCGTCCGGCATGCACGTCTTTAATCAGTTGACTGATCCGTAGCTTTAACGTGGCCGTTCCAATTACTGTAAAAGTCATCCTGCTCCATATAACCACAAATATTGACACTTTATTGCACAACACTTTTATGACATTTTGAAGGTCACACTGTATATTAGGCATCATCGTTCACAGCGGGGTGTGTGATGCAGGGAGAGAGAGCGTCAAATCTGTTGACACCCAGCTGTAACTACTCTGATTATTGATTTTCACTTGCTTTCTCCTCCCTTTATTTATGCAAAGGTTTGCTGCAGCAGACACAACATTACAGTGACTGTCACCAGCGAGAGGGGCCCACCATTCTGCTCTTTAATTTTACATTGCTCACTTTGGAAAACCTCATACGCTTTACTTTTCTCAACCTGTATATTAAAAAGAAAGAAATAAAAAAAAGTAGTGTGACACCATTAAAATACAAAGAGACAGGTTAACAACTTTAACTCCCGCAAGACAAATGATCAAATAGACTTTGGGTGTTAAAAGTGTGGCCCTGGTGCCAATTGAGGGCCCTGATTGCAACCCAAAACTAAAACGAATTCATCCTCCCAGCAGAGCTACTTGACGTAGATTTTTTTTTTTTTTTGCTTTTTATTGGGGAAGAAAAATGGAAGATAAGTGGAAATATTATTAAAATACAAAATATTTATTTATCAAATAACCAAGTTTTTGCATTTTCTTGCAAAGACAGTTGAAAAAATAGATTAACCCAAATCCCAAAGTTATTACGTTGAAATGACTGCATTTTTGCTAACACCTGATAAATATTTCTTTTAACAGGCCAAGCCACCAAAATCTTTAAAATATTTCAATACAATGTCTCTTTCTAACCCTGAAGTCCTTCCGGCCCCCTGAAACAGACCATGAATTTAACTTTATGTATTTATATTTTTAAAATCAGCATCTATAAGTTCTCACTCATCGAAATCTCTTTAAAATTTCCAAATGTCAAAACGTCTTGCTGAGTAGCTGTTATGTATGTCAGTCAGGGCTTTTTTAAGCCTTTGCTTCAACAAAAGACCACATCTCGATGAAAAACAGAAAATATAAAACATGTCTTTAAATTTAATATTGAAGCCGTTTTCTTCACAAAAAAAGCTTAAACCCATTGAATGCGTTTTTATTTATTATCTATAAAGCACTCTCTTCCCTCTACCACAGGAAGAAGAAAAAGAAGCAAAAAAAAAAAAAAAAAAAAAAAACATGACAAATGCCAAACTGTGACTGTGCTAGTACAAGAGTAGCACAGAGGGGGGAACAAAAATGAAAAAAAAATATACATGTATAATTTAGCTGTATCTGATCTGAGACCAGCTCCTCTCCCCTCTGTCTTTACCAGTGTCACGGCGTCGTAATGGAACATGCCAGAACAAAGGCTCTGAGATCAGATTGGAGCAGAGTTGAGCAGGCCATCTGGGAGGCAGGCTGAGTATCAGTCACTCTGCCTGCTGTCTGCTGCACTCACACTCGTGAACACACACTTCCCCTCTGACTAAACGGGCTGGAGCGAGAGTGCAAAACAGGAGCGTGCGCACGGAACACCTCGCTCCCCGCTGACCTCGCGTCGCCGGAATCTCAGAGGCTTCGCCTGGCAGCTGACTGACTGACGCACGCTTTAATCGACGCGGATCTTCACGCGCGTTCCTGTTCCTGCGGGCTGGGCCGGGCTGCCTCCTCCTTTTTTTTTCCAGCAGCCACACCCAGTTCCCATTAACAGAATACATGAGAAAAAAACAAAACAAAAACCAAAAAACCAACAACAACAGAACATCAACAAAAATCTGAAATGCAACCCACAGCACTGAGTGCGTGCGTGGTGCCAGGGATGCAGGTCGGTTGGTGGCGGCCAATGGCAGGGCGGGGTTGCCAGTTCCTTAATGGTGCTCTTTCAATCACACTTTGCACTCTAAACACTCTGTGGTTTTGATTAGCGTGATATCACTTTCAGGAAATAAAACATGGGGGTAAAAAGCACATCAGTCATAAAAACACAAGATGTTTTTGCTTTTTGCTCGGCCATTATTCTAATGTGTCACATGACTCCGGTCGGAGCCCATCGCCTTTCTCTGCAGCCAAATAAGTGATTGGGGAGGGTGGGACGCGGGGGTAGGGAGGTAAGAGTGTGTGTTTGCGTGTGTTTGTGCGTGCACAGTGGAAGGGTGGCGGAAACAGTTTGAAAAGGGGGAAAAGATATTAAGAGAGATTGGGAGAGCGGGAGGGTGCTAGGGGAGAGAGAAAGAGTAAAATGTGATGACATCATTTGAAAGGCATTAGGCTTTTAAAAATGTGCCCGGAGGGACTTGATTTCCTTACACCAGAGCAACAAAACACCATCCGGCCTGATGCTTGCTTGTGCTCCCTCTCTCTCTCT
This sequence comes from Poeciliopsis prolifica, assembly GCF_027474105.1. Taxonomy (NCBI): domain Eukaryota; kingdom Metazoa; phylum Chordata; class Actinopteri; order Cyprinodontiformes; family Poeciliidae; genus Poeciliopsis; species Poeciliopsis prolifica. The sequence continues at coordinate 2,683,403 of NW_026562432.1, forward strand.
CTCTTTCTCTCTTTCTCCTCCGCCACACACACAAACACACACACGCACACCTCCCAGCACCCCTTCCCTTCATTCTGTTTCTTTTTTTTTTTTTTTTGATTTGGACCGGTGCCATCTTTGTGAGCGTCTGGTTCATGCAAGTTAATCAATTTGAGGTTTAGTTACACTGCTGATGCTAGCATTCCAGCCACTGCGAGAACACAATCTGAACTTGCAGAATTTATTAACCAAACACCAATTATCATTAAACACCACTGCATTATCCCCCTTCCTTTTACCACCTGACAAAGACTACTAAATGAAATTTTAGATTAAAGTTACTCTCTTGATTTATGGGTACCGAGAAGGCCCTAATGTGAGGGTCTCCGTAATGTGCAGATGCAACTTTATTTATTTCATTATTTCATTTATTTCTTTATTCTCTATAGGAATTCTCCAGGGGATTAAACAAGTCTCAGAGGTATAACTACAGCAAGCGGGTCTAAATGAAGAACAGCATCACAAGAAGAGAAAAAAAAAATAATTAATTAAAAATGGTGGGGTAAGGGAGGCAACAACCACAAAAGAGCATTTATGCTCTAAATTATATCCCGCCTCACCTCATACTTGTTGTTTCCTTACTGACCCTTCCTGGCAGCAGAAGTAAGACCAAGTAAAACACGAGAGCCAAAAAAAAAAAAAAAAAAAAAATGGAAAAAAGAGACAAAAATAAGGCGAACGCCAGTTTTTGTTTACCCCCGCAATGTTTGTGAGATTAAAACAGCAGCAGAATGTGTTTCATATAAGGCGGTGGGGTAAACAGGGGCACCAGATGTTCTTTGATGTTAATAATGGCATTTATTATTAATATTAATTAGACCGCATTCAGCAATACATTTGGGCCATTTCCAAGTCAATTAAGCAAAATGGCATTCGGGAGATGTTGAAACGACATTTTAAGGCAGGTGTTCAGCGGTCCCCCTAATAAAACATTTCTGCAGCTCCTGAAAAAAAAAGAAAGAAAAACAGCCCATTTCCAAGATGGATTTTTATTTTATTTTATTTTTTTCTTTGTTTACTCTTCAGCAGCATTTCTCTCTTCTCTCATGAACACTTGCAGCTGTATATCCAAAAGAACATATTGAAGGTCGCAGCTCGACGCAGAATGCTTTATCTAATTAAAGTATATAATATCTGCTGATTGTGATGATGGAACACACAAGCAGTGCACACGAAAAGCTACAGCGGAGAGGATGAGAGGAGAAGAATTCCTTCAAGATTAAGAGCTTCAAGCAGAATTCTTAAGGCAAAACCAAACAAGTTCACCTTAGCAGAGAGATTTTTTTACAGAGCTCCTTAATGGTTCAATCTGTGCAGCTAAGCTAACTAAGATGCAGAGATTTATCACTGCTTGTAGATACCAGTTCTACCAAATCTAATTAGACAACACAAGCCAGAGGCCTCACACCAGGGGATGTCTTTTCTTCACAATCAAAAATAATCCTTGGCAATACGGCTAAAAAAAACACACACACCAAAGCTCCATTCAGTTTCATCTAGACCTCTGAATAGGTGCCTGCCACACCTCTCAGATTGTGTGTGCCTACATCAATGTGTGTGCGTGCAAGTGTGTGTGTGCTGCTTTTGGCAACAGGCCCCTATTTTTTTATTTTTTTTTTAGCTGGTGGAGGCAGCAGCCTTACAATGGTACATTAACAATCTGTGCGTTCATTTATCAGTGTGTGCGATTTGGACTCTCCGTTCATGGCGCACTGCACTTTTCATGGCTGAAAATTAATGAACAAGCCTCCCCTCGCAACAAACATGCACCTGTGCTGCAGAGATGCTAATCACAAACATTTATATTTATTAGTGAACACCCGCACTAAAGGCTGCAGTTGTAAATGGGGAGGGAGAGAAAGAGAGGATGGATGCTGAAGAAAGAAATGCAGGGATTATCAGTTCTCCTTTTTCAGTTTTAAATGGATCGTAAAGGGCAGAGAGGTTGCCCGCAACAGCTTTAGAGCCGCACTTGCTTTGTAAAAAAAAAAAAAAGAACAGGAATAATTCTAGCCTGGAAACTGGCGGAAATTGTGAAGTGAGCGTTTTTTTTCTTCTTCTTCTTCTTCTTTTTTCTTTTAAATATGCATGCTTTTCTCCACTCCTCTCTTGCCACTTCTCTCTTCACCCACCATCACCAACACCACCACCCCCCGGCTGACAGAAGGTGGCTCTCTCCTTCAGTTAAAGGGCTATGCCTCTGCCCAGCTAGGAGAAGAGGAATGGTGCCATAAGTTTCTCCCTGGCACTGGCCCACCTTTGTTTTCCACCCCTACTCAAGTCTGTTTCAGGCTTCAAAGAGCATTGGAAAAAGAAACACACATACACACAGAGTCACACATCCATGCTCATAGAAACGTCTGAGAGAGCACTGATGTCTCACTAACTTTATCATTCTAGCAGGGTGATCATAGCCCCTTTGAGAGGCTGTGGATGATGCTTGAGGGTCTGTGAGCGTTGGAGTGCTTGTGAGGTACTTACTTGTTTGTATGTGTGTGCATTGTCCACCACTGCTTGCATGTATGCATGAGACCAAGAGCAGGCAGATGGGGACAGAGGTAGGTGTCTTTTAGGACATGAAGACAAAAGCAATTACTAATGTGTGTGTGTGTGTATGTGTGTTTGCACACAAACCCACACACAGTTGGTGTTGTGCGCATTTGTGTGTGTAATGCTATAATAATCAGGGTGTATATTCATCATGTCCCCTCTCAGTCTGTGTTGGCAGGAAGTGGTGTGGTTACCATTAGTGAAGGATGACTAGCCTGCTGCCTCGCTTACCAGGGTACGGCTGGATTGCTGTTTGCAGTGTCGTGCCAGGAGAGGAGAGCATTCGGGATGAGAAAAGTTAAAAGCATAAACAGAAAGAGCAAGGAAGGGAAGAAACCCTTTGAGAGGACGTATGGCATTACAAGGATGTTTAAGAAGGAAAAACAGAACAAAAATATGAAAGAGCAGTGAGGACCTCCGAACATGCGATGGAGAAGTTTAAGAAATAGGAACCACCACCCCCCTCCCAAAAAAAAACAGAGCAGTCCGCACACCTACAAATGACAAGCACCCTGTTGCACTGTCTCTTTAACGCTGAATAAAACAGAACTCCTCCCTTAGCAGCCATTGATTTCCTATTCATTCCTGAGCGTGCTAACTCAACAGCAAGCACAATAGGCCAATCATCAAACTCAGCTACAGTCCCACCATTTCTATCCCACCCTTAATCCATCTGGCACTGGTCAGAGTCTATACTGTACAGGGCATCAATGCTCTGCACACCACAGCCATTAGTGGTGTTACTCTCGGTCAATGAAAATGAATCAATTAGGCCTCATTAAGGATGCATATTAAGGTGGAGTAATTATCTGGTGAGGGATGTAGCTACAGCAATCGATAACTCGGGAGCATAAATGCACTCTTAAAGATATATATTACTACAGGAGATGAAGACTTTTTACAAGGTCTCTTCGGAAGGGAATTCCACGGTGGGTAAATCCGTGTCATGGATACACACACTGCGTGATTGTTTGTGTGTGTGAGTCAGACGGCCTGCAGCCCAGTCCGGCTGTAAATCCACAGACCCGGGACGTGTCCTGTTTCCTCTGCTATGAGCTTGCCCAGTGTCTCAGAAAATGAAGTGAGACAATTTATGTTGGGCCTGGAAGCATCCCTCCACCGGTGTGTATGACTCAATCGCCACATACTCACACACACACAGCCACACAGACACACACGCACACACACACACACACACACAGAGAGGAACACCACTGCTAAGTGTACCAGTGGTGCAAAAATAAGGCTTATATTCTTTTAATGCTTAAATGCATTAGGCTCCTGATTAAGTTATACTGGAGCAACTGTGTCAATCTTTCAAAAACTGTCATACCTCTCAAACCTTTTCACATAATGTCACTTTTCAACCAAATATTTTGGGGAGATTTTATGTGCTACAATACAAAGTAGTGTCTTATCACTGTAAACAAAACTCTAAGACATCTGAATAGTGTGGCATGCATTTATGTGGTCTTTGGGAGTGTGTCTCTACCAGCTGTGTACATCTGAAGACTGAAATGTTTGACCATTCTTCTGTCAAATTTGATTAAGAAGATTTGTGAACAAAACATTCTAGTCTTGCCACAAATCTTTTGTTTAATTTAGGTCTGGACTTGACTAGGCTATTCTAACGCATGGATTTGATTTGGTCGTAGCCATTCTATTTGTAGAGCTTTGGGTTATTGTTCTGCTAGAAGAGGAAACGCCACCTCACACCCAACATGTATGGAAAAGGGCCGAAGCAATATAACCTTTATTCTGAAGGGGTACCGTGTGACTAAATTAGCAGTTTGGTACAATTAAATAAAATATCCCTTAAGGCATGTGGACTTCCCTCTATAATGGAACTGAAAGCTCAACTGACCCCAAACGTCATAGATAGAAGTTTCCACCCCGAAATCGAACATGTAGAGTGAAGAAGTATTTGATAAATTTTACTTTAGTGGCAATTTGCTAGTTTCACCTATTTTTAATTTTTTTTATGTATAGCTATTGTCTGTTGTAATGTCGATCCAAAACTTTGCCCATGTCTCACCAAGTGATTATGATTGTTGTCACGCTCTCTTGGGAACTCAAATACACTTTTATATAATTTTCTTTTAGATGGTACAAATTTCCTCACACTGTCTTGTTACATGACACTGTATACAATTGACATTTTTATTTGGTCACACTTGTCAGAGGGAAGGTGCTGAAGTAGAGGTGTTACACTCAGAATTACCATGCTAGAGAGTTCAATCACCGTCCCCCTACCTACTCCAGCTAGCAAGCACGGAAGGTTCTGGTATTGTCACATAGATTGCACAAAGCAACAGGGAGTCAATGTGTTATTTCATTTTCTAATATGAATTTGAAATTTTAGTACACACAGCCACAAAATGTAGCAAAATTTCATGCCGTTGATTGTTTCATGAGATGATGTCAGCCTTCGTTTTTAGCAAAGGAAGCTGCGTTTTTAAATGCTACTCTCTAATTCACTGACTACCCAAAACACACACGTGCATGCACAAAGTAACACACACACACACACACAATCCCATGCATAACGCCTATTAAAGAGCACGCTTTGTCCCAGTCGCATAATTTTAATTTGTTATGAAGGTCATTGACAGCAAGTAATAATCACCATTGGGGATCTAACAATTTGCCATTTTGGAACATTGAGGCACTGATGACTCAACTATTAATAGACTCAAGCCCCCCCACCCCACTTTCACCCTACTGCCTACATCCCCTGTCTTTGTAAATGGATAAAATGCACAATATATTTTACAAGGAAACAATACACAAACACCAGAACATTTAGAGAACATTTAATTCATCCCACATAGTGTCTGCTGTCTCTCAAATTTGTACAAATGCCAACAGGATACTAAAAAAACTGTCCAGAACCTAAAACACAACCTTACGGAACCAGCTGCGAGTCTTGGGCTGCCAATCACCAAAACCCACTCCCCCACTGCCACACACACACACAGCCACACACACACACCCTACCATCACCATCCTTCAGAAACAAAGGTCCAGAAAGACACAATGACAAGTTTTATTTTAGCCCAACTCATTTACTCTGTGCTCCAATATCACCCAAGCCCCCTCCGACGAATGCGTCTAGCATTTGTCGCCAAACAAACAAGTCCAAGCTTAAGTTATTTTTATCAAGTGTATGAGCGTTTGTTCTTGTTAGGAGTTTGTCAGTGTTTGGGGCGAATGAAATTGGAGCAGGAATCCTTTATCTTATGGAGGCTCAACAACTCAAGACTAATTGCAAATTAATCTGGATCAGGATATCTGCACTGAGAAGGGCTCAATGAGAACTCGTGGCGAGTTAGACGAACTAGTTGTTATGTATTTATGGCAGAGCGTTGTGCATGCAGAAGCAGAGGAAGGCCGGAGATGGAGGCAGCCAAAACCCAAAAGACAGAGTAGCACATAATTGCCTGCTTTTCTACATCCAAGCAGCCATATCAAGGCTGGAGGATTGTGGATATTAATAATTTATCATCAGCTTGATAGCACAGAGCATGATGAAGTTTTTATTGGTGGAAGTTTGGTGTGACTGTTTTAGGTTACTCCTTGTGGGTTGAACACAATCTCTGCACTTGTGGAGAAGGTCGAGTGTCTTTTTGTTATGCACTAAATACTACAAGGCTGAAATAAATAACTTTCTTCATCAAGACCTGATGATTTCAGCATAACAAGAAGTAAGGGTGAGATCTTCTATAGGAATCAACATGCTAGCAATACAAGTAGGAGCCCATAGTATGGCACTTCTGCATGTTTTGAGACAGGGTGCTATCTTCCAGTCTTATATCTTTTTGCTGTGGTTATGGAAAGCATGACTACTATCAGAAGTGATTTCCAACACTTGATAGTGAAATGATCTCTGGAATGGACTGAAAATCTGACTTGAGACCATGCTGGATGGTAGTTAAGTTCCTGCTGAGGAAATGGGCTTTGATTTGCTGTCTGGTAGCCAGGGTATGTCGCTCTCAATTACTCACTCTGTCTCTACAGCTAGTGTACTCTGTTCTCCCCCAAGTCCTATGGTGGGGAACCTCTGGGCACCTTGACTGTCGTTTAACTGCTTGTGGCATGAAGCAGCTGAGGAAATTGGTCATTAAATCCAACGAGCTAGGACCAAACCCCCAGTGCCCCAGATCTGTTACCAATCAGATAGCCCTCTTTTACAGCGGTGACGGAAAGGAATCTAACACAGCCTGAAGCACACATTAGGTCGCCGCAGCTCAACGCCGCTATTAGCAGTTACTGTAACAATGGCTGAGAAATTTATTCAACTTTAAACATATCTCAGCAGCTGGAGCAGTCCTGTCCCCAGAGAGTGTGGATAATTTCTTCCTCACTAGTTTCAAACACAGCTCCTAAATATACCGTAATGCACCTGTAAAGAATGTAGGCTATACAGAGCTGAAATAAATTGGCATTACATTAGACTTATACACTAGTAATATCTACTGAACCACATTTAAAAATGATAAAGTTACCATTTAGATTCCAGAACAGAGCATGAAATGCAGGAAGACATGGTCAGTAAGGATGTCACCCTGGTTAATTGTTGTAATCGCTCAATTTATCTCTTGAAGCTTCTCAGCAAAGACAATTTAACCATTGATGAGAATTGTGTAAAGTTACCAAATTTTATTTGTCTACAGGCTGATATATTTCTGCAATAAAGTTTTAGTTGTTTTACTTCAAAAACAAAAAACTTGTTTGGTGTTAAGAAACACTAACAGTGGTTTTGTTTGGTCCACTTTAATTGAACTCTAGTTCATTTGCCTAGAACGTCTAGTTTGTGTGGGGAGGTGTGAATGCATACTCAAATTCTCAAAACATCAAACTGTGGTTTGCTATCAAATGGAGAGATGACTGGTGAGATCTGAATGCTGTGTAAATTCCAACGAGACTCGACACCGCTCCGAAAGCAGGAGGGGGACTACAGCGCAAGGCATTCTGGGTAAATAAAACCAAAACAAACGCGTGTGTCTATTGAATTTTTGTGCATGTTTCATGTAGAAGGAAGTTGTGCTCAGTGTCTGCTTCAGAGGTTCTTCAGTAGGTGAACAAGGTTTTTCAAATGGTTTGGTAGGTTTAAACACAGTGCAGCTGGAAAGTGATGCACACTGGATGAAAATGCTACAAATTTAGCAATTCTGGTCCCCAACTGTACAAAGTCTACCAGACTATCAGGGGTGAAACATCCTAAATGACCAGCTGATCTGTCAAAGGTGCATCACTGCCCTTTGCTCATTGATTGTTGGAGATGAAGACCGGCTCTCCAACAGCCCTGACGGCTCATCTGGGTATAGAAAATGGATAGGTAGGTGGAATTTAGAGGTAAAGTGAGTTGTGAGTTAATGTGGACAGAGGTATTAAAGTCACTGTTAACAAAAAGCAATTGGAACTGCGGTCAGCAAGGTGATGAGATATGTAATGTAAAGAGTGGAGATAATGCATGACTGAAACCTGATTGAATTGCATCAAAGCGTCTGCTGTCATCATATTTTAATGATCTGCTTAATATATGTTTTTCAAATTCTCCCACACGAAAAGGACAGTGAAGTCCACACAGGCGGGCACACACCTCTCTAAGGGTACTATCAGAATTGTGACCAAAGTGAGTCATTAAAAATGATGGAAAAAGCAGAATATTTTTACTAACATAGGGAATGAGTTGGAGAGAGAGAAATATTTAGTTTAACATGGCAACATTATATATATATATATATATATATATATATATATATATATATATATATATATATATATATATATATATATATATATATATATATATATATATATATATATATATATATAGCTGACTGGAGAGCTCAATACATAAGGCATCAGTATATCACCCGAGAGGGCAGGGTTCGATCCAGTCTGGGTCCTTAGGCAAGACCCTTCAAGCTACTGCCTACCTCATACCATGAGAGATACTAAGTTGCATAACATGCCGGCTCAGACGTCGCCCGGCCAAACAAGGTCTGCGTCAGGTGTTGGGGAACCAGAGCACCTTGATGACAAATGGGCTACTGGAACAAGACGGAAATGGGCGAGAGATGAAAATGTGGATCTGTTGGAATGCTACTACTCAAGTAACCCTAGTCAGAGGGGTTACATGCAAAGACTGGGGAAGGAATGGTTACTTCGACATCCCCAGTCAACACTAAGCGCTAAACAACTAGTAGCTCAGTGTTCCAACATCCGCAAACGGCAACTGCTATCACAACTTGAGATTGACGAGATACAACACAAATGCTACGGCAAAAGGGAGGAACCCGGATGTCAGGACTGTGGGGACTTAACTACAAGTCCCCACCCAGTGAGGGGATACACGGCCCCAATGAGCGAAACAGAGCTGAACGAGACAGCTGCTGACCTGAGAGAGAGAATCATGACCCGAATGACAACCAGGCCTCCCCGGCGCCAATTACAACGGCTGAGTGAAGTACCATCTGAAAGTCTCATTGAGAATGTGAATGCAGCATTGAGAACGATCCCTACCAACACCATAACAGAAACCAATGAGCTGATCTACAACTCAGCATCAGTGATCCTTGAGATACTTGGCTATAAGAGCAACCATGAGACCCAATACCCACCATGGAAAAGACGGTTAGAGGCTAAAATCAAGGTAACAAGGAGGGAAGTGAGCCAACTGTCAGAGCTCCACAAGGGTGCAATGAAAAGACCAGTACCCAGAAAGTACAGGCAGATGCCCATACCTGAAGCACTCGAGACTGCCAAACAGAGGCTCCAAGCCTTGTCCAGCCGCCTAAAGAGATACACAAGGGAGAATGAATCCAGAAGGATTAACCGGCTCTTCTCCACTCAACCAGCTAAGGTGTACTCTCAATGGCAGGGTAACAATAACAAACAGAGCAGACCCACCAAGGCTGGAGACGGAACAATACTGGAAAGGGCATATGGGAAAGGGAGGCGTCCCACAACAGCAATGCACAGTGGGATCTCTCTACGAGAGGACCACAGCAACCTCCCTGAGCAAGCCCGGTAACCATCACTGTGACAGATGTCCAAGAAAGAGTCTCAGGTATGAAAAACTGGACAGCACCAGGGCCTGACATGATCCATGCCTACTGGCTAAAGAAACTCACTGCTCTCCATGAGCGAATGGCAGCCCAAATGAACCAGCTGCTACAAAGTGGGACTCACCCTGAATGGTTAACTGAAGGGCGGACAATCCTAATCCAGAAGGATCCATCAAAGGGTCCAGTCCCACCCAACTACCGACCAATAACCTGCCTCTCCACAACCTGGAAGCTCATGTCAGGCATCATAGCGGCCAAGATAAGCAAACACATGGATAAACACATGAGCACGGCACAGAAGGGTATCGGTGTAAATAGCAGAGGAGCCAAACACCAACTCCTCGTAGACCGCACAGTTGCCCGAGACTGCAAAACCCGACACACCAACCTGTGCATGGCTTGGATTGATTACAAGAAAGCCTATGACTCAATGCCGCATACTTGGATCATTGAATGCTTAGAGATGTATAACATCAACAGGACTCTGAGAGCCTTCATTGCAAACTCGATGAGGCTGTGGAAAACCACCCTTGAAGCCAACTGCAAACCACTTGCACAAGTGTCCATCAAATGTGGCATATACCAAGGAGATGCTCTGTCCCCGCTACTGTTCTGCATAGGCCTGAACCCCCTCAGCCAAGTTATCAACAAGACTGGCTACGGATACAGACTCAAAAATGGGGCCAATATCAGTCACCTACTCTACATGGATGACATCAAGCTGTACGCCAAGTGTGAGCGAGACATCAACTCACTGATCCACACCACCAGGATCTACAGCACTGACATTGGGATGTCATTCGGACTAGAGAAATGTGGTCGGCTGGTCACAAAGAGGGGGAAGGTCATCCACACAGAAGGGGTCTCACTCCCAGAAGGAACAATAGCAGACATAGAGGACAGTTACAAGTACCTAGGTATACCACAAGCAAATGGCAACCTCGATGAGGTCACAAGGAAAGGAGCCACAGCTAAATACCTCCAACGAATAAGGCAAGTCCTGAGAAGCCAGCTCAATGGCAAGAACAAAATCTGTGCGATAAACAGCTATGCCTTGCCAGTAATCAGATACCCTGCTGGAATAATTAGCTGGCCAAAGGAGGAGATAAAAGCCACAGATATTAAGACCAGAAAGCTACTAACAATGCATGGAGGGTTCCATCCCAAATCCAGCACCCTGAGACTGTACACGAGCCGCAAGGACGGAGGCAGAGGACTAGTGAGTGTGAGAACCACTGTCCAGGACGAAACAACTAAGATCCATAAATACATCAGGGACAAAGCCTCAACAGACAATGTGCTCAGTGAATGTCTCAGACAACAGGGAACGGAGGTTGAGGTGCCAGAGATACCATCATGGGAGGACAAACCCCTACATGGGATGTACCACCCAGCAAAATAACCCAAGTGGCTGATATAAGTAAATCCTACCAATGGCTGGAAAAAGCTGGACTCAAGGACAGCACAGAGGCCCTCATCCTGGCCGCCCAGGAACAGGCCCTAAACACCAGAGCAATAGAGGCCCACATCTACCACACCAGACAAGACCCAAGGTGTAGGTTGTGCAAGGAGGCCCCTGAGACAGTCCAGCACATCACAGCAGGGTGCAAGATACTGGCAGGGAAAGCGTACATGGAGCGACTAACCAAGTGGCAGGCATAGTGTACAGAAATATCTGTGCAGAATATGGACTGGAAACCCCGAGATCAAAGTGGGAAACACCCCCAAAGGTGGTGGAGAACGCCAGAGCTAAGATCCTGTGGGACTTCCAGATCCAGACAGACAAAATGGTAATGGCGAACCAACCAGACATTGTCGTAGTGGATAAACATCAGAGGAAAGCCGTTGTGGTAGATGTAGCAATACCAAGTGATTGCAACATCAGGAAAAAGGAGCACGAGAAACTGGAGAAATACCAGGGCCTCAGGGAGGAACTGGAGAGGGCCTGGAAGGTGAAGACCACAGTGGTGCCTGTGGTCATCGGGGCCCTCGGGGCAGTAACCCCCAAACTGGAGCAGTGGCTACAACAGATCCCAGGAACAACATCAGACATCTCAGTCCAGAAATGTGCAGTCCTTGGCACAGCCAAGATACTGCGCAGAACCCTCAAGCTCCCAGGCCTCTGGTAGAGGACCCGAGCTCAGAGGATAAGAACCACCCGCGGTGGGTGAGAAGGGAATTTTTTTTTTTTATATATTCCCTGCTCACCCACCGCAGGTGGTTCTTATCCTCTGAGCTCGGGTCCTCTACCAGAGGCCTGGGACCTTGAGAGTCCTGCGCAGTATCTTGGCTGTGCCAAGGACTGCACTTTTCTGCACTGAGATGTCTGATGTTGTTCCTGGGATCTTTACATTATTCAAGGAATGCATGAGCAGAAAACCTGTCTGGTATTTTTGGATGTTTGGATGTTTGACCTCATTTCTCCAGTTTGGGGGTGACTGCCCCGAGGGCCCCGATGACCACAGGCACCACTGTGGTCTTCACCTTCCAGGCCCTCTCCAGTTCCTCCCAGAGGCCCTGATATTTCTCCAGTTTCCCGTGCTCCTTTTTCCTGAGGAATACCAACCTTTTTCCTGGGTTGGCATTGCTACATCTACCACAACGGCTTTCTTCTGTTGTTTATCCACTACGACAATGTCTGCTTGGTTCGCCCTTACCATTTTGTCTGTCTGAATCTGGAAGTCCACAGGATCTTAGCTCTGGCGTTCTCCACCACCTTGGGGGTGTTTCCCACTTTGATCTCGGGGTTTCCAGTACATATTCTGCACAGATGTTTCTGTACACTATGCCTGCCACTTGGTTATATCGTTCCATGTACGCTTTCCCTGCCAGTATCTTGCACCCTGCTGTTATGTACTGGACTGTCTCAGGGGCCTCCTTGCACAACCTACACCTTGGGTCTTGTCTGGTGTGGTAGATCTGGGCCTCTATTGCTCTGGTGTTTAGGGCCTGGGCGGCCAGGATGAGGGCCTCTGTGCTGTCCTTGAGTCCAGCTTTTTCCAGCTATCAGTAGGATTTACTGATATCAGCCACTTGGGTTATTAAATTTAAATTATATAAATATATTAGTTAAATAAATGGCAGTTACTATATATATATATATATATATATATATATATATATATATATATATATATATATATATATATATATATATATATATATATATATATATATATATATATATATATATATATATATTAGTACATATTAGTTAAACAAATGGCAGTTACTGTAATTTAAATGTTCTAAAGGTGCGGGTGTTTTGTAGCCAAGGTCAGGGAGAATATGAGAGGGAGGGGTAATTGTATTCCTAATGGTCTGAACCTTATTAGAGAAAAATGATAAAACTTGTCTATCAACAGAGGGCTTCATGTAAAGTGGGGGAGGGCTTATCGTGTGGGAAATGATACTAGAAGAGCCCCTGTGGTCATTTTAATGTTTAACAGCATACGATGAGAAAAATTTATTTAGATTATAGTTTTTATTTCCTTTGCATTCAGAACTCTCACAGAGAAATGCTTATTAGTAAAATCAAACGCTAGCTCACTCAACGTGTGTTCTATGTTGAGATTCAATTTTTTTTTATTATTGCTGATATTTTGTTTTTCGTCAACAGGTTACATAAAATAAATTGCATCCTTAAATTCAAAATTAGAATCTGACAGGTACTTCTTGTAAAAAATAAAGGTGTCTGTATTTAGTTTGTAAAAGTTGCTTGTGGGTGTCATACATATGACAAAATTGTTTCCTATTGCTTTCTTTAGGAGATGATCTTGAAAAGATGAGCCATTTAGCAACTTCAATTACTCTATTACTCAGATATTTAATGTCTTCTCCAGATATGAGGGTAACTTGTTTACAGAATCGCCAAAAGAAGCTGAGGTTTCTCTAGTCAGTTGCTGTAAGGTTCCAGTGGTGCCCAAAGTGGGCTCTTAACGCACCTGGATCCAATGATTGCTCAGTAGAAGACTTAAGAAGAACACTGACATGCTCAAAAGTTGTTACTACCCCCAGGAAGAGAGCTAAAATGTGCAGGATGTCGGCACTCCAGGACCCACTTTGGGCACCCCTGGTTTAGACAGCAGGATGCTTTGGACAGTGGTTGGTATCAATAATGTGTTTGCAGAGGCAGCGACTAATTAAAGATACACCTCTACATTCTCATAGTTTTTTCAACAACACTTGACAGGCAAAAACAACCGATCGACCAAAAAAATGATGCTTTGAATATGAAGTCGTAAAATCTCTGTACAGTAAGAATATCTCAGAAAATATTACTTTGTGTCCATCATGAAGTACAGTATAAATTATTTCATACATTCATTCAACTTCATGGTTTGCCTTGAAGGGCTCATGGAAATTAAATATTAGGTTGTTTGGATGTATAAAATACATGGAAATGTGGATAAAAAAATGAAAAATTTTACTTGACATCAGATAAGATGGTAATTACAGAAGAAATGTAAATGAATTTACACATATTTCTACTTGCCTTCTGATGAACTGACAACCTGTCCTGGGTGAACTCCTCCTACAATCTAAAGTTAGGTCAAAAGGTCACCAAGAAACCCAGAACCCAAAGTCCATAAACTATTACAACCATTATGGAATAAAGAAGCCCCATAAAACAGATCAAGTTCATTGTGATCAAAAGCTACTGTGAGTCTGATGAGATCTCATTACATCATAAGATATCGAAATGTCTGAGTGAAATATATTAGCAGTAATTTAATCCGGTGAAGTAACTTTTTGCCAATATTATGTTCTGGTGGAATGGAAGGGCTTAAAACTCAACATCCTGTTGTGTTGATATATCAGACTCTTATTTTGAAGTAAAGTAGTTATTGATTTGTGTTGAAACTGTCAGTTACTAAAGACCGATAGAGACAACAGTCGTTCTTATTTATCATGTCACATCCTGTCAAAAGAAAACTAAAGAGCTATTTCATTGTTTTTGGTCTGAAATTCATCATCTCTTGTTCAAAATTTGATATAACATCATTGAACAATCATTGTGATTTCTAAAACGTGTATTTTTTTAAAACACCACAAGAGATTTTTTTTTTGTATCAGGACCACTTTATGATCAGACGAGCTTTAAGTGAGGTCAGCTAACCCTTTGCTCTATTGTGGATTCCTAGTTTTCCCTGAAATATTATACATTTCATGAGCTGTACATTTTGCTTCACACCACAGTCTATTAGAATAATTTCCCCATAACAAACACTGAAACAAACTAAATGATTTATTAAGGCTGAAGCACAAAATAAATAAATAAATAAAATAAAATAAATTTCTTTCCAAAAAAGAAAACCCAATTACACCAACCCTGATAACTCCCAGTTTGACAAAAGGTCTTTACTTGGATCTCTGTGACTTTCCAAGACTGACTGATCTCATCTACAAAGGAAAAGGGCAGACATTTTGCAAGAAGGTAAATACTTTAAATGCTAGCATGGGGACTGTCTTCGATTTGTCCTTTAGGAAGATGCTGCGAAGCGATACACCGTGCACTTCCGTCCTCTTCGCTCATTCATTTGCCTCACAAACTGTTTGCTCTTTTCACTGCTTCTTCTGTCGCTACAAAATGCATGGCCAGCAATATGGGGGAAAGGAAAAAAAAAAAAACTGCACACACTTGTTGCCTGGAGTTTATCTCTATATTATTCTCACCGCTCCTTTCGTTCATTTCAGAGAATAAGATAAATGAACAACGTACATTTTGTACACCTGTCCTCCCCTCCCCACCTTCATCTTTCCCTAACGATAAGGGATTTCATTAACGTGGGAACGCTTGGGCTGAAAGAAACATAATTGCTTCGGTGTTGTTGTCCTCTCTGCTGCCGACGCCCTAATTTCCTCCTCGCCTTACTCTTGACTGTTAAGTGATCATTATATCAACACAGGGGATGGGCCAAGGGTAAAATATTGACAAACTGCGGTCATGTTCGTGTGTAACGTTAAAGGGAATGTACATACTTGCTGGTGAGGAGAACCTTCTGAAGAAGAAAGAAAACACTAAGGATAAAACAGAAACATTGCGGCCATATGATCAACAACAATAAAACATTACAGGATCTATCAAGGTTTTAAAACGGGGCCCAGACTTCCCTCACCTCCCCGTTGTCCCTGACGGATAACTGTATGTAAAAGATACATAATTTCCTGACTTGCCATTTACACAGCATTGCACCTGAAAGCCAAGTGGCATAATAGACCGTTTAAAATGTCAGCAAAGTAAGAGTAAGAGTAAGTAAGAGAGACAGGTCCGCAGCAGAATCTTAATTAGAACAGCTCCATCTAATGGCAGCGGCTTTCCAAACTGGCTCGTGATGACAGTGGTGTCGAGTAGACATATGCAAACACACACACACACCCGCACACGGTCCTGCTGACATACCGTTACCTTAACACACACACGCACTCTAACATATTTATATGGATGCAAACAGAGAAAAAGACACATTTTACTTCTGTGTATCCATTTAAATTTTAAATGAAGTGAGAAGAAATGGTTCTGAGAGGCATTGAAATTCACAGAACCTGCACACGCTCTCATTCCGCATGCAGCAATAGTTGACATCAGTGCAAAATTTGCGAAAGATCCCCTTTCACACAAAGTTAATTTTATTCCTCCAGATGACCAGTCAATGACCAAATCTATCTAGTTATGGCAGAGCATCACAAGAACGTTCAGTGGTAGTCTGGAAACGCATGTATAGGATTTACCTATCTATCCCTTAGCAGACCTGGCTGTTGAGCCCGAGCCAACGCCACATGATTGTGTTAATTAATCTGCCATTGTGAGCGCGGGGAACAGCTGCACGGGCTCTCATGGCGACGTTGTCAAAGCAAAACAATGAAATCTTAAGCTTCCCCAACTGAATCTTCCATTACAAAAGAGCGCCGACAACGGGGCTAAATTCATAAATCCACGGATCAATTTTTACCAGCACTAATATGTGACCTTTAAAGCAAAAAAAAAAAAAAAGTATAGCGGGTGATGGGGGATGTGTGGGGAGTGGTTGTGGTATTTAAGCTTAAAATACCATCAGATGTAGAACGTAAAGAGAAAACAAACACTGTAGAGAAGTGGGATGGGCAGAGGTAGAAAATGAGCAACAGAGACACAATAAAGCGAGAAAAGAGGCAAGGATCATTGCATCAGAGGCAAACAGATGAGTGCTGGGAATCACCAGCTGGGCACTGGTATTTTAAAACAAAACGTCTAACACTATTAGCAGGGATCCATCGATCAGCGTTACGTGGTGTTAATTTAGACGAGAGGAGAGGGGGATGGAGGAGGGAAAGAATCACACTTCACAGGAGCCTCACAGGTTATTCCGTCAGAGAACAGAATGTAAAGCGTTTGAAATCCAGACTCGTAATGTTTCCTGACAAGTTATCAACAGAGAAAATTGAACTTAAATCTTTTATACTGTGGCTTTTTTTTTTTTAATATGCGACTCGTTTTCATGAAAGCAGCAGAGAGAACAGAGAAAAAAAAAAGAAAAACAAAATCTCCCGTTCATTTTGAAACTACATTGACCAAGGGAATACATAAATAAAATTAGGTATACTACGCTGCCACCACAAATTATGTCTGCAATAACAGACTTCGCAAATAAATGGCTTAGCACCTCTAATCGAGTTCACAAAATGTTGCACTAGACAACCATTTCACTGCATTCATTACAGCTTCGCCGAATTACACTTTTATTGCCCGCAGAAATCGCAGCATTTGTCCCTAATGTGGCAGCCCGCTCAGCTTTGTTTTAGAAACTACAAGATGCCTGGAAGAGATGGAAGATGCAGAGGGTGGCATGGCCTTGGTGCATGCTTGGCACTTCTAGAGAGATGGTGATACACCCCAAAAAAAAAAAAAAAAAAATCATCAAGATGCCTGGCTCTCAACCCACTCTGCGGCCGAGCCCTTCTGTCTAGCAGAAAGCCCTCCAGCAGCCCACTGAGCGCGCAAGATATTAGGAGAGGAGCGATCCACGCTGCTGAACTGTGCCGATCTACCTGATGGATCCTGTGATTTGTGGGCAGCTGTGGAAGGGATGAAGGTGGACATAAATGGATTTTTTTTTAGATCTGGATAAAGGAAAACACTTAGCAGAGCAGAGAATGGAAGCGATTTAAATGGCCCATAAAGGAGGCAAGACATTTCCTTCTCAATGTGACACTGTCTCTCAATCTGCACCCTGTTTAAGCCTGCCAAACACTAAGTCAAATAGTGACACTGAATATAACTATGAATTGCAAATCTGTTGTTTAGTTGCCATATTTCTGATGGAGTGCCCAAATGTTTTTTTTTCTTCTTTTTTTCTTTCCCAGAGTTTTCATTTCGGTCTTTTCACACACGGCGGATACAAACCACTCCGAAAAACTTCTGATGCTGTGAAACGCGCTAAAGCGTACGCACGTGAACATACAATCCTGAAAGCTTGCAGATGGGGACGGGTGACATGGTGCTAACTCGCATCTTCCAAAGTGATGCTCGCTGCAGCATCTCACCTGTCCAACGTGCTTGATTTCAGAAAGCCATCAGATGTTGCATTTACCGCAACGCTGAGCAACGAGGAGAGCATCCGATCAGATGTATGCATCCTGAGGCTTGGTGCTCTTCCACTTGACAACTCAACAGGACACTTATTTGAGCCGGAGTGGGAATTGTTGACGCCAGAAAAAAGGTTGATATCCTGTCATTATGTTCTCCCTCATGGCTTTGTTATATTTACAGCTAATATGTTACAGAATGTGTATCGAATTGGATGAGAAGGACTTCTTTTTTCTTCCCCTCCTGTGCAACTGTGTTGTCGGCTCCCTGATTGTTGGAGTATAAAAATAATCGTCATGGAAATAGATCTCATTGACAACGTGCCATGTTCACACTGTGAGCAGCTTGTGCCTTGTGAACATAATCCAGAAACGTCCTCCAAAAACTTTCCTCCACAAACTTTCAATCCCTCATCCTCTTTTGCCCTTCTCTCCAAAAGATGAGAGGAGCTACTGCCAGGGAAGACAAAAGACAAAATCCTGAGTGTCAAGCACTGGCGAAACAGGTAGGATCGGGAAGTATTTGATGGGCTCAAGGATCACAAAGGAGCAATGGAAGAAGAAGGATGGGTGGGAGTTTGGAGGACGGAGACAGCACAAGGATAAAAAACACAGTGATATTGAGGAGGATTGACCAAAACAGATTTTCCTTCCAGGTCCTGGAAAGCCACTGTTCATCTCTGTGTCTAATAGGAAACCCTGGCTCTGAGAGTACTGCACCGGCACAATCACACCTCACCTGTGAGCACTGCCAGGAGAGGTGGCATTTGGTCGATCCGTCCTCCCATGAGGGGGGCTTGTGGCTTAGCCCCGACTTAGCTCCGTGTCTTAAGACAGAGGATGGGCTGAATTGGGAGGACCATGGGGAAAAAATGTGAGTCTGTGAAAACCCAGGATAAACTGTGTTCTCAAGAGGGGGAGACACGGAGCGCTGGCAGCAGAATGAAGTCTGAGCGGTTAAACATGGCTACAATGGAGCCTGTGGTGCTCCTTAGCATTTGGTTTGTGCATCTCTTTGAAATGTTAACTTAGTTTAAAGTCTGTGGGAAGTGGAATAAAGTGTGTACTCTAGCAAAACGTGTTCTCTAATTAAAGGATACAGTAGATCTAACCCTCCATAAGAGACCTTCACTGGCTATAACAACGTTATCATGAGCAGAAACATTTAATCACAGCGGTATATACACACAGACACATAACACATATCTGGCATATGCTAATGCTGGAGGAGCTGCAAAGATCCGCATCTCGAGTGGAACTGGCTGAGAGGACAATCCATGCTTTTGTAGAAGAGTTGCAAGTCCAAATTTAGCCTTTTGTTCCACCTGCAGAGTGATATGGCAATGACCGAGCACTGCATCACACTGACCAAAGGGTGCGGGGATCGCGTGTCACCAACATTGTTAACATTAGCAGCTAGATGAAAAAGAGTGCGATAAGAAATCAATGTCAGATATACTATTGTTCTAATCCATATTTTTTACATTTTTAAATAGGAAAATTTACCAGAAATATGCTTACATCCATAGCTGATTCACAACAATAACAGAATGTGCTGTTTTTGTGACGCAATCGCTCTGTGAACCTCAACACGCGGTCACATTAAGAACATACAATACATAAAATAACATGGTAGTGTAAATAATATGTACTGAAATTTTATGCATTTTTTTTCTCAAGAGGCTGTATTGTTAGTGCTCAATCACTAGATTTTACGGCATTTTAAACCACACATGGATTAAATGTAAAGTGTAATGTGTACTCAGAGGGAATTATTGTTAAAAAAAACAATAGTTTATATATTATGTATATAACATTTAGATAAACAGACAAATATTCTTACTCATCGCTGTTCATTCTGGTAACGCTTATTTAGATTGTTCTGAAATTGACTCGCTGATTAATTAAGATTCAACTGATGTGCAAGAAATTTATATTATTTATTGTTAAATATATATTTTTTTGTGTTTACCTTGTTTGTTAGTGCATATGTGTTAATAATATCTTCTGATAACAAACATTTTTCTTACCAAGTTATTTTGAAATTTCCCATCAACGGTTTACATTTCTTAAAACAGAAACATTGCGGCCAACTGATGAAGTAACCTAACGATTCTACCACTGAACTTAGCAAGGTTTCCTGGGGATGTATTGAGATAAAACGCGTGCATATACAAGCTCACTTAAAGCGATTAGGTTGAAATGACAGTACAAAGGTTCATTAGAGGAGCTGTAGATAAAAGTGAGGGAGGTGTTTCGCCAAACACATGTTCCACACCCGGTCCATACGGGTTCCATACCTGGGGTTGTCGCATTAAAAACGTGTTACTCTAATAAGGCAACAGTCGCTTTTATTTACAACAAACACAAAACGACATAAAAAATACTTTAACACATTTTCTGTTCAGGCTTGGGTGAAACAAACACCTTTGTTATTTACTAAACAAAACATCTAACAAACAGCCCCTTTCACACGCTAAAGATACATCCAAACATATGCTCTTGACTGAAAAAAAAACAAACAAAAAAAAAAAAAACACGCACACACAATAGGTGTAAACCGTCTAAATTGCAATTGCACTGCATCTTGGAAAACAAACACTTTCCTTTGTTACCAAGACAACTGAGATAATGTGATTCCTGCGGCATTGTCAGGACTGCTACTTGCTACATTATGTGTGACAAGCTTAAGAGTAGATCTAGGGGCATGAATGTGCAGATTCAGGCTCCAGCCCATTGTGGATTGCAGATAGTCCGGCAAGCCATATTTGCATTTGCAACCTTGCCAAGGAGTTAAGCTGAATGGGCTAACGCTGCCTCCACGCTCAGAAAGCCCTAGACTGAAGTCAGCGCTGACATATAACACTCTCTAATGCTTGCTGTTCTTTGCGAGCCCGCCTTACTGTTATTTACTTGCCACACTAATTCCTGGCTCAGTAAACCAATGCAGTGCCATTCTTTTAAAGGATTTAAATGTGTGTGTTTAATATATCTATCTGGACAAATTGCACATTCATATTTAAGCCTAAAGCCTATATGCTCCGTTTTCTTCTTTCTGTCTTTGCTTTCCAGGGCGACAAAATGAATTCAGCTCTGAACCTAATTAATCCACAAAGGTTTCATGTCTTAATCCCCAAAGTCAAGGGGGTTATTGTCCTCACAAATGAGGTCAGTGTTCGTCCCAGTGGAAATAAGCGAAAGAAGGAGGAAAACACAGGGACACAGTCAGGCTTTCTTCCTCAGTCGTTCGTCTGCTGAATATTGTTCTGATCTGGTGACAAGAGGTCCTGCGAATGGAGCCAGGGCTCGCCTGCTGTCCGCACAGGGACGTCTACACGCACAGAGATATCACCATGTGAAAGGGAATGCTTTGCATGTCACAACAGATAGAAACATGAGCTGGCCGGTGAAATTGATGGTGGCGCACAACAGTGGCGGGAGAGAGAAAATGAAACGCCTGCCAATCTCCAGTACACAGACCTTTTGAACCAGGTGGATAAGAAGGCTGGTTCTGGTGGCAACTGTCACTAAGGCGAGTCACTGTCAAATTCGGAGGCGAAGAAGCATCATCCAAGTGTGACAGGACGATAGCATGATACAGCCTTCCCGTCTGTTGGAATGACAAGGGGGGATGTGACACACATGGCCACACACATGTGCCTGAAACACAGTCAACACCAGCGGCCCACACAGGGTCTCTGTGGGGTGCAAACCCTGGGAATAGCAAGTGAGCTGGCCAAATGCTCCACAAATACTGGGCACGTCGCGGGGCTCCATCTCCAAAGACCAAATGGGGGGTTTGGGAGGAAGCGTGAACAGTTGACCACAACGGCCGACATCTTTTCTAATTCAGACCATCCTGACAAGGGCCTCAGAGAACTCATCCAACAGAGGCATGGCTCAAGACGCAGGGTGGGGTGGCTGGCCAGTGATAGCTCAGTTTAACAAAGGGTCAGCCAATAACAGACATGTTCAAAGGAGGGTGAGCCATGAAGAAGAAAATCCAAGATGACACAATCAACAGCTTGTTAAAATCTGTTGCAGTCAAAGAGTCCGGCCACTGGACAGTCTGCGGCAGACATGGACGGGGGGAGGGGGGATGATGCCCGCCTCCTAAAAAAACCCCAAACGAGCGGAACGAAAATCGCTCTGCCTTATCTTAACGGCCGACGTGACAGTGTGTCATCATCCGCAGCTGTTATATAGATAATTACTTTTACTCACTCTCTGTGGAATATAATGCATCCTGTCTACAACGGATTAACCGTCGAGTGCTAGGCAAAGGCTCATTTCTGGCAAATTGCTTGTTTTCTATGACTAATGATGTGGCGACACACACTGTCATGCACACATCAAAAGCATCAGCACAAGAACCTGCACTGTTTTTTGATCACTGTTAATTACTGTATCTGCACTCCAAGAAGAGTAAACAAAGTGAGAAGTTGAAACAGAGATTGGAAAATGGGGTAGGCCTCACTACAGACACTCTAATTTCTAACTTCTGTGTGACTGGAGAAATAAAAAGAAGTTTGTACTGTCACCCCCACCACATACCCCCACCCACCCCTCCTGCCAAACAGCGGAGATGGAAACATGCGCAGAAACTGACAGAGGGAATTAAAATTTGGAAATGCCAAAATTTTTTTGATGCCTCATTTAAAAATGTGCAATCAGAGCTGGTGTTTGTTGATTTTTTATCAACTCGAGGGTTATTACATTTCAATACGATGACAATTAAAAGTCCCTAAATCACTCCCATGAGCTTTATTTCACAATGGAAGCAAAAGAGGCAAAAAACAGATGAAATCCCAGCATGGGGCCCAAAGCACAAACCAAGCATGGTTTTGCAGAGTCTGATTGGGTTAAACCAATCCATGCTCCCTCACAGTTAAAGCACAATTTCCCATGACTGTGTTTAAGTGCTAAATATGTGAGTCAAAAACAGGTTTAAGAAGCTCAGTCCTGGAAAAGGACACAATGCTGGAGGGAACAGAGGGGCTTATTGAGCCGGTTTTCTTTTCCTTTCCCCTTTCTTCCCCTCGTGTTTACGTAGTTGCCTGCATGCTTTCCCTTCATCTCCAAAGATATATAGAGGAGAAAAAAGATTTAAAAGGACTGGGGAAAAAAGCTCAATTGTTTATTGATTTTATAATAGGCTTAGTGCCACAGAAATAAAGTATGGGCTGATAGGGCAGCGTGGTCAACCAGAGGCGATGGTGTAGCAAACATGAGGCTTATGCACAGGTAGCAGAAGCCCGAGTCAAAACGCCCATTTCAATTGTTTCCTCAACTACCTGTTTATGGCATTATTAACCTGATCTTAAACTGTGGCAGAAATAATCACTTCACTCACGGGGCTGGAAAGAAGTGATTGTCAAGTGGACAATCAAAAAGGATCACAGTGAAGCAACGTTTGAGGGAACCTGCACATTACGAAGTGTATATACTGAAAACTAACAAGTAAAAGATGCAGTAAGGAGTCCTGAACTGTTTGTGCTCTCTACCACAGAGTGTGTATGTGTTCGCCTGGGAACGCATGGGTGAGTGTAGGGTCTGATATATGGATGATAACACTAATTAGCTCATTTTGTTTGGGGCACAACACTCATTAAAAACCCAGTGGGGCCATTAAAGTTACCATCCCTCCAAACCACTGCTGCCACTGTATCCATCTCGGCTGATATCTCACCCGGCTCTTGCTGCTTTTAATGGCCTCTGCTTCAGGTTGTTGGGTTGAGCAAAGATTTGTGAAGCTTGGATCATCCTCAGACTCCCCCCCCGCCCCACCCAAACCCAGCCCACCCCCCTCTCACTGCAGTTACCCCCGAACCTCATCTCCTCATTTTTATTTCAATCTCTTTCATTTTTATCTTCTCATTCGTCACGATTGTCTCCATCTTCGACATTGCTGGTGTGCCCTACCCTCCAACATGTGTTCCATTAGCTGTCTGCTTGTAATAAAGCAAAAAATAAAAAGGAATAAACTAGGGAGAGCTTCACATTTTATCCCAAAAAGGGGGAGTGATGGTTGTTTCTGAGCTTTACCCACCAGTGTCACTATAATACCGCAAAAACCTCCTCATGATTCAGTGTGGCAGGCGGTGCCATAAGGCACATGCTACTCTGCAGCCGGAGAGACAAGAGGCAGAGGCCTGCCAGGATTAGATGAGCAGGTGTAGCATCCAGCTAACAGATACAACACAAAGCCACATTCAAGCCCATTTTCTCTGGGGCAAAAAAATGTTAAAGCTAACAGATTCTACTCCTCTGAAAGTGGAGGAGGGGGCATTCAAGTCAATCCACTGCACATATTCCTGTCTCAGCTGAGAAAATAGCTGATAAATGTCTGCCACAGTTGTTTGGTGAGGGAAGTGCATTGTCTGAATGGTCAGCTAGATTGTGTCGTATATATTTTTTTCATTGTCAAGATTTCTGATTTGCTTGCTTTATTTCTTTCCCCCATTTTAATATTAAGGATGTGAAAGATATGAAAACAATGAAAATTAAGCTCTTCAATTGTTTTTCAATGCGTTTGGCAAAGGGTCAGCCAATAACAGACCCTATTGGCTGTCATTGGCAATATTCAACAATAAATATTGTACATAATTTGATTTACCCAGCATGCCAAGCAGCCTCTTAAAGTTTTGCTTTTGTAAAATTATGTTAAAAAATGTATTGTCTATCACAAAAAACACCTCTACTGAATCTACATAATGGATTCAGTCATAATATTACTTTCTCAAATAATGCTGTATGCACATGTTTGAATCACCCCAGAATACCAGAGGTTTGAAAGAAAAAGTGGTGCTTGGTAGTCTGATTTGTTCAGAAAATAATTATAATCCCTGAGATTTGAAATGTAATTTCCAGATGAGCAGTTGACCGTTTAAAGTAAGACTAATAAAGCAATGCATATTATCATGACGAAGCAGAATACTGTGAATTCCACACTACTGACCCCAGTGTGTATGCACTATTCACAATGAGACATAAACTTAAAAAATATATTTTGAAATGTTTCCACAAAATCGGTTTTATTTCCTCCTGTTTAAGGCAAGGCATGGCAAGATAAGACACTGAGACAGCAACTTTTAAAATAAAGCCATGCAGGAATTTTTCAACAATTGAATCAAAGCATGGCGACACAGCTTTAGGAAAGTCTGCAACAGCCTCACTGTTCTTGTACATTGGAAAGATGATATTACTGGAAATTAAACCACATTTCCCTGACTCCTGTCCTTCTCTGTTTCTGGTGTTGCTTATGAAGCAGAGAAGTTTAGCATCCGGGTCACTAACATCTTTATCAAGTTAAAGAGTGAGCAGCGGAACTTTATTTTGATGGCAAACAGACTCCTGTGTAAACCATTCAGTCATCTCCATTGGTGTTTTACATTAAGTACAAGCGTCTGCAATCAGTCAATCAAGGGCTGTGAGAGTCCATCCAACTGGCCAGACATGCAACTGGCATGCAGAGTGTGAATGCATGGCACTTAAAGTATTACAGCCTACCAAATACTACATCCAAGCAGTCCTTTGAAAATGCAAACTGACACTGTGAATATGACTACACAGTGTACAACTTTAAAGGAACTTTTTGCAAGTCATTTTCTTTTTTTGGAAAAAAAAAAAAAATCTAAATGACTTCCAAAAGTCATTTACTTGTTACTCCAACAAATAATTATTCATGAACCTTTCTCTACTTATTCACAGGCACGCACATGTGGACTGTGAGTTTATTGCAGCAACTTTAAAATGTCTGCATTGGTAAAAAATCTGATGAAAACTATGTTTGAGAATAAACTCCCATTAAACTTTTGTTGGTGACTGTGACTGTTTAGGAAGAGAACTGGTGGAAATAAGCTAGAAGAACAGAATGGATGTCTGTTTTCAGATACTTCAGTTTTATTTTAACCTGTTAATGTGGTTTAACCAGTACTCCGAAAAGAGCTACACATCGGCAGCCAGTGTGCAGTGCTATGAATACTATCAAACAATTTATTTAAGGTCACAAAGTTCAAATTGTGGCATGCAGAAGGAGCACCATTAAACTTATGCACATGTGTTTGACAGCAGAGTTCTCGTATTCATCACACTACTGGAAGTGTAATACGTGAAAGCAAGTTTAGTTACTGATAATCATCAGTCTCTTGCTTTCCCCTCATTTATTGGTTCATTTTGAGGAAACAGAATGTGTTCTGTTGTATCAAAAAAAAACAAAAAAACACTAAATTGGATTGAATTGCAGTTGAGTCGTGAATTGATACTTCTCGATTCAGCGTAACTCCAAAGGATTGTTTCCTGTGCATTCAGATGTTTCTGGTGTTGCTGACAAAGCAAAGATGTTAAACTCTGACCCTTACCAAAGGAGAGGTGCTGGTTGTTTTAGAACAGAAACAACTCCATCACTGTGGACATGTTACTGACTTTGTCAGACTATTGTGACCCAAGTACAACATATCCTAAGAGTTTGGTCATTTCCCACATAGTTCCTTTTGGCCATGCTGTTGAGGGGCGAGGCTGAAAATATTGCTGGTCTCAGGTCTGGATATTAAGAGTGTTGATTAGATATACGAGTTTGCCATTTGCCCACAGAGCGTGGAGTGTCTATGACAGAACTGGGGACCATATGGCTGGTGAGAGATTTCCCCCCTCTCTTCCTCTTCGCGCAGCCTGACAGCTGGATGGCTGCTAACTGGGGACGAGGAAGCTTGGCAGCTGCAGCTGAGAGCATCGCTTTGATGCCGCTCACCCCTTTTTCACTCACTTGTTCTCTCTCTCTTTCTCTCTTCTTCGTCTTCTCTTTTTCCACCTCCTTCTCTTTAAAGAGAAGCCAGGCACCTACTACCAACCAATGCTCAGCACGGACAAACTCTCCGCATGTTGGACGAGAGACATGATAGCAGGAAGTGACCTCATAGCAAATGAAGTTCAATAGATAGTGCTGTTATTTTCTTGGATTCCAATAGAACTGCTCTTTTAAGATATTTTACTTGAACACTTCAGGTCAGCTCGACCACTTTTTCCTTCCTTACAAGTTCACTGGATAAAAAAAATTACAAATAACTGAAAAAGAAAAAATAGGTTTCTGTCCTAGGATCTTTATATATGATGTTTGAAAGGTGTAACGTGAGTTACTAAGGAAAGCGGACCCTCACGGGTAGTTGGGTGGTGGTTAAGGTAATTGGAGGCTCCGATGGGACAGAGAAAACAGAAGGATGAGGAGGAGGAGAAATCGCCTTCTGGAAAAAAGCATTGGGACATGCAGCTGGAATGTACAATAAGAAAATATCAGAGATTTTCTTCCTTTATATCTAGTTTTTTTCCCTTTCTTTTTTGTTCTTTTCTACAAAAGAGTCTTTCATCATTTCTTAAACAAAAAAAACAACAAGAGAAAGACGCCTTTGGATGTTTAGATGCAGATACCTGGATGCTTTGTGCAGTATGAAAGCAAGCCAGATTCCTTTGAATAAAATAGCAACAGCAGGCAGCTGTTTCTTCTTTTTAATCCTAGATCTCAACTGAAAAGTGTTCATTGAACTCTAATATACGGGAATATGTACACACAAGATTTGTTTTTAATGTCAAAAAATAAGAACTGTAACATGTGTTTCAATTAATATTCTCCTGGCGAGTAATGTTCCTGTTTTAATAAAGGCCAGAGCTCAGAGAATTTTCCAGTAAAATCTCATCCTCAAGCTACCATCACGGCTGTGAAAGACTCAGTGATTACTAAGCTATCCCTTTAAATTAAATGCACTCAAGAGGGTAAGATGCTACAGAAGACACACAATTTCACAGAATAAAAAAAATATATGTCACTTGTTCCAGTTAGATTAGATTTTGCAGATTTTGCAAAAGAAAACTACACTATAGGTAGACTAGGTAAAGTTAAAGGTGTTTTTGACATGGGAGTTTGAATGGGATGCTAGAGAAAGTGTGCGAGTGACCAATAAGGTCGATTGACCAATTCAGACCTTCATTTTGGTACTAGTGTGTTTCCATTTTGTTCTATGTTTCGTCCTTTTCATACTCACTAAACTATTTAATATTCACATACTAAGAACAAATTTACTTCACAATTTTCATATTATTGCAACAATAAACATATTATTATTTTACCAGCAGGTTTTACAATAAATGTTTTAATTAATTATTTTTATTAAAACATTATTATTTTTTTCGAGTGATTATCTAGCCAGGTGAAACCAGCCCTTTGTTCTATGTTTTGCTCTTGCCTGGAGCAGTTTTTCTCAAACTGTGGTCACCGGACTGCTGGTGGTCCGCGGTCGCCCTCTTGTGGTCCTCCAGGTACTGCATGTAAATGCCGTGACGTGTGTTTAACGTGCAACGCTACAGCTGGCTTACCAAAGCATTGTGTTAAAAACAATGACGGAAAACTGGCTTAAAGTTGGTCACTCAAAAAAAGCTTTGATAACAGGTAAAGAAAACAACTCCGGGAATATTTTATGATCAGAGGAAGCTAAGCAATAGCTGCTGAGTGTTGATGTGTCTTTCACGAGCGATTAAACTCCAGTTTTCACAACTGTTCTTTGTTTTTTATGACTTTGCTTGGTAAAGAATGATGCTCTGCTTTTAGATCAACAACTATTTTTATTTATATTTCATTTAAAAATATTAAATTAAATAAATACAATAGATATAAACGGATTAATTGTTTTTATATTTAATGGTACAGAAAATATATTTTTTTGTTTCTGCTAGTACTCAAGTCTATTTTTCTTTCATTTTGCTTCTAAATTACAAATAGCCCTAAAGGTTATGAATGCACACATAACCTTTGTGCGGTAGTAAAGAACAACTTCTTTTTTTATTTCTATGTGTTCAATGTTAGATTTTTCCCAGTCACTAATGTTTGGCTGTAATGTATTTAATGCACCAGCTGGACTTTGAAGGAAGCTACGCTAAAAAGTTAACCGGAAACTTTGTGTCCATCATTCACTGTGAAGAGAAAAGTCCCAAGCCCAACGACCTCTTCGTCAGTAACGAAGGGTCATAAACAGTCTGCTTGCTCCGACTTTAACTGCTCAATAATCTGAAGCGTGGCCAACAAAGACCCAATGGCTTCGTTCACTTCCTATGCTGCCATTGCCAAACCAAACTCATGAGGCCAACTTCTAATTTTAAAGAAGTGCAGAAAATTGACGTCACCTTTCACAACTGCTTTTTTGTTGAAGTTCATCTAATGAAATCGAACTCAATGGCCGAAATCCCAGACTCAGATCTGAAGGTAGATGAAAGTTGTGTAAAATAGTGGAGGGAGGCACTAGACTAGGCCATTTTACATATATTGAGAATCTCAAACCAGCCCGTCTGACCCTCTCCCTGCACTTCCCTCCCTAATTCTGTCCTGCACTGAATCCCCACAATGTTGCGCCCCTCCTTCCTATTTCTCCGCCTCGCTCTCCCTCTCTCTCTCTATCGTTTAGATGAAGACCCCCTGTTGCTGCCTGCTCCAGACCAGCTTTAAGCCCACTAAACATGGCGCTGGAAAGACGAGGGCTGAAAACAGAGAAGGAGAGAAGGCAAGATGGGGATGGGGTAGGACAGGATAAGATAGCAGGTTAGAGATGAAAAAAATAAAGAGTGAGGGGGGGAGACAGAGAAGAGCAGAGTTTGGCTGGAGCCAAGAGGAGAGCAGCTGGGCACGGCTAACAGGGAATGATAATGACCTCAGAAATCTGCTGTTCGCTCCACAACAATAGGGTGCTCAGTCGCCTGGAAAATTGTGTTCATCAGCTAGCTCTGCTCACTTACTAATTGACATTGCCAAATATTTTAAGAACAATTGGAATGTGGCAGGGGGAGAGAGGGAAGGAAAGGAAAAAAAAAAAAAAAAACAAAGCTCAGAGATCTTAATCCCTGGACTTAATTCCTCTTCTATTTTTTTTTACTTTTGCCTCCTCCTCTCCTTCTCCATTTCCCGTTCTTCCTCTTTCTCCCCCACTTCTCCCTCGCTCCGTGTCTCTTCTTCTTCTGCTGTGATGAGGAGATAGCTACAGCTAAGGAAACAGCTAATTTTTCATGTAGCTTTCTGCTGTCATGTCAGCTCCCTGATGTTGACACAAAAGGCTTATTATGTGACCTGTCAATGGGGGTTAAGAGGGGAGGGAGGGGAAGCGATGGATTGGGTGGGGGTGAAGGTGGAGCGTGGGGGAGTAAAAGAATGATAAAGTGAAGGAGTGAAAAAAGGGGAAGAGGAGAAAAAGTGGACAAGACGAGGAGAAGAGGTGAAAGCGGGTGCTCTCTCACTCATCATATCACGCGCTTGGCCCTCCATTTTTCACAAGGCAAAGGTCAGCGTATTGTTCTGCTCTTCTGCACACAGGAGGAAACCCAGTCGTGCCCCAAGTTGACTTGTTCAAACAAAGGTCCCCTCGCCCTCCACCCACCCACCCGACTCTGTGCCTCAATACCGCCGCCCGCTCCGCCAAGCAGTGCCATCATTTGCATTCCTTGACTGAGAGCCCTGCCTCATTTCACAGGAATCCCACATTGATGGAGTCAGACAGCTGTCACCAGAAGGAGAGAAAAGGAACTTGGCACTCGCACTCACGCAGCTCTGCCCTCCCCTCCGTCCCTTTGACCCTCTGTTAAGCACACACAGAAACAATCAAAGAAAGTTTTCCAACCGCCGCCGAGCTTTGCCGGGTTTTAGTTGACTGAAAGAGCGGCAAAAACACTTATTTAGTCTGGATCTCTGGATTTGTATGTGCATCTCGATGTTTAGACTGGGCAAACACGCTCAGTCAATAGCACAAGCTGTGACTGTGATGTTAATTTATCTCTTTGTCTTGATGTCGACTGCTTTTTATCAGTCTGGTTATTTGGATATTTGCTATCTATTTGATCTAGTTGCAGTTAATGTCGTCACCCAAACTTTTTGCGTCCAAAACGCTGCCATCTACTGGTGGGTCATTAAAACCAATCGTTCCTTCGTGCCATGTAGCTGTTTGTTTTTTTTTTTTTTTTTTGTTTGTTTGTTTTATGTTCCTTATTCGGTTTCAAATGTCATATTGTACCATTGCAGTTATTGCTGCAATGGTACAAAATGTTGTGTACGGTGGGACAATTTGAACCTGCCAACTTTATGCTTCTCACTGCTAATAAGTGTGTGTAAGAAAATAACTAATAAATAATGTATAGTATCTAGATGTAGACAGGTAAAAAATGGCCCCTTGTTCTATATTTTGCTTTGTTCAGAGTCTGGACCCTCAGCTATGGAGAAACAATCGCTATGGACTCTATTGAAGTTTGAAATGATTGGATCTGATTTTACCCAGGTAACTAATGTTTGGTTATGATGAAAGCAATGTGCCAGCTCCCTTGTGAAGAAACTTGAAAATGCCTGCGTTGTAAGCAAGCATCCCTTACTGCGATAAACAAAACAACTTCTTTGCCAGAGATAAAATGTCTCAAACATTCCTCTTGATTCAACGTTAATTGCTCAATATTTAGAAGGGAAGCCAGTGCAGACTGAACAGCTCTGTTCACTTCCTCTGCTAATATGACTAAGCTACAACTACAAGGAAACTACAATTATAAAACAGCACAGAACTATGATGTCATCGTTCACAACTTCCCCTTCTGTTCCCTCGGAGTCCAGTTGAAGTGTATTTGAAGGAATAGAGCTCAAGGGGAGAAATTTCATATGGTGACCTGAAGGGAAATGGGCACAAACGGAATTGGCCAGGTTGAGCTGGTTGTCACTTAGTTATTTTGATTGGTCACATTTTCAGAGGGTCTGCAGGTCCCAGAGGAGATCAGACATGTTGTCATCATTCCCTCCTCAGCAAATCCAGAACCACTGAGCCCAGAGTTACAGACATGTAACTGATTTAACAGAAGAAATTACTTGATAATGAACGGTGAAGAAAACAGGTAAGTTGCTTGTGTGTACAGAATGGAAGGACGTGGCAACAGGACAGTTGACATCGGCAGAATGAATTGACCCAGAACTGCTTCTAAACTCCAGGAGGAGCTTTGTTTGTGAGTCAGCTTCTCGTCTCTTCTTGCAGCTCGGTTTCAGCATGACACCTGAGAAGATAGCTTGCTGATGTATTAAGAATATTAATATGCAAACAGTCTACCTGACTGTGTAAGGCAGCCTTCTGTTGTGGAAAGATAAATATTATGTTTTAATTATAAAAACATAAAACAGAAATGGGGAAGACAGATGACGAAGGGGGAGGTGTGCGTGCGCGTGCTTATTCCGAGGGAAAAACATGAGTTTTTCCAAACAGTTTGAGTTGAAGTGAGTGGATAAGGCTGTTTTCCCAGGAATTTGATGCCCTGTCACCCTCTTCCCCCCTCTCTTATTTTCTGGATTGTCTAATTTTCTGTTCCTTTAATGTCGCCATCTCTCTTTCACTGTCTGAACAGTCCATTTTTTTTTTCTGTACTGAATTTATAACCAAGCGGGGGAATCCTAACGTGATCATTAAGACATAAAACGGGCTGATAAATGTTTCATAAGGACAAGGCAGGCCACTGATAGCCACCCAGGAATACCGAGGAGCCGACCGAGTCTTGCAGTCCTCCCCTCGATCAAACACACACTCGTTGGAATACAATTGAAGATTTTAAATATCTAAAAAGCCAGGGCTAATTCCCAACATGGGTAATATTTACAAATTGACTCTGAGAGACTGAGAGACAGGGTAGGGGAGAGAGGCGGTGAGCAAAAAAAAAAAAAAGGAAAGAAGAGAAAAGAAAAAAAGGAGAAAAAAATCAAATGAACCGTGCAAGGAAAAAGAGAAAAGAGAACAGAGGAATAAATTGGCCTTTTATATTGTGCAAGCGTGTACAAAAATACTAAGTCTGCATTTATCTAAGACATGTCAATCAGAGCAGCACACTGACAATTAGTGCGTTTGAATAGAACTTTTATCATTTACCAGACACCAGAGTCCTGACCTACTGTACAAAAATACAGCTCAGGGAATGAATGTGCCTGTAACACAATGACTGTCTATTTAAGTTTGGTGACACATAAAAAATACAGATATGACAGGCCAGACTTCTTCAAATGAGTGGGGGGTAGAAAGCTCAGGTTTTGTAACCACTGAGTTCTCTGATTATAGAGAAAAGAAGAATAGCGCGAGGGGGGAAGCAGGAGAGGAACAGATGTCAGTTACAAAGACAAAGTAATTTCCGTAGACTAAAGAAATAAAAAAAAAAAAAAAAAGAAGAAGAAAAACAGAGATGTTATTCATTATTTGTTAGGCCCTGGAGTTTAATACACACACATATTGCAGCGTGCATGCAGACATGACTCCCCTCTGAGCAAAGGGTTGCTTCAGTTTGGTAACATTTACCGAAACATTTACCGATTCAGCTGGCCCATTAGAACCCGGCTACGGCCTCTCATTTTCATCCGTTTTTGTCAAAAGCAACAAAGTCAATCTAATATGCTTCAACTAGAATATTACAACCATTTGAAAATGTAAACACACACTCGTCGTTTGGATCACAAGCACTGTAAAAATGACCTGCTAACCTCTAACGATGATCAGGTTGAAATCTGACATTTATGAACCATTTATTCTATTTCTGATAATACATCTGACGAATTTGTTCACTTAAGATTGTGAAAAGTGTAAAAAGCACAATATATAGCCTGGTCAACCAGATTGCATCATTCTGCGCTGATTACAAAATATTAATAAGCACTGTTTGTCATCAGCAAAGCCATTTTTTTTTGCCCAAATACAAGTCCTCAAAAATCTTGCCTTATTTTTGTGGACCAAATGTTGCACATTGTCAAGTTTTTATTATTTTTTTTTTTTTAGCTGCTATTAACAACTATGAAAATTTTTTTATTTAGTACCAGACTATTGGTTGGGACAGGGAGGCGTCACATTCAGGATGTTTGTCGTCAGTTCATTACTGCCAGGTAAATGTTCCACACTTTCTTTGACAGCTGAGGATGGAGGTAATTTTCTAAAATCTGCTGTCTTCTGTGAGAATTTGTGGGTATAAATGGGACTAAATATTATCTGTCAGCAGGATGTTTTTGTTGTTTTTTTTTTTGTTTTTTTTGTATGAAATGGGAGCAGAGGCATGCATGGAAAGCTTCTACCTGTTTCTGTTGTAGATCTGACCAGGGAAAGTTTTTGGATTTTTAAATAATAAAATCTGTGTCTAACATAAATTTTATTTCTGAAATAATTAAATCCAAAGTAGGTGTTTTATGGTCTGAAGTCTAAGCAAATATTAAGAGTCAGTGGCAACAAGAATGAAGATTGTGGAAAATCATTGTGGCATGTCATTGGTATACAAGTTCAGCCATTTTTCAATCTCAAAATGTGACAGAATTTTTTGAAGACTCCTGGTGGTAGTGAGGCCGGATAAACAAAAGCTTCACTGTTAACCTTGCTATCAGCTTCCAGGGTACAAACTGTCTGCAGGGGATTGTTTTTTTTTTTCTTTTCTTTAGTCAGGAGTATTCCATCACATCTAAATAGTGTTCCAGAAGTGCAGCAAAGCTGTGATACGTTGACGGCCAGTAAAAATAATGATTAATGATGCAAATTTTCAAAAAAACTCTATAAATTAATCAGGCATGCAACAAATTTGTTGTTTCAAAATAGTTGTAACTAATATTTCCAGAGTTCTCTGGAGGGATGGACCATAAAAGCAGTGGATGGACAGAGCTTTGTGAGAGTCATACGGAACCATGTCTGGGGAAAAAAAACAAAAAAAAAAACATCCCATGCCCCGTACTCTCCTTATTCAGATTCATTCTGACTGTAAGAATCAGTTCCATCCTTTTGCATAGGAGATGGTACACAAACACTTTTCTAAGTTTAGGGATGTGATTTTAGCCACAGTGCGAACACAGCATTTGTGTGTTGCTGTGTGTTGACAATCCAGCCATTCATAACTTTTCTGTAACAGTTACATCCGGTTCAGAGTTTAGGAATGCAGGAAGAGACCAGGAACAACAGGAGTGTGGTGAGATTAAAGCCAGTGGGCTTTTTGTATTTTTTTTTATTTTTCCTTCTAGCATTAACGCAACAAAATCCAAAGACAACCGTGGAGTCAAATTAACACACTGTGCTGTCCCACATCTGCATCCAATTAAAAACTTTTAAACTTGTATTTGTGTTTTTATTTTTTAGGTTGGTTGTGAATTCGCCTCAACCAAACTGTGAGCGAACTAAACTGATAGAGATTCTTCCAGATCATCTCTGGTCTGTTTATTTGGTGGAGGTTTCCCCTGACGATGAGCGGCTCAGGAGCGTTTGTCTCCCTCATAGTCGCCTGGATCTTGTCCAGAGTATTTTATTCCTTTTCCAATGACACAGTAATTACACTGTAACTGTTTGTCTGCATGTGTAATTACACCCTCATTGTGCTGTTGCAATTAGATGAATATCCATGCTTTATAACCTAAGGCGTCAAGTTGGCAAATCCAATTTCAATTTGTATGGAGCAAGCATTTCGCCTGCTTGTTTTGAGCCATGGTAAGACCAGGGATATGCAGACTAATCCCTGCCATGTTAAAATGCAAAAGAAAATGTAGACATGAGGGATTCTCCACAGAGAGAACTAGACAGAAGGGAGTATACAGATTCTTTTGCAGCCAGAAGCAAAACGACTCAATTGACTTTAGGGGTAGTGGGAAGGTTGTAGGACTGAATGTGGGGACTTCTGCTGCTTAAGGCCCTAAGTGTGTGCAGGAAAAGCCAGTCTTGTAACAGATTCAGTGACTATTTGCAGAATAGGAACTAAGGTTTGGATGTTTTTTTGTGCTTGAGAAAGAAAAGAAAATATTTTATTAGTTCCTACAAAATCAACTAACTGCTGATAGGAAATAAGACATGTATCTCCACAAAAGACAATCATTAAATGTAAAACGGATATCAATTTAGTAATAAAATATTGGTTTTAGTCCAAATTATATTTCAAATGGACTGTTCAAAACAGTTCAGGCCTGTGTCAATAATCAATGAATAAATTAATAAGATTCAGCAATCAAAGTTTTATTGTAGTCCCTGTCCAACTGCTTTACACATCTTTAATTTTAATTTGACAGTAAATGTTTGGGTGATAAGCTCAAGTAGTCAGGTCTTGTCATCACCTTTAGATTCCCCAAGACATTTTCCATCAAATGTAAACTGGCTCCCAAACATAAATATTTTCAATCTACTGTAACACACACACAGACATGTATGTAGAAATATATATATATATATATGTAGGTGTTTGTGTGTGTTTCTGTGCCACTGCACCCACTATACCCATCTCTTGCTTTGTTTTCCCTCTGAGCTCTTAAATAAGTTCCATCTCAAAGACAAAAGTGCCAGAGTTCACCT
Source organism: Poeciliopsis prolifica (assembly GCF_027474105.1). Classification (NCBI taxonomy): domain Eukaryota; kingdom Metazoa; phylum Chordata; class Actinopteri; order Cyprinodontiformes; family Poeciliidae; genus Poeciliopsis; species Poeciliopsis prolifica. The sequence continues at coordinate 2,719,968 of NW_026562432.1, forward strand.
TCGTTCACAGTTGACATGTTATTGTTGATTACTATAATTTAAGTTTAACTCAAAATTGCTGTGGGTAGGTGGTGAGACAGAGGCCATCTTGCACACATGCACTCACAGGCAGAAGCACCCAGTCAGAGAGAATCAAACAGCCATTTTCTCTTTCTTATCTCTTCAAGAGCTAAGTTATTAAGATAAAAACAATGGTACAGTGACCACATCCTGTTCACAGCACAAGACAGTGATATATATGTTCACAGAGTACAACCCCCCTAACTCAGGCACACACTAAACATAAATGTAGACGCCATGTATAACACCTTTCTCCACACATAGTTTTCACACATTAAACTTTCTAATTTGAAGGTTACTGAGCTCCAAATGTGAAACAAGTTTTAGAGGTTGTGAAGAACAACAAGCCCCCTTTAGTTGTGTGCTTTTAAAGGAGAAAGGTTGAAAAATTGTAACAGCTTGCCAAAGATGCCAGTCAACATCACCGATTGAGTTTTACAAATCTCAACCACAGCCTCTCAGTTAAAGCACCAACTAACAGTGCAGGTGACTGGGTTGAGCCTGACGCAAATTAACTGTAGACAATGACACGCTAAAGTAAACCTATTGTTTTGACTAGGTTATTTCCTTTTTAAATGACTTTTAGTCCTTTAATTAAACTCTGAGCACAAACATAATGCATACCTTTAAGCTATAATACAACAAGGTTTATTTTACTTTTTTTATTTATTTATTTATTTTTAAGTTTTATGTGCTTGCTTATGCTTCTAAATCAGTTGAAATGCCACAAGCTGCACCCATCAGAATTGAGGTGCTTAAGTCAAAATCGACAGAGACGAAGCTGGAGATGCTAAGATGGAAGGAGGGGGAAGATGAGGGTGTAGGGGGTTATACAGAGGGAAAAACTTCCAGCATTAAAATTCAGAAGATAATTACATCCGCAACACCCCCACCCTGTTGAGAAAGTGTTATGTTTAATAGTCTCTATAAAGAAAATAGGTTTTTATCTCACTCTCATTTTCATTAATTCCTAATTGGGGTGGGGGTTGTCTGTTATTATTTCTTAGATTAAAATAAACATAGCCTGTCCCATGTTCAAACCCATCACACTACACAGGCATGATAAGGACTTCATGCCTCTGTGAATAAATAAACAATTTTGTCTTCACTGGTGGAATTAAGTTCCTCATAGCCTTAAGCTAAGCCACTCTAAGTTATATTTATATATATTTATTTTTTTCTCAAAGGATTCAAGAGTACATTCTTGCTTTTGCAAAATGAAATTCAGTTTTTTTTTCTGACCTGCTTTATATGTATATCTTTAATTAGTGTCTTGTTTAGCTTAAACCGGCTGATTATCGCATATCCGTGACCTAATTACTGCACACGATTCTTAATGCCAGTATTGTGCCCTAAGGAGCAACCAAAAGTTACCTTTAAAAACTAGTGTAATCATTAGCAATGAGCTGCCCCTAATCCTACTAAACATACACTTATCTAGCCCCGGCCAGTCTGTGTTTGCTGGGTAGGGGAGGGGCTGGGTATTCTCCACCGTGTTTATTAAAGACATTTGTTAATCACTGTGGTTAAAACAAGTTTGTCCCTATGCTCCGAGTCTTTAGCCGTGCTCCACAGGGATCTTAACGACTAACCTGCAAATAAGAATGCAGTTGTGAACCTGGTGTTTTCTTAGATCACTTTCTCTGGAGTCATTTGATGCTTAATGAAAACTGAAGTGAAAATAGTTTAGAAATACTAACTGTGTGAAGTCAAATTGGAAAAAAAAAAAAAAAAAAAAAAAAAAATGCGCTCATTGTGTTCCACACGGACTTAATGAGGGACGGACAACGCGGAAAAGAAAGCGGAAAGCGGAAAAGAAAGCCAGACAAAGAAATCGGGAGTTTTGTGGACCCTTTCAATCAAAGATCCTGGTCGAGTTGCAGATCTGGATGAACTTGTAGACGAGCAGAGAGACAGCCGGTAAGACTCGAGCTTTATTGTTGATGAGATCGGACTGCAAAGCTACTCACGATCTCCTGTCGGACTTCCAGCTCTGCCTGCTCATTAACACCATCAACTACAACACGCCTGAAGTAGTATTGATTGATTGATTTTATGAATGAACTGATTGTTGTATTTTGAATAATGAATTTAGATGTTAAGCTTAGCTATTTATTAATCTAGCATTATATTAGAAATGACATCTTAAAGCTATTTATATTCATGAACTTAATATTTATGACTAATATTGAAAAGTGATGGTTGTATATTTAAATAAATGTAAATATGTTATTGAAAAGATGAATTTGAAATGTATTTTAAAGTTAAGGACTTAAGTTTAGTTACTTGTTCATTTAACTTTAGTTATTTTGGGGGTTTGATTCACAGTGGGTTGCTTAGTATTGTTTATATGGTTTGTTTCTTTGTAGTTGATTGAAATTAATTTGTGTAAATTTGCAAACAATTAAGTAATTATTTCTTTGTCTTTCTTTTGGGTTGTCCAAAGGTTTTACCTGCTCTGGACCAAATGTGGAATATCCTGACATGCACTAAATAAATGAAGGATAAAATGAAGAAAACTGCTTGGTCCTTTGAGTAAAATCCTGTTTTTAAAAAGTCTGCATCCATTCATCCATCCCTTCTCAAGTGGGGAAGCTGCACAAATCAAAAAAGAACTTGACAGTAAAAACCGGACGCAACTGCTGATGGAAAAAGAACTGTTTCAAAAGATGGCGGATTCAGCTGATGGAAAGTCTGTTGTTCAGGCAAAGATGGAAAGAACGACAGCAAAAAGATGTTGACTCGATTGATCAACAACATAACTCGGACGCATGAGGACATGACTGAAAGAGGAACTAAAGGACAGTTTCCACAAGCTCAACATAGAGGCTGGAAAAGTAATGACGGCAAATGATGATCTCGAGCAAGTCTCATCGCAGAATTGGAATCCAACTTTGGTGAAGATGATGGAGTCACACTGACTGAGCAGAAATCTGACCTGGAAAAGACTGCAAATGAGTGTGAAGAAAAAGTAAGAGAAGTCAAAGGCTTAATCCAGGAGACCCTGTGGAGAACCTTTGGAAAAACTGAACTGTTAGTTGCACTTCAAGTAGCGGAATTAGAATGTGAACATGCTGCCACTATCAAACCAGGAGTGGAGAAGGAAGCATATGACTTCACCCTTAACCACCTGAGGGAACTCTTAAAGGCTGCAAAAGAAGCTCATTGTCACTGGAAAAGATGGATCCCTCATGGAGCACGAGATGAAATCCAAGATCGTCTGAGAGGATTGGAACTTAGTGTCCCCAAGCTGGTTTCCAGGACTGCAGAGTTCATTCATGCAAAGCTAAAAGATGAAGAAAAGAAAGATCATATTGTAACTTCCCAAAATTATTCTTTACCAACCATCAAGCTGAAACCAACTTCTCTCCAAATTTTTTGGAACAAACGTGACTTTTATAGATGGAGAAAAGACTGGAAGCACTTCAAAAACAAGGAGAACCAACTGGTTCAAAAGAAGTGAAGAAAGTGCAGCTGCTGGACAGTCTGGATGAGAAAATCATGAGAGACCTTCGCTTAACCTCCTATAGCACTCCAGAAGACATTTTTCAAGTCCTTGAAAACCGCTATGGAAATCAGACCTCTATTGCAATTGAAATTGTGGAAGAGCTACAGAGAATTCCTGCAGTTTAGAGGTCACCAGCCAAGAAGAATCGTGGAGTTGATCCAAGCTGTTGAAAAAGCTCTTAAGGATTTAAGTGATCTTGGAAATACTGGAGCTATTAAGAACCCTCTGGTTACAAAGTCAATTGAAACTAAGCTCCCTGAAGTTTTGAAGAAGGAATGGCTCGTTTATGCAGCTGATAAAAGGAATGCTGTGACACCAGAGAATCGATTTGATCACCTGCTTGCATTTCTGAAAGATCAAGAAAATATTTATGAGCAACTAGAGCAACTGAGAGAGGAAGAGTCAAGTAGACGAGAGACCCGAATGGAGCAAAGACATGCTAGAACCAAGTCAGTCAAAGCAGTTGATGACTTTGCAAACTGTGTTTGTCTGTGGTGACGGAAAACACAGGAAAGACTTTACTTTTGTAAACAGTTCAGAGCATTAACATTAACTGAGAAAAAAGCTGCTGTTAATAAAATTGGCGCATGTAGAAAGTGTTTGGAAATACATGATGACAAATCATACTGCAAACCTGGATTCTTGTGCAAGAATCAAGCTGCAGGAATGGAGATGATCCACATCACTATTATCTATGCCCAAGTTTTGAAGCTAAGAAAAGCAACACAGCCCAGAGGAGGAACCGATTCGGCAAAGAAGAAGACAAAAGCAGCAGAAAGTATACAGAGGAGCAAGAAGAATTTCTTAAGAAATTGTCACCTGAGTTGGCTAAAGACTGTAGAGATGTATTTTCAAACACTGCATCTAGAACTTTCAATACAAACTCAAAATCAGTTAAATCTCCTGATGGACAGTGGAGTGCAGGAACTGCCAGTGTTAATGATGCTCCTTGAAGTAACTGCAAATGCTGGTCAAAAAATTGGCACATTAATTGATCTTGCATCAGATACAAATTACATAACACACAAGGCTGCAAGCAGATTAAATCTTAAGAGTGAAGAGATCACGCTCATTGTCCATGGAGTTGGGGGGATGAAAGTTTGTGGAGACAAAACGTTATCTTTTGAAGATTCGTGTGAAGACCTCCAAAGGCACCCTTAAACCTTACCAGCTTGTTTGCTATGGACTTGACAGTATTGCAGACATTCATAAGCATGTTAAAGCAAAGCAGCTGCAAAGATTTTTTCCAGATGTACCACTGGATGAACTTGAAAGACCTAGAGAAATAAGCTTACTTATAAGCCATAGGGAAGGTCAGTTAACACCACAAAGGATTAGAGTTGTGGGGAACCTTGTACTGTGGGATGGTCCCTTAGGAAAAGTGGTTGGAGGAACTCATCCAGAATTGTTTGAGGAGCTTGCCATGACTGCTTATTCCACCAAAACCCACTTTGCAAGGTCAATGAGGACAGCTGCTGCCAAATATGAAGAATTAATTAATGAAATCCCACAGAATTCACCATTAAATCACCAGGTCTCTATCCAGCTGAAAGCATCAAGCACTGCAACTTCAAGCCGGGATTTCCTGGAGTGGTGGAGATGGGACAGTATTGGCGCAGCCTGTGAGCCTAAGTGTGGAGGTTGTCGGTGTGGAAACTGTCAGCCGGGAGGAAAGTCGATGACGCTCGCTGAAGAAAGGGCTAGAGGTAGTGAAGGAAGGCCTCACCTACAATGAAGGAGATAGCCACACTAACGAACCTCACTGGCATGCTAGGTACCCATGGTTGGAGGATCCAGCATCCCTTCCAAACAACAGAAATGCAGTTGAAGCTACATTTTTTAGGACAGAGAAGCAACTGGCTAAAGAACCTGACTGGAAAACTGCCTACACTGAACAAGTGCATGACATGCTTCAGCGTGGAGCTGCAATTAAGTTGTCTGAGGAAGTAATCAACAAATGGAATGGCCCAGTGTGGTATGTAAGCCACTTAATTGCTCCAAATCCACACTCGGTGACAACTCCTGTAAGACTTGTGTGGAATAGCAGTCAGAAATTTAAAGGGATAAGTATGAATGACCTGCTGAGAAAAGGCCCAGATGTCCTGAACCAGATCCGTGCTGTCCTATTAAGGTTCCGAGAGGGAGCTTATGCTGCATTAGGAGATATAAAGAAATGTATAATTCTGTTTGGCTGGAAGAAAGAGAAGTTCACCTGCACAGGTTTATTTGGCGTGACTCTGAGGATGAAAAGGTTGGAGACTATGCAATTACAAGAGTGAACATTGGAGATAAACCTGCAGGATGCATTGCACAGTTGGCGATGCGAGAAACTGCAAGTTTACCCTCATTTATTCACCTTGTAGAGGAGCGACAAGTCCTTCAAAATAACAGCTATGTTGACGACATTCTGGTGTCCCACAATGATCCCGACAGACTAAAGCAAATGACAGAAATGTGGAGCGCATTCTCAAAGCTGGAGGTTTCAAACTAAAACCCTGGGTGTTTTCTGGGCAAAGTGGGAGGAAAAATTGTAGCAACAAGCAGGATGAGGAGAAGTAAAGACCATGATTTTACCAAACCAAATGCGGGATGAGGACAATAAAGCACTCGGTCTGGGGTACATTGTCGAGGAGGACAAACTCCATGTCATGGTCAGCATAAATTTTTCAAAGAGGAAAAGAAAGATGCGACTTGGACAAGACCTCCAGCAAGACCAAATCAGAAGTCAAACTCCAAACCCTCTGACAAGGCGAGAGCTCCTCAGTCAGGTGTCTGGTCTGTATGATCCAATTGGCCTGGTGACTCCTGCGAAACAAAAGGGAGCAATCCTAGTACGGAAAGCTTTCCAAGAGGCAAAGAATGTGAGTAAACAAGTAAAAGATACCTGGGATTTGGCACTCTCCAGTGATCTTAGAGAAGAAGCTATTAAGCTCTTTGAAGAGTACTCTCAGCTCAGTGAGATCCAGTTTGTCAGATCATTAACTCCTTTTCAAAACTGTAATAACTCTTTAGCTATTACATTTTCAGATGGAAGCGAATGTTCTTATGGAGCAGTGTTGTACCTGAGGTGGGGATCAACTCAAGACCCAATCATTAGGCTGGTGGAATCCAAGGCTAAGCTGACTCCATTGGAACAAAGAGGTGAGGCTGTTAAAGCAGAGATATGTGGAGCAGTGTTTGCATCACGCTTAAAGAAGTACTTTGAGATGCATTGCCAAATTAAAATTGAAAAGTGGTATCATCTCATTGATAGTCAAACAGTTCTCGGAGCAATTCAGAGAGAAAGCTATGGGTTCCAATCATTCTTTGCTAACAGGATTGGAGAGATCCAGAGCAACACAAGAATCCAAGATTGGTGGTGGATTCCTGGGGATCAAAATATTGCTGACATCATTACTCGAGGAGCCAGCCCTCAAGATCTTGATCTTAACTCTAAGTGGCAACAAGGCCCAGCATTTTTAAAATCTCCAGTTGAAATTTGGCCTATTAAATCACCTAGGCAAATTGCCATCAATGCAAAAGAAAGTATCACAAAGCTGCAAAAGAAAGCATTCATTGCTGTAACCACAAGAACCAGTATAAAGGAATCAGGGTTCAAACAAGAATCACTTGAAAATCGAACAGAGGTCTTGGCAAAGAAGCGGCGGCCATCGATATCCATACAGAACCTGGTAGATGTTAGCCGCTTTAGCAGTTTAACACTATTGGTCAAGACAATTGTTTGGGTTTGGAGAGCAGCAAAGAGATTTATAGGGAAAAATCAAGCTGTGAATAAACCAAAGTGGGAGGCAGTCTGCTCTGCAGGGGTAGTCTCTGTGAGAGAAAGAGAAGATGCTCTCAGGGATATTTTCCTTACTGCTCAGATGGGTGCCAACTTTCCTAACACAACCATGGATAGGTTGGTGATTTATCAAGACAAAGAATCTGGGTTATTAGTATGTGGTGGCAGAATACAGATCTTTAGAGAAGATAGAGTTGCAGTTCCCATCATACCCCATGATGCTTGGGTGTCAACACTGTTGGGCAGAGAAGCTCACAATGCTGCATGATGGAATTGCTGGAACCCTATTGAGGATGAGGAAAAAAGCCTGGGTTGTAAAAGGACGAAGGATAGCCCAAAAGATTGTTGATAGCTGTATGGTCTGTAGGAAAGCTCGAGCTTTGAAGTGCCAGCAGTTGATGGGTGATTTGCCACCTGAGAGAACTGAGCCTGCTCCTCCTTTCAAGTTCACTTCAGTTGATCTCTTCGGACCTTATCATGTCAGAGATGATGTCAAAAAAAGGGTGACAATTAAGGTCTGGGGTGTTGTCTTTTGCTGTATGGCCAGTAGAGCTATTCACACCGAATTGGCAAGCTCTCTTTCCACTGAAAGTTTCTTGATGGCTTATCAGAGATTTACTGCAATCCGAGGTCACCCACAAAAGATCTGGTCTGATGCAGGCACCAATTTTGTTGGAGCAAAACCAGTTTTAGAGGAGCTCTATAGATACCTGGGCACCCAAAATATATCAGGTTTGGAAGAAACTGCAGCAAAGAATGGGACTGAGTGGGTGTGGAAAATCCTTCCTGCAGACTCACCTCACAGAAACGGAGCTGCTGAAGCTGCTGTTGGCATTGTGAAAAGAGCTTTCCAGAGTCTTGGTCAAGAATTCTCACTAACTTTTAGTGAGTTTCACACAGCTCTTTATAATGCTGCCAATCTAGCAAATGAGCGCCCCATTGATGCCAGACTACAGAGTCGAGAGGGTTGTATTCAGTATGTCACACCTAACAGCCTTTTGCTCGGCCGAGCATCCCAGACAGGTGATGTAAAAATGTTTGACTTTTCCAGCTATTCATTCAAACGACTTGGCGCTATGCAAAATGAGGTTACTAAATTCTGGAAAAGTTGGAGGCAGCTGGCTGGTCCTAATTTTTGTGAGGAGCAAATGGCACACTTCCCAAAGAAATGTTGCTGTTGGCGACATTGTCTGGTTGTGTGACCAAAATGCACTTAAAGGACAGTTTATACTGGGCAAAGTTGTAAGTGCTAATCCCGACAACAAGGGTGTTGTGAGGGACGTAAATGTCCAGGTTGTCCCAAGTTATTGCACTCCTATAACAAAACATGTCAAGCAAAGATCAGCTCATCCACCAAAGAAAGATAAAATGAAAACCACCATTCTTCACAGGGATGTTAGGAGGCTCATCGTCTTAATACCTGTAGAAGAACAAACACAAAGTCAAGCCAAAGAGGATTAAAAAACCCAGAAAGTGACAGTGAATCTGCGATCTTCCCAGTGATTCCTGGAAAGATCGAGTGGGAGGTGTGAAGTCAAATTGGAAAAAAAAAAAAAAAAAAAAAAAAAAAAAAATGCGCTCATTGTGTTCCACACGGACTTAAATGAGGGACGGACAACGCGGAAAAGAAAGCGGAAAGCGGAAAAGAAAGCCAGACAAAGAAATCGGGAGTTTTGTGGACCCTTTCAATCAAAGATCCTGGTCGAGTTGCAGATCTGGATGAACTTGTAGACGAGCAGAGAGACAGCCGGTAAGACTCGAGCTTTATTGTTGATGAGATCGGACTGCAAAGCTACTCACGATCTCCTGTCGGACTTCCAGCTCTGCCTGCTCATTAACACCATCAACTACAACACGCCTGAAGTAGTATTGATTGATTGATTTATGAATGAACTGATTGTTGTATTTTGAATAATGAATTTAGATGTTAAGCTTAGCTATTTATTAATCTAGCATTATATTAGAAATGACATCTTAAAGCTATTTATATTCATGAACTTAATATTTATGACTAATATTGAAAAGTGATGGTTGTATATTTAAATAAATGTAAATATGTTATTGAAAAGATGAATTTGAAATGTATTTTAAAGTTAAGGAACTTAAGTTTAGTTACTTGTTCATTTAACTTTAGTTATTTTGGGGGTTTGATTCACAGTGGGTTGCTTAGTATTGTTTATATGGTTTGTTTTCTTTGTAGTTTGATTGAAATTAATTTGTGTAAATTTGCAAACAATTAAGTAATTATTTCTTTGTCTTTCTTTTGGGTTTGTCCAAAGGTTTTTACCTGCTCTGGACCAAATGTGGAATATCCTGACATGCACTAAATAAATGAAGGATAAAAATGAAGAAAACTGCTTGGTCCTTTGAGTAAAATCCTGTTTTAAAAAGTCTGCATCCATTCATCCATCCCTTCTCAAGTGGGGAAGCTGCACAAATCAAAAAAGAACTTGACAAACTGACTTGTCCATATGCCTTCAATAGAAACTAGATATCTGTTGGTAGAAAACAATGTTTATACTGAGTCTATGAGAATACAGTATCTTAAATCACTCTTCATCAAGAGGATGAGGACAGTGGGTGGATCCGTGTCCACAAAACAAGCATTCAATTTTAGAGAAGTATCTGTTGCTTCTTTTTGAATTTATTGAGAAATAAACTCATCCATAGTTTTGTAAAACTATAGTTACTGTTTGTGCAATGGACAGCAAAGTAATGATGGAACAAAAGAAATAGGAGAAAAAAATAATAGTTTCTTAGATTTTGCTTTGTTACCTGAGGAAGGCGATGAGGGATGTGGACTGTCATCTTGAATGCTCCCCGTCTGGGACTGTCCGCCTCCGGCACCGCTCTCTTCGGTCACGTTGGATGAACCAGGAGTCGTGGAACGGCTGATGGACTGGGACTCAGGGTCACTGGCAGAGCCACGACGTTCATCTACACCTTGATGAAGACCTTCATCAAGGCCTCTCCTGTCTTTGCCATGTATTCGGGAGTGAACAATCATTTGATGGTAGGTTCTGAAGACACGGCCGCAGTCAGGACACTCTGAAGGCTTTTCCTTCAGGGTGGAAAGATTGTAGTCAATGTTTGGGGCTCCTAAACTAGACAGACCTACAGGAGCTTCAGCACCACCATGATGAGAGATTAGATCACGATGACTTTCAAAGCCTCTGCCATCCTCCTTCATGGGAATCATGGCTCCGCTGGAAGCCTTAGATCCTTGCATGCCCTCAGCGAGCTGCTTCTGCTTGGAACTATCACTAGAAGCAATAATGGAATAGTCTTGTTTGTCTTTTGAGTAGGAAGCCAGGGCCACAGCACCGCTTATCTCATCTTCCTGTCCTGGAGTTATGTGTGGCTGGTGCTGCTGCTCCTTGGGCATGAAAGCCCTGTCCATGGCCATACCACGTGCCATGATCTGCCAGGCTTGATAGCTGTTGAGAGAATCCATTTCTGCCACTTTTGCAGCAGCTTGAAGGCGCTCCATGCAACTGGACTTGAGTGGCGGCACAAGATTGAGACAACCAAGGAGTGAACGCTTTTCATTTTCACCAAGCCCATGTGCCATCCCCCCTGCCATTGGTCCCAGCAGTTTTCCTAACATCTCCTTTTCCTTCATGGCAATCCCTGCTTTAGCTAACATCTGGTGTTGCTCAGTAAGGCCTTGTTTGTCTGGTGAAAGGAACCCTCCTTGAAGACATGAAATGTAACGGGAATATAGATTGGCATGAGCTTCTTGAGCTAGATTGCTCATGCTATTAACAGCAGCAATGTCTTGCTCACTGGGCTGTGGTGGCTTGCTCTTAATGGCTAGCTTGTTTAGGTGAACCTTCATATGGTTCTTCAGAAACCAGGGTTCCTTAAAGCGACGGCCACAGATTTGACAGCAGTGCTCAAAGGAATCCTTGTGCTTTCGCATGTGACCCTTAAGAAACCAAGCTTGGCTGAAAACCTGGCCACAGACATCACATCGAAATTCAGTGGCCATTTGCATGCCTCCAGCGCCACTGGCACCCTGTCCTTGTGTGGTTTCAGCCGTGATATGAGCTTTCTCCACATGACTTATCAGTTCTTCTTCATGGGAGGCAGCAAATTCACATAGAGTACATTTGTAGGGTTTGTGGAGAATGCGGATGTGGCGGTCTAATTCTTCGCGCTTCTTGAATTTCCCTTTGCAGAATGTACAACGGTAACCGTTAGCTGGATTCACTGACTGTTCATCCTGGTTTGTTGGTTTCGGTGAAGAAGATGGCTGAGAAACTGTGTCTGGAGTTGCAAGGCCAGAAAGTGGAGGCGGGCCACAGGCTGACGGTATTTGCTGCTGATGGGTGTTGGAGCTGCTGTTGAGGACAAGATGGGGTGTTTGAGCAGTCTGGAGAAGACCTCCACTCCCTCTCATCTGCTTATCTCTCAAGATGGCCCTCTCCTCAAGCTCATGAAGCAGCCTGTTTTCCTCTCTGACACGGCCACGGCCTTTACCAAGATTTCCGAGTTTATGAGTGCGAAGATGGATCTTTAAATTACCCTTCTGAGCTGCTCTGTGGTCGCAGTAGGGGCACTTGAATGGCTTCTCGCCTGTGTGTGTACGCATGTGGAGTGAAAGGATACTGTTAAAACGGAAACGTTTGCCACACAGCGGACAAGGATACTTTCTATTCTTCCGAGCATCATCTTCAATATCATTCATCTGCGACATGATGCCCAAATTTTGGCCATTGAGAAATTGCTGAAGATCAACCCGACCATTTAGCCCACTTAGCGCACCTGCATCAATGTCTCGGTTGAGCTGATTGGCTAACAGGGCCATCTGACTGCTGATAGGTTGACTGGCCAGGGCTGCGTGATGCGTCTTCTCATCCAGAGGTGTGACAGCCTTCTCCTCAGGAATCTGCTGTGGGCGGTGCAAGTCAGGAAAGGCGTGTCCTAGTTGGGCAGTGAGCTGGTGAAGCTTTTGACTGATGGGGTAGCGGCCATTTAAAACTGCACTACTGAGATGGGCGTCGGTGTCAGGCACCGCCGATGATACACCAAGACATAAACTGGAGTCCTCCATTCTGTGGAACCAGATAGAAAAAAGGAAATTAGTCATAATGTAAATAAAAACAGTATAGATATCACTATATTATGCACAATTGATTTCTGGTTACCCAACAACATGACCATGGGTCATGCCTAATTCTATTGTATGCACCCTAACCAATGGTGCAAAAACCACCATTGTCAATAAAAGAGGCACTCTCTTTACATTTATAGTTTTTTTCAAACCATAAAGCCACACTGCAAACAATATTTACTGTTACACACCTTGAAGAGTGTGTATTTCAGATATTAGTGCCCCTTTAATCTTAATGAAAAAGCCAAGTTAAATTGTTGGGAAACTTCCTCAATGTAATAATTATATTTACAATAGCAGTTCAAATAAAAATGGTTGTTCAAAGTGAACAGATAGTTTTCCTCCTAATTTTATTCAACGTTTCGTGGTGCAACACTCCTAAGGATATATCAATGTTCCTGTGTCCGTTCTCGTTTTTTTTTTTTTTGTTTTGTTTTTTTTGTTTTTTTGTTTTTTAACCACTGTTTGGTTTGGTTTTTACATCTACCAGATTCTTTAGTTTAAAGAATAATGAAATAAACTTAAATTGTAACAAAAAAATTTTGAATGATGATACATTTTTTATTATAATGCACATTGACAACACTAATTAATTTAAGCACTTGATTTTAAGTAACATAAAGATACATCCTCAATATGTTTTAATCCTTTTTTTTCTCCAACTGCTGGAAACCGTTTTACTTCCATATGTGTAACATGAGTAGATAAATGATTAAAGAAAAGCGTACAACAATGGTTAAATGTAGACCCATCTGTTCTCCAGATGGAGAGTTATTTCCCACCATTCCTGGCTGCTTGCTTGGGTCAAACCCTGAGAAGCAATGACCATGGTTCTGCTTTAGTCAACAAAATATCCTATAATATCTCATTAAGCTGATTAGTATGCTGCCCGGTAACAGTGGTTGCATGATGATGATTTAAGCTAAGCCTTTTGTACTGCACTAAACTGCTTTTAGGTAAGCTTCAGGACAAAAAAGGAGGCCAGGAGCATCAATAGGACATACTGAAATCAAACATGTAGAGTTAGGTGTTCAGAGAAGCAAAGGCCAACTAAGACTCAGGTTTTTCTTCTTTTTTTTTTTTTGTGCTTTTTTCCTCCCACTATGTAGTTATGAAGCGCCGTGGATTACATTGTACTTGTTTCATTTGTCATCTTTTTCACTCGAAAACATTCTCTCTTGTCCTTTCGTCCCTCCCCTCAGTGGGAGGTTAGCAGACATAAGCGTTGTCTGTTCTTGTAGTCACTGGGCTCTTCAGCCCACAAAATTGATGGTGGATTCTTATCTTGCGGACATGAATTAGACAATGTGACCAGTTTCTACTTGTGTGTAGAGGAATGTGACACTTGTGGGCTGCCCTTTGAATTCTTCTTGTTTCTCCCCACAACTGGTGGAAAGCAGTTCCAGTGAATTGGGTATGGTATGTTCTCTTAAAGCTGCTTAAGTTTTCAACAAATCGTTTGATTGTGCTTTTACTTCACTTGGAATAGTGTCAATCATCAGCCATGCATATTTTGGAAAAGACCTTATTTGAGCGGGCCCTTCTTTCAGAAGCGGCTGCCTTTTGGAATCAAAATCTGAAAACTAGGTTGATGAGCTGTTGCTCATTTGGGGAGATAGCAGCTTGCCCTTTTCTTCAATTTGATTTCTGCCTTTATCTTTAACATATAACAAAGGCAGATAGACAATGGAATATTGTGAAATGAACTGACAAATCCAGTTTGTGTTTTTTTTTCCTTTCTTTTTTTTTAATAAACGTATCCTGGCTGACGAGCATATGTAAATGAGGCACATTTATATGCTTGCCTTGCTCCCGAGTCATTTTATATTTTTTCCCCTGATTAAAAAGGACATTTCTTATGTGACATCCCCCCTCTGCTCACATCAACACACACACACACACATCAGGGAATACGAGGGTGGTGTACACGAATGCATAGACAAACGGGTAAGACACGCACTCAACCCAACCTCTTTGACAACAGACACCAATTCAGTATGAAATGCCCTCTAAAGACGCCGTGAGCAGGTCGCAACTCACCCACAACTCTTCTTTTTTTCTGTTCTGACAATATCCTGAGTGCAGTTTTTATAAAACTTCTACAAAATACATAAGCGTTCAGAAGAAAAACATCTCTTACAGTACTTACAAAATCGTCATGTTTTTAAAGAATAAAGTTTGATTTTTGCATCCTTACCGGTCATATCAAGTGAAAACCTGCCCCTCCTTGTTCCTAAAACGCCGCATTGTCTCTAATGCGCCTGTAAAGACTCTCCGTTTGAACAAACAGATGTACTTCTATAGTGGTATGGTATCTGTCTGCCGTTATTCTAACCTGAATACACCTTATCATTTCCTGGCATGTGAAGCAGTGCTGCCTCATTAAAACTATTGGCTCCTCTGATACCTCGAAAACCACAAAGACTTCCTTTAGCATTTTCTCACGATTGTTCCGTTGTTGTCTTTATAGTTTGTGGTTTAATATTCAGCAGAGCACCACGTGCACTCGTAAAAAAAAAAAAAAAAAAAGAAACCCAAGCCCTCTGCACATTTCAATGTGCAAAAGAAAGAAAAAAGTGATTTCACTTAGTTTCTTTTTCAGTCCTCAATGTAATTATGAGTGGTATCTTAAACCCAATGGAAGTGTATTTCAGTCATGATTTGAATGTGCTCAGTTCATTTCTGTTATCATTAATGGCAAGTATCCTAAATGCATATGGGATTTAGATTTTTTTTTTCTCTTTCTCTAACTGTAATAAATTATTGTAAATGTAAGACAGTTTGTGCATTTACAATGTGTAGGAACTGTGACCTACTGCTGTGGTTGGAAGTTTATAAACACTCATCATGAGCATGATTATCATACTAATTTTAAACTTTTTATGTTTCCATAGACAAATGTTTGTACAACCAAAAATCCACAAGGTTTTTGACAACCTTGATGTGCAAGAATTGAGTGCACATGTCAGATTTTATTGGGAAGTTTCTCTATTTCACTCTTGATACAAACAGGCTCAAATACAGTACCGCATATAAATACATAGACCGAAGATTCTCTTATATAAATTTGCTTGTCTGCACTTGTTGCTATTTTGTTGCTGTGATGACAGAATTTCAGTTATGATCAGAAGGAGACACCCAGGATTCACCAAGCCTTAAAGACTTCTAGAACCTGGAAACTAACAGAATACCAGCATCACTGGCTTCAGTGGCAGAGGTTTTACATTTCAGTTTACTAAGAGAGTGTCAACCCCAGAAAAAGGGCCCCGCTTCAAAATCAACACCTTCAAGATGAAGTGAAATTTGCAGTTGCAGACAAGCCGAATGCCTCCTGCAGACATTTTTATGCTGACGCAAAGAATGAGCTGCTTGCCCTCAATGACAAGAAGTAAATTGGAAGAAGATGAGATTTTCAAACCCAAGAACACTGCGAAGCACATGCAAAGCATGGTGGTAGCATCATGCTACAGGACTGAGAACTACTGTATCTCCAATTTTTCTACCTCATCTATGCTGGTGCTCCATCATGTCTCCAAACACTGGAACCCAAAAATTGGTTTGGAAATGAAGAACATGGGCAAACATTATCCTTCTAAACAGGTTCTGACCTCAACACATCTGTAAATTTGTGAAGTAAACCTGTGTTTGTGATAGAAAAACAGACAATTAGAATTAGACTGATCAACTATGCAGCCAAAATCTGGCTAAAGGCCAAGAACACTGTACAAGCTGCTTAGTTTTCAGCTGCTCTAAGTGCAGCTTGCTCAGGAAGCTTTGGTCAAACATGAGTAAATATAAAGTTGAAGCTGTATGTATAGCTCGGAGCCTATGTGGATTTTTGAAAATGATCAAATTCACACTTGTGTACCTCCTCCTTATTTAGAAAAATAGATCACAGTTGGATGCTGCATAGTCATTTCACCTGAGAATTATAATAACTTAAATAAAATACTCAAATTTCCAAGCAGATCTGACACCAACTTCCACAATAATTGTAAGTTGAATTTGGATTGCTGTCGTCTTATAGATTCATTTGGATTAAGCGCGTTTCCAAACCTGCTTTTGAAATGAGTTGCAAGTTTGGCCATAAAATCTTTGTCTGACATTTAAGATAAAGATGAGTGAGGGTGGGGCTCAGACAGGATCGAAAAGTCATTAGTCTGACTTTATTTTGGCATGTATCGACATGATTCCCATCAGCTTACCACAATGCAATACCTCATTACGTCCTCATGAACAAATTCATTGCTTTAAACAAATCAGTCATTATTCACAATATGCTGAATTCAATCATTTTTGCACCAAATCATTGATGACACGAGGGAGTTGGAGCGACGGCATTCTGATGTGCAGGGGGACAATGTGGGGATTTACCATATGTTACATGTGCTGAGATTAGAATGCTAAATATTTAGTGATTAGACAAACATCAGGGATATTCAGATTCATTAAAAAAAAGTGTTTTCAAAGCACAAACAGAACTTCCACACCGTTTCAAAGATCAATTACGTCTCAGCAAAAGATGGTTTAGTTAGAGTTGGCTCTTTGTTAGGCAGAACACAGCAGATATGAGCTTCTTCCCTGGCTTGTGTTTTGTTCTATTGCAGGTGGTCTTTGCAAGACGTCTAATTATTCCAATAAAAAAAGCTGCCTTGTTTTCCTTCCTCTCTCTCGCACTTTGACTTCACTGCATTATTACTTTCTGTAATGAGGTGAAAACACTCTGCTCTGAACTGCACTTGGAAAACAGTCACACAACACCACATTCAATCTAAACTCCATCCTGTGCCCTGAGCCACTTGATCAAAACCAATAACATTGCATTTCAACAAGATGGGATGTTTAAGAACTGGACTGTGTTCTTTTCAAGTGGAAAAAAAAAGTGAACGCAGAGACAAGGCCAAGACCAGCAATGAGACGGTACACACATATCTGTACTCTCTTAAAGCAAACATGGTCAAATATTATAGGGGGACTGCACAGCATATTGAAAAACATGCAATTGTGCAAAGTTTGTTGAATATTGTCATAACAACATTGTCATTGTTTTATTAACCAAAGTTCTCCTTCAAATGCTTTTTTCTTTTCAATATTTTTTCTGTCCCTAAAATTGTATTTGTTGCTACAGTTTCTAAAAATATATATTTCATAAAGCCACATATAAGAGCAGCAAGCAACAGGTAAAGATGTCAGCAAAAAAAATATATATATATATATCACAGACACATGGAGTTAGCTCTGGGTATTGATCACTTAAAGTATCATTTATCGTGATAAATTTCTCATCATAAAAAAATATATATTTATCGTTGCCACAATAAATTGCTATTAATGATGTTAAAAATCCCTACAACTGCCCATAATGTTGAGGGTGGAGATTTTACCATTGTCTCAGCTTTTTGCTCAATGAGAGTGTCAATAAATATAAATAAACTTTAAAAATATTATTAAGTGCAGTAAATGTGAGCAGCTTAGTCATACAAACCACTTTTTATTTTAAAATGGTGTCCTAAAGAAGTGGATTTCAAATGGGATTTTTCTATATACAGTCACACCTTACAGTTACCTAAACAAAATAATAAATAGATTTTATTCACACTTTTTTTTTTATCTCAAAGTATCACAAAATATTGTGATAAAACTTTCAGTCCATATCGCCCTTGGTGTTAACAGAAAAGTCAGCCTCCTTTCGGTCAAAAGTTTTTTTTTTTTTTGTTTTGTTTTTTCTAACTCAGAAAAATCATTGACAAATCCAAGATCCAAACTGAAATAAACATTTTTGGAAAAATTGGCTGAATAATAAAAAATAAATGAATAAATAATTACCTATTACCTATTGATTACCTATTTCTAAATGTTGGCATCTGTTTTAAATAAATAAATAAAGCAGAAAACATAATTTTCTCCACTATTCAAGAGCTGAATAATACCACTGTGAATAGTATTGTTTGGAAAAGTTTGTAGAAGACATTTTAATCCTGGTGTATAAACAGCAGAAATTTTCACAGAATGAAAACAAAATATTTCCATTGTAGCTTCAGCTGCCTTTTATACACAAGAAGTAAAAATCTAACCTTGCAGTCAGCAATGTCACTTGAAAACCTGACATATCACAAACAACGAATCCTCAACGACTACAAAGCCGACACAAAAGTGGATGGAAGTGGATACGTGAACACCATATCATCTTGAACGCGGAAAAACTAACAGAAGGGTTTTTGACGAGAGCGCAGGCTCAATAGATCTGTGACGAGTCTGAATGAACAGGAGCCTCTGCTTCTCCGTCTTTCCCCTGAACAATGTATCATTGAGGGATGCTTAAGAGGTCCTGTCAACAGGTAGTTCAACTTTCAGTTCATCCCCACTGATCAGTTGGAGCCCTCCTGACAGCGAGAAAAGAAAGACACCGGGAGGGAGCGAAAAAGACAGAAAGAAAAATGTTGTGGATCTTTTTATCCGTCCGTCGCTCTGACAGCCTCGCAGGAGATGCCAAGGGAGGAAGATCAATGCGGGACAAGCGGATTCCCACAGTTCATTGTTCCGGGCCAGCCAAATCATCTTCCCAAGACAGACGGGAGCTCAAAGCTTCCCTTTATGATAACCATTTTGGTTATTATTCCCACTATGATGATGATGACCTGCAGATGTCTCCGTCTCTGTCTGTGACTGAGTGTGTGTGTGTGTGTGCGTGTGTGTGTGTGTGTGTGCGTGTGTGTGTGTGTGTGTGTGTGTGTGTGTGTGTGTGTGTGTGTGTGTGTGTGTGTGTGTGTGTGTGTGTGTGTGTGTGTGTGTGTGTGGAAGGGTTGTGTGGATGTACATCTGTGAACACCTCTCCCCTTCTGAGTGCGCTACAATAGAGGTCAGAGAGGCAGACCCCTGCAGTGGAGAACAAAGCCCAGCAACGAGCTAAGGATTAACACTGTCAAACATTTGTTAAGCAGACTGTCTCAGTTTAGAGAAGTTATGGCAGGAATCCTCACGTGTAGAACAGTGGAACAGTGGATCCCACAGTTCCCTCAAACAACAACAAAGTCCAGGGTTCAAATCTTGCCAAGGCTTTTCTTTGGGAAATGTGCAGGTTTATTGGTTCTAGTCTGGTTTCCTCAAACAGTCCAAAAAACATTTATTCAAGTTGTTGACTTGAACACAGCAGTTTTCAGGTTGACTGGAATCAGTGAACTGACCGTACTTAGTAGTGAGAAGACACACTCTTTGGTGTGGATGTTAAAGCTGAAGAAGGAAGCACATTGAAGTAACGAGCTGTTTCAACAGGAAGGCTAAATGCAGTTAGCAAGGTAGTGCTGTACTGCAGCAAAAAATTGGCAGCTTTTTAGTCAACTCAGAATTAAGGAAACAGGCAAAATCTCTATGATATACACACACATACGCACATTTAAAAAGTCAACACATTGTCACACACAGCCACTGCTGATGACCAATGATATTAAACAGGGTATGAAGGTAGATGAGGGATCTATCTATCAGTCTTTTTATGAGTTTCTGTTCTTCAGCTTTTAACACAAAAACAGAACCCCGAGCCACGGCGACATGTACAACCCCTTTAGGGTCAGTGTGAGACTGAAGAGACTGCTGGAGAGTTGAGTGCGGTTCCATCTTCTTTTCAGGTGACAGTATTGAAAAAGAGACAAATAGAAAGAGAAAAGCGGTTGAATGTCAATCTGGCCTAAATAACAGAATACCAGAAATAATTGCTGTTTTCTTCTACTCGGTACTGGGCAATTTCTGGTGGAGTTTTGCATAATGACTCCAGTTGAGGAGGAGTGGGGGTGGCTTTGGAGGTAATAATGGTGGGTATGTGGCAGCGGTAGAGGTGGTGGTAAGGGGAGGGGTTGTTGTGACAGGTGCTGAAATCCAGCTAAGGAGGAAGGGGAGACAAAGGTTCAGTTTACAAGAGGAGACTTTAATTGTTACACAGCTAATTAAGAGAAGAAGGATCTTTTTTTGCACTCCCGACTATTTACCGCGAGCTGTGTGTGCGCGTGTGCTGAGAGGTAAATTGTGCCTTTAAACCAAGCGAGTCTATAGCGAAGCCTCACACTGTGTGTGTGTGCGTGAGTGTGTGTGTGTGTCTGTGATAGTTGTGTGTGTTTTAGCAGACAGGATAGGTGCTGCCTCCACATGCAACATATCTTTTCACGGCTCCACTGCTGTTGGGAGTTTGGGACTTTCTCTTTCTTTTTTCAACTAAAACAAAAGTCTATGGGTAATTAGCTGCATTCATTACAGGAAGTGAGTCAGGTAATTATTTTACATCGTGCTGCCGATAATTGAATGATTCTTCAATGTCTGGAGGTCTGTTTGAAACTGTCCCCCTCTAACTCCCCCTTTTCTTTTTTCTTTTTTTTCCTTCAGGATGATAAGAGAGAGGCTGATGCAGGTACTGCTACCATATGCTCTTGAATGAAAAAGCTCTTCTGTCCAAGCAAATGGGTTTTTTAAATATTGAAACTCTGGATGTCTTTTTAATACGCCCGTGTTAAATCTGTCTTTATTCCGTCACTTTGATAAACTCCCCCTTTGAATCTCACTCTTCTCTCATTTTTCTTCTTCGTCTTTTTTTTTCTTTCTTGGTCCTCTGAGAAGTTTCAGGAGAATGTCAGCTGCCTAAGAAGTTTAACTATGCCATTTTTTTTCTTTTCTTGTTTTTTTTTTACTTTAAGAAGCACGTTTCCTGTTTAAGAAAACAAACAAATCTTATCAAAGCCATCAGGAAGTGGAGACTTGAGTGGAAATGCTTGTGCCTCCTCACATATATTACAGTATCTGATAGTTGCCTTATAAGTGGTTTAGTTCTCATGCACTTCTGATGTGAACAAGAGAGAAACAAGGACCACATTCGCTGCTTTTTCTACTTTCACTTTAAAGTTGGAGATGAACAATGATCTAATGCAGCACTTAATATAAAAGGAAACCGAGCGAGAGAAAAAGATTTCTACTTTAAGGCCAGGGTGTATTTATTACAGACTAATTGTAGCAGAGGAAGTGCTTTAGAGGGGTGTGCTCTTGGGAGAGGGTGGAGGACCTCAGAGACATAAGAGAGCATGTTTGCCTATCAGACTTTATCAGAAAACAAAGTGGTGACTGCTCTTAAGATTAGAGATGGGTTTTCATGGAATACAGAGGGATGAAATGCTTCACAGAGGGAAATAAAAGCAATGAAATGTTGATGGAAATCAGGGGGGGCGGTGGGGGGGCTTAATGTGCAGGAGGATGAAAGATGCCAGGGAAGCACCATTTACGTCAATGCCAGTGAGTCAAGGAAAAGCAACGATGATTAAAGCAAGCCGTTGGGTGACACCTAAATGTCCCCCCCCACACCACCTCCCACCTCACCCCTGACTGGGGTGGGGTGGGACAGCAGAATATGTTGTAGAAAACTCAACATGCCACACCTGAAAGCTTGGCTGAAAAACAAAGGTGCCACTCTGCAGGCCTATCAAAGGTTGAAGAAGTGACATAAGCATTTTTACTTCTTATTTTTCATTTTGAGAAGAATAAGATTGTGGGACGATGTGTGACGACCCAAAGGTGTTTTCTTGTATTTGTTCATTCTAACACATAAACTCTGTGAATTTAATGACAATGGATGTCATTTATTAAATGTGGAACCTGCAAAATCCCAAACTATCAGAGGGTGGATGGATTTATGAGCAGCTTCTGAGTATCCCCTACTAATGAGCTCAACAGCACATTTACTCTGAGGGATGCTGAAATACTACATTTTTCTGGAAATATTTTGTTTCATTTGTCCAGATTTTGAATAATTCACATTTCATATTCTTCTGGTTTTTCCAGATTGAGAAGGAACCCTGTGTGTTGTGTGCTGCAGGAGTTTAGTGACACTGGTGTCCTTGTGACAGTCAAATCAAGTCAAAGTTTGCTTATATAGCACATTTACAGCAGCCTCGGCTGACCAGAGTGCTTCGCAACATCACTGTAGATAAATTATCAAATATAAATAAAATTAAAGTTTAGTAAAAATAATAACTTCAGGGTTTTTAAAAAAGACTGGGTACCTTGTACAACACGAACATCTACAGTTGATTTGTTTATTTTTGTTTTTGGGGGGACTATGCCCAACATCTGACAAATTCACCACGAAAAGATTAAAAACGAAACAGAAAACTACAGAAAAGTATCTAATGTCTGAGGGAACCTAATGTTAAGGTGGGTACAAGGAAATGAAAATGTAGTTTGCTACAGCTATTTTTATAACTTTTTCTCAAGCTATCATTCTGATTGAGTTTCAATCGAATCAGATCACAAATTAGTCCGTTTTTTTTAAGTTGGTTCAAAGAAACATGTTTTCTGTGTTTTAAAGCTGATATTTCCATCGTCCTAAACACCAGATGATGTTTTTAGAGCCTCCGTTTCCATTGAGGAACATTTTGCAATTATCCTTGACTATGAACTAAACATTAGCTAATGAAAAGAATACAAACAAAAAGGAAACGATCTCAATTAGAAAAATTTGTATGAACAGAAAATAGCAATGAATTACTAAATTATTTTTCAAACAGTGACAAACATGGGGTGGGTGGACGGACAGATGAATGAATGAATAGGACTTCTAAAAAAATTAAATATGGACTGGAAGTCCAGAAATCAAATAGTTTTCCATAATCTGTTTTTATATTTTTTACACTCTACCAGAATTACATCTTTACACTCATGGAATGTTGCCGTTTTTCAAAATTGTTAAGTGACAATCGTAGGACACAGCTATCAAACCGTCCTCTGATCTGTCCACACCGGAGCCGATCCTGGGAGCTCCCAGTCCGAGCCAGCAGTGTGTTTTGTTCACTCCCCTCTGCCCTGTCTGACCTTCAGCACTGCCAGCGACTTATCTTTCACAACAAAGCCTATGACACACACACTCATTAAAAAGACACACATTTCTGAGCGCTCTGCTTAGAGGCAGGGTTCATCAAGGCAGTGGATGTTTACGATGGAAAAATAAGCTCTCTACTGAGAAAAAACTCATTTTGTTTCATTCAGATTTGCTGAAAAAGCATTTTAAGAAACTATTGAGCTACACGATCCCACACACACAAACACCCCCCCCCCCCCGCCCCCACACACACACGTACCCCCCTCCCCCCATACACACACACCCACACACACCCACACACAGACACACTTAATATGGCCTTCTGTCTTCACAGGGAACTTGCATTGACTTCTATTGATTTTTCATTCATTACAGTAGCCTAACCTTGACCCTTACCCAAAAACAATGCTTCTTCTTATGGGGCCAAAATTCCCAGCCCCATAAGAAGTTTGGGTTATCTGGAGTCAATGACTTCTATAATGTCCTCTGCTTGGATATTAGCTTGGATATTTTCAGAAGAAAATTGGGTCATACAGATGAACTAGTGAGCAGACAAAATGGGTTAAAAGATTTCTGCCATTTACGGTCTCACAAATGCTTGAATTTAAGAAACTTTCCCCACCAAAATCTCTTAAGTATTTACACCAAATTATGAATTGTGAAACTCCAATTCGTTGAAAATTCACATTTCTGCAATGTGGAACTAAATCACTATTAAATACTATTTGCAGAAAACTCCACAGAGAACAAAATATGTAGTCACTATTCATGATCTCTGTTCCTTAGTTGCCTTGGTGGTTGCCAGGGGTCAAAGGTATTGCAGTTTTCCTATTTATGGTGTAAATATCTGACTGACTCCAGAGATGGGTTGAGACAACAGTTACGCTAGTCAGCAGGTAGTGGTGGAGCCAGATGTTAACTGTCCTTAGCCTCACTTAAAGTCAACCTGAAGAGGTTGCAGAAATTTAAGGTAATCCATAAATTCATCTCCTCAGGCCAGAACACACCTGCAGTGTCTTCTCTGGTTCTGAACTTCTCTTGGTGTGTGGGCAAAGGTGGGGCAGTTGGATGGTGTGTGTATGGGGTGTGAGGAAAGCAGGGGGAGGAGGGGTATGATGTGCATACCCTCACCTTCCATCTTCCATCATCACACCCTACTCTACCCCCCACCCCTCCTCTCTCAGCCCCACAATACTCCCTCCATTCCTCTCCATATTTTCTCCCCCTGCATCTGATTAAGTTAACAATGTGGTGTTATTTGCATGCTGATTTTTCAGACCCCTCCACCCCACCTACTCTCTCTCTTTCTCTCTCTCTCAATTCTCTGACAAACAAGAGAGGCAAGATCAGAGTAATGTGATAGCACAGCAGCCAGCCAACGCAATCTGCCTCAAAGACCAGGTGTTCGCAATCCACCTCCCTCTTAATTCCTGCCTCCATCATTTCTCTTGTTTTTATTCCTGTTGTTCTTCTCTTTTATTCCCTACCCCAGTTCTTCCCCTTCGTCTCCTCTCATCTATCCCTGGTGTGTTTATGAGGTTGTATTATAATCAAATCTAGAGGAAAGGGAGGCCTGTCTTTTTTTATTAATTATAGGCCACAGCTGATGTGAATGTATTCCAAAAGCATCTTCAAAATAGGTCGGCGGTACAGTTTGCTATTCTTATCACATTTAAATGTCAACATGGTGCAAAGCCTTACAAATTAGTTCAGGCAGGCTTCAACCCCCATTTAACATTTAAAGCGCCATTCTGCAGGGCTCAAAGAGCAATTTAAATCAGTTTACACACATGCACATATGTACAGATATAGTGCTTTGTCTTTCAAACTTTCTTTTTCAACCCAGACATTAAACTGCCAACCTTTGCCTGAGAGATTTCAGCCCACCATCGAGTTGGGGAGAAAGACAAAAAAAACAAACAAAAAAAAAAAAAAAAAACAGACATATAAAGCAACAGAAACAATGCATTAGCTTTTATGAATAATAAATTTGCTTATTGTTCCGCACAGAAAAGAAGCTGGTTTGCAGCATGCCTGCATAAATGAGCTGTAGTGATGAATCTGTCAGAATGTTCAAGACTTTTGCTTGAATTGCAGTCTATTGATGACAAACAGCGAGAATCTGAAACACTTTTGCTCACATGGGGCATCAGCTAACCCCTGTAGAACAGCAGAACACAAAGGAGGTGTTGCACTGTTGTTCTCCATGTTGGTGTCTGGGCATACCAAACACAGTTTACTGATCTTATTGGCACACTTAGACTAATGTCCACAAGGATCTATTGATATAAATTTAATAAACAAATAGGAATCACGTACAACCTACAATACGACAGTTTGCAT
The DNA here is from genome assembly GCF_027474105.1 of Poeciliopsis prolifica. Lineage (NCBI taxonomy): Eukaryota > Metazoa > Chordata > Actinopteri > Cyprinodontiformes > Poeciliidae > Poeciliopsis > Poeciliopsis prolifica. The sequence continues at coordinate 2,745,628 of NW_026562432.1, forward strand.
TTGTTTTCTCTACAAATGGAAGTTCATTATCATTCTTTCAGAAGTAAACTGACATATCTATGAATTAAAAGCTTAATCTTTGAGCTGTGACAATTAGGCAGGACAATACCAAAATGGGACAATCAAGAGCCATGACTTGAATAGGCATGTACCCAAACATAAAAGTACCCAAACTTTTATGCAAAGAACATTTGAAGCCATTCAATGGGGTGCTATGATGATCATAAGCAACCTCAAAAGTAGTTTTGATCAGGTGTAAGTGAAGTAAAGGGGTAATGTCATCCAGTCTGGTGCTTTAGGCGAGGTAGTCAAACCTGCAACTGTTTGTTCTAAACAAGTTGAGCGTTCAACAATAATCTCTCAATCCTTTAATATTACTCTAATATACCACAGCATACAAAAAGCTGTGGTATTCTGCTTTAATTTTTACTGGAAATGGATAAAAAAAAGTGTAGATTTGGAGTGCTGGGGAGTAATACAAAAAATGTTTAATGTTTTTAAGAGTATTAGAACTCATGCTTCAGGTACAGTTATAATTCTCAAGTCTAAAGAGTAATTACATCCCGAGACATGTCCTTATTAACAGCATATGACACTAGCTTATGCTAGTGTCAAGGGACATGTTGTTGGTATGTTGTGTTATTTTTTTTTTCTTCCAGAATTCAGTTGTTCGCAGTCATTATCATGAAGCTAAGGTAAAAATGAACAGATTGTTATAAACCTTTAATGGCCAAAAGTCTGTGAACATCACTGGCTGCAACAAGAGCTGCAGTTTAGGTAAGGAGTTCAAACCTGCTGCTGTTTGATAGTAGCCAACATGCTATCATGCTTTTAATCAAGATATTTGTTTTTTTAAGACCCAGGTCCGGGTTGAGTACCCTTGGTTAGTGTTGGTTAGTCTCTACAACATGAGACTAGTGTGTGTTTTAAATCTGATGTTTTGCAACTTGAGTACAATCACTGTAAAGTCTGAAACACACTAACCTCACTGAAGCTGGCAGACATAGATCAAGATAAGAATGAAGATAGGAGTCTTAAGAAATGCGCTATAAAAATGTAAGAAGCCTAAACTGTAATCCAGAACACTAATACACTTTTTTATTGAGTTAAGTCCATATTAGTTATTTATTAGTCTATTGTTACACTATATATGACTTTATGAAGCCTAATGTGAGAACAAGAGCCAGTGTAGGGGTCACCGAGAGATTGAGTATCAGCTTACAATTGCCCTCTTACATCAGCATAAGTAACTGAATCCAAAGGGCTAACTGGCTTACAAGAGACCCAATCCCTCTGACGGGCTTTCATCTACCTCTGGGCCTGACTATGTCTCTTTCCTATCCAACCCAGATGCTCTATGGGTGTTTCTAATATGGACTTGCTGAAATGTCAAAGCATTATATATCCTTTTACGCGCAGAGTGGCCCCTAAGGGTTTAATTGACTATGCTGTAAAGTAAGTTCGGGAGCCACGAGAGAGTGTGATAAAGATGAATATGTTTCATTAGAGGGCAAACAGAGCCTGATGGCTGGCTGGGCTTGGCACTGAGAGCAAAGCACGAGTTGGACGTGGATGAAAAACACATTTGTGAATGTAGAATTCAAAATAAAATTAACATGCTTGGTCATTCACTTCCTGGGTTATTACCTTCAGTGAGGTTAGTGTGTTACTGACTCACATTTACACATGTACCACTCCACTTTCTTTCTAGTTTCTCTTGTTTTGGCTTCTGTCTTTTTGTCTGAACCAAAAAAAAAAAAAAAAAAAAAAAAAAGGAAAACAGGCTGTACACACCTGCCCGGTGACTTCAAAAACTCATCAAAAGGAAACAAAAAAGAAGAAGAGAGCAGAAGCAGAGTGAAGGGAAGGGGCCTCGCTACCATCCCGCGGCCTCCGTTTACCAATTATACTGAGTACCTGCTGACAGGAGGGTTGTCACAGTGGCTGCTTAGCCACCCAACTTCCCTCATCTTCTCCCCTTCAACATCCCATCAGCTTCCATCTAATTCCTTACAGTTTATCGCATGTGAGGAAAGAGGAAGCTCATCACGTCTCCAGGCAAACAGAGGAGACAAAAGAAAACGTGGATGAGCAAGGAGACAGTTTGGCGTCTGGCCTCCAGACTCCAGCTTTGATTTGGGGAAGACAAGGAGAGGAGCTTATTGCTTCTCCTGTGCAAGAGCAGTTCAATATTAGTTTGGATGTTTAAAGTAAAGTAGTGAAATTGTATCACAGTTATCTTAAAGCAAAGTAATATAATGCAAATACAGTAACCTTGGACATCCTGTTGTTTTTATAATTTAGGTAGACTGGTATAAACTTGGCTTTTTTACTTTCTCATTTCACCATGTGCCTCCAACAGCCTCATCTTCCTAAAACTGCAGAAAGGTGTAAAGAACACCATCCCCCCTCCCAAACAACCCCCTACCACTGCCTCCCCATTTGCCTCTGTCTTACCATCTCAGAAACTCAGCCAGCCAACGAACACGACAGAGACAAAACATAACCATAATAGCTCATTAAAAAGAATGGAGACGACTTAGCAAAACAAAGCAGCCTTCACGGGGCTGTCACCAAAACTCCTCTGGTGGTACGTCCAAACTGGAGCTGGTGACAGGGAGGCAAAAATGTCTTCCTCCCTGCTGAAAACTTGTGTTGGCTTGGAGTGTTTTGATGCGTCTCTATTTGTTCTGCTACAAACCTAATGCATCTTTGAAGACTGACAGGCCATTGAGAGGCGCAGAGAACGGATTGTTCGTTCACCTTGTGTTTTCTCTCCACCAAATCAGACAGAAGGCACGGCTTCAAGTAGTGTATATCTGTAAAAATAGTAATATTTAAAATGGCTATTTCAGAAAAGGGAAAATGGTAATCTGCACAGTTAAATACTCCCATGTTCAGCAGAGGATTTGAAATATTTGGAAAAGAGAAATACATCCAGCCTTTCACTATTTAGTCATTAGTAGCCTCATTGTAATCTGCCAAAAAATTATATTTTGGGAAAAATATAGATTCTTTCTATTTTGCCAATAGAAAAAATTGTATTGGCAAAATATCCTCAAGATTTGAAAGATTATCCAAAAATAAAGTTTTATGACCAATTACATTTCATTTTAATGATTGACATATTTTTAAAAATAGAAAGTTTCTTGAGTTAACCATAAAGTGTCAACTGCCTAAATTATAACTGTCTAAAACAGATGAGAAAAATATTTCTTTACATTTAAGTTTATACTTTCAAAACATTTTTTTTTCAATCTAAGGAATGTGTTCAGTAAATTTAAGCTCAGAAGGGTGAACTTTTAATATTTAGTCATTTACAAAAAGCACGAAAGTCGTTTGCTCTCAGACCTGCCCACTTTCACCAATTGTTACCCCAGTATCAATTGAAGATTTCAATTTGCTATTTATGAAATTGCAATGAGCCAACAGTGGCTTGCAAGGTGGTGCAGTTAGTAGCACCGTCGCCTTGCAGCCAGAAGGTTGTGGTTCAAATCTGGTCCTGCAGTCTTTCTGCGTTGTGTTTCATGTTCATGCTGTGCATGTGTGCATTCTTCCTGGGTACTTCCTCCAATATTACAAAAACAGAACTGCTAGGTCAACTGAATATTTAAAAATTGTCTGTGTGGTGTGATGGACTGACAATATGTTCAGGGTCAACTCCGCCTCTCGCCCAATATCACCTCCACCCTATGACTCGACAAAGACAAGCATGTGTAGAAAACTGATGGATGACATGGAGCTCATTTTACAAAATGAACATCTCCTTATTGTAGCACCCACTAGAGTTGGAAGTGTACCAAATCAGGAACTGCTATGGCTTTCATCCACTTGTCATTTATTCTGTAAGCATCGTCAAGCCAACCTTTTTGACAGCTGGTGATGCGTTTCTTCAGAGTAAACAGCTTTTGAACTTTGGCCAGCGCTTGTTAAGACAGTGAGGTGTTCATGTCAGTCCTCTCATTGTCATCTTGACACTTGCCCTGTGATTATATTGGAGTGCTGCTTGTGTCTGACTTTGAACCTCCTCAGAACTCTGTTACTACTTACCAGGCTGTCCAGGAGGTTGAATTTAAGTCTAACAGAACAGACAGCAGAGAAACTTGTGAAAGCATCTGTGAGATTCAAAAAATGACTTCATAAAAACATAGAAAATATTGCTTCCTAAGTTGCACTTCTGCACACTCTTTACATAGCCATTCTCAGTAGTTAGTGCTGAGTCAGCATCCAGCACAGTGACAGCACAATCATAGCTACTTAGCAACCCCCAAGTGATTAAAAAATACTCACAGTATGTGTTAGTTTTGTGTCTTTACTGAATGAAGAAAGCCTGAGTGAGGCCAAAGGTTTTTTCTTTGGGTAATTTTAGAGAACAGGTGAACTACATCTCAAACATGTGGGCGGAGCCATAGACCTGATTACATGTGATGCTTATTAATTAGGGTGAATTCCACAGATGTGTGAGCTAATCTATAAATACCCTCCACTTCCCAAGAAGGCCTGAAATCCAACACGTACACATATAATATACCCACATATACCCATACACTCATACACGCACAAGGAATCTTTTCATGGAATGACCCAAAACTGAACTCGACAAGTTATAAACTGGGCCAAACCATATGTCTGTGTATTTTCGTATCAGACTCATTTATTCTGATAATAGCAAAAGAAAAAGAAGAGGGGAATATGAAGAACAGTGAGGTGCAAACTGAGAAGGAAACAACAATGGGAAACACACAATCCATCCCAGTTTTATCAGGACTTCTGAGACAGTCAAATAATGCTCAGCCTCAACATGATCAGTGCTCAATGAAATATTACAAAACAAATACAATCTTTTATGGATAACTAAGTGGTGATATCTTTTTTGTTTTGCCTTTGGCTTTGAAGAGGATCAGTGGTTCTGATTGGTAGTCTTGGTGCCTTGAAACAAGAACAAGAAATTTAAAGGTCCTCTGGTCTGGTGTTTTTTTTTTTTTTTTTTTTCTTTGGGTATTTTAACTTCCCCTGATAGTCCAAAAACACACATTCTAGGTTAAACTATGGTTGTCCACATGCCTGGACGCCTGTCTTGTTCATCTCTGTGTTGCCACAATGATGGTTGTTCTGTCTATGGTTTACATCACCTCTCACCCCACAAGGCCTTAACATATCCCATCACATCTGGATCCCAGTTGGACCTGCATGGTGCACAGTGGGGCTCGGACATAAAACGATAACCATCTCTATCGAGATATTCACGTGATCAATGTTGATGGAAAACATCTTATTGAAAGTTGTGGTTTCAACTTAAACTCACACACTCTCAGACAGCTAGCAACCACTTGTGTGGCATGCACAGCAGCAGTTTCATGTTGCTTCACTCTTTGGAGGTTCACACGTACACAAGGTGGACTCAACCTGGACTCAAAGCGCACCGACTCCCACATGAAACTGCTCAGCATGAAATCATGTTCACTTCAGTTTGGATCCAACACAGTTATTAAATCTGCTCATAATAAAAACTTTTAATTTAATGGTTATTTTAACGTAGAGACACTTAATATGCACTGTTTGCAAAATGACATTTTATTGTTATAAATACATCTATAGAGTAAAAAAAATGTAAAGACAATTTTTTTTTCAAATAAGAGGTTTAAAGTTTCCTTTTAAAAGTTTGCTTCTTCCAGCACTGATGCATTTGATCAACTTCATGCAACAACAGAGTAAGTGAGAATTCACTCTGCATTTGAACTACACTGATTCACATGCCGTTCTAATCTGTCATTGCCAACTTGAGGTCAGCTCCACGATGTAAGAAAACATAATTGTCTTTTGGTTGACGGGAACTAAAAATACACAGACAATAGCTCTGAGATGAGCAGAGGCAAAAAAAGAGGGAGGGAAAAGAGAAAATGTTTTGTCCTTCAGCTGTGTTTTCACTCCACTTTCCCATCCCATGCCAGTGACTGCAGAATAAACGGATATGTGAATTAAATCCCATTGTTTTAAAGAGATCGGCTGCTAAATTTGGGCGCCTGCGCTTGTTCCCCCTCAGAGTTAAAGAATTTGCCATTTTATGTTTGCATGTGTTATTGTCCCCCTCCGTCCGCCTCAGATGTATACATTTTACACTGCGTGCACACGTGCGGGTCTCGCCTCCGTGCACGTGTCAAGACGAGAGAAGAAGAAATACCCGTAGACATGCACATAGCTCAGCCATGCGAGTTTTGCAATTAGAAAAGACACCAAAATAATTATTCTGCAGTGCAGTCAGTCGACGTATCCTGAGTCGATGATGCACGGATCACGTGTTTAATAAAAAAGGTTAATCAGTTGTTAATCAGTGGATTAATAACGTGTTATTTTCTTTACAAAACCATTAATATTATGCCATAAATATTTAACATTGATAGGTTGTCTTCTTCTCTCTCTTTTTGGTGGCAGAGGCAGTGTGGGGATGGGGTTGATGCGTGCTTGGTGATGCAGCGCAGAGTGAGCAATATCCAGACATTAATGTGCATTAATCATGCTTTGGTGAAGAGAAATAAATTCATTCATGTTTATTAATACAACCTTGGAGAAAACAATACTCTTTACATTATTCACTGAGTTATTAATAAAGCATTTATGAACAGGAGGTCCACAAAGCAGCCACTACAGGGAGAAAGATGGGCAAATGAAAATAGGAAAAGAGGGCAGAAAAAATCAGCAGGTCAGTCCCAAAGCCGGAAGCAAAAGTTGTGTGTCGAGACTGAGGAAGATGTTGAAGGAGGGATGGAGTGAATGCGTGTGCACGTGTGTGTGTGTGGGTGAGACAGGTTCGCCACTGGAAAGCTGGGGGTTAAACAGGATTTTCTGCCCCCACTCTTTTTTTTTTCCTCCTTGACAAATTACCCTGCCCGTTTGTTAATCAAAGCAAAACAAATATTGCTTTTCATTCGCTCCATTTGTTTGAATGAACACACAGACATTCCCAAAATACTCTTTCCCAGCTCAAATGTAATTAAATTTTAGCCTTTAGTGAAAACATGCAGTGGTACTCCAATTAGTTGTGTTTTTGTCGTCGGGTAAAGACGAGAACGGCAGTGGGTGCGCCCCGGGCACCTCAGTGTCCTGATATCGAAGTGCGGCACTGGCGGGTTAAGGGGTGGGTCGAGGGGGTTGTAGGGGTGGTTGGAAGAGTTGAAACATTTGTCCGACATTGCTCAGGCACAGCACAAAGCCGAGTCCAAAGACAGAACATGGACGTGTTTCCAGAGTCTGTGAACGGTCAAATCAATGCTTAAAACACAAGATGGATGTTTTTTTGACATTTCTTCAGCTGCATTCTGTGGTTCATCCATGCATACATTATCCAATCATTCTGTGCTTTTCTTCCTCCCCCTGGCCCCCTCCAATCATTTTTTTCTTTGTCTTAAGATCCAAATTATATTTTTATTGAAGGACTTTATGGATCGCACAGCAAAATGTCATCCGTCAAGATGTCGATGAATCCATCCTTTCATTTAATGATCAGCCTACCTGATATGCATTTCACATGCCTCCATATCTCTTTAATGGGAATCAATGGAAAGCAAATAATGCTGGAAGCCTGTGATGGATGAAAAGTGGTAATATTTTGATACCTACAACTATCCTTAAAGCTGAAGTTTTATGTTTGCAGCTGGACATAAATCTGGGTTTAGATGCTTATTGTCATAATGCGAAAAAACAAAAAAATCTAATCAGGGACGGACGGGGCTAACAAGACATAAAAACAAACTTTGAAATGAAAAGGGCAGAAAGATAAGCAAACAATGACATATGAGGAAGATGAGATCCGGAGATGAAGCTTTAAAAAAAAGGTAGATCATCTAAAGCTGCCATGGTGAGGGCGAGGAGGGAGAAGTGGCCATTGGACATTGCTTCAGTCAAATAGTGATTTCATCATGTTATCCGGGGGGCGGGGTGTCTGTGACAGCTCTAAAACACATAACTTTTTACGAAGTGAAAATCAAATATTAAAAATGACAGGCCTTATAAGTGTGCTGAGTGAGCTCAGGTCACGGAGGGAGGGAGGCGCGGGCGGCTTGTCAGCTACTATCTGTCAGGGCGAATTAGAAACAATCAGGGCCGAGTGAAAGGGAAGGTGATTGTTATTAAGCGGCGGGGCCCTGTGAGCGGGCTCCCCAGATGTGGCCGTGCATATAAAAGAACAGGAAGCCAGCAGTTTAATTCAGGAAACTTGCCAAGGAAGGCGAGCGGTGCCAGAATGGGGTGCAACGGGGGGGCGGGGAGACAGAACACAAGGGGGATCAGGCTTCTTGTTGCTAATATGCTGGAAGTTATTTTCTTTAGCCCTTTGCAAATGTTTGCAAAGGGCTAAAGGTTTTATGCTTCAGGTTATTGATTGGTTTCCATATTTACAAGTTTTACCAGGAAATATAGCATGTAAAAACAAAAAGATGGAAACAGGAATGTTGCAAGTGGAAATATAGATGTGCATCGACAATGCAACCCCTAGCTTCATTTCCAGGAGATTATTCTTTACCCAGGTTAACTCCCTTCAGTGTTTCCACTGTGGGGTTTAAAACTGTGCTGCTGATGCTGAGCAGGTCCCTCGCTCTACTGTGGGAGAGTTAGCAGACATTTTGATCAACCACTGCATGTGGGAGAAGAACAAAGCTGTGAGCAGAAAAACAAGCTGGAATTGATGCTGTTACAGAGATTCAAACTAATATCTTAAAGTCACTACAAATTAAAAAAATGATTCCAATTTCTTGTTTATAAAGTCTCTTGATTTTCTTTGTTTTAAAACTTAAAAATAGAAGCTAAGATTTAGTCTCAAGAAGAAATTTTTAGTGTCTCAGAAACAAATGGCATGTTTCTTTGCATGTACTCTGGTAGATGCAAAGGAAATATACGGCGAGTGAAGGATGTCCCCAGAAATCTACTCCAGTTTCCGAAAAAAGGTTGCTGGACATTTGGTTCAACAATTTCTGTTCTCTCAAATGTACTAAAGTCTTAGAAGGACAAGACCAGCACTTTGATTTCTTTGTTAGATCTCATTTATTTCAAGATGCTCCCAGTCCCCTAAAAACCAAGAGGGGGATGAATGGGGGACGTCCTGTGATGGGTGCTGACTGGAACGGGAGCCAATTGATGGGTACAATATGCCGGTCAGGGGCTGGGTGGTGGAATTTGAATGACAGGGAGTGACATCTGCCAAGAGGTTTTAGCCTCAAAGGCGCACAGGCTGTTGTGACACTTTGGAAATCACACCGCCACAGAAACTGGCACCAACTCACAGGGAGAGAGAGACAAAAAAAAAGCTTTGCTTGATGTTTCAAATTGACTATTTAATTTTTAATCCAGCAAGCCTGATTGTTAGTAGTTTTACTTGACTGTACTTGAAGCTGAAGACAGCCTAGCTTACAGACACAAAGTCAAGTGGATCCATTGTACTAAAATAGTTTCACTTAACACTAGTTATGTGAAATCAATGGAGCACATGAGGGGGAAAAAAGAGCAGAAATGAACGAGGCTGTTAAGATAGCTGCTTTCATTTAGTGCTTCTGTCTTGAAGCATGAAGGGCTTTGATTTCTGTTTACTTTGTAGTGAGAGATATCGTAAGAAATTATCCCAACCCTTAAGAAGCGCTGATCATCCAGTGGGTTGAAATAAAGTAGACTTGTTTGGTCTCCCTCCCGCTCTCTCTTTCTCTCTCTTGTTCCCTCCTGTCGTCTTTATTGTGGCGATCAGTCGGCTGCTCGCCTAACACGAGCCATCTCTGGTTTCCACCTCCTAGGTTTTTTTTTTTTTTTTTTTTTCCTGGGTTGCCACTGCTGATGTAGTGGAGGTTATGGTGTTAAACACAGAGCTGCTAAACGTTCCCCAAGGTAATAACAGTCAGCGTACATACAGTGCCGCGCTGCAGCAGGAACATTTCTACCAACTGTGGAAGTAATGCAGATGGAGCGAATGAGGCAGGAGAACATGTGAAAGCAGCAAAGAAAGAGTAAAGTTACACAAAAGTGAGAAATTAGGGGAACAGCTGGGAAGAGGTGGAAGATGACTAATGGAGAGACGATGCTGTATTATTGTCACACAGGTGACAAATTTGAGGCTCATCCACAGTGGTTATATTTCATATGTGCTCCTTCACTAATATTATTTCCTTCAGAGGAATTCTTGTATCAAATATAAGCAAACAATAATGTATACATTTCCTCACAAATGTCAACACACTTCTTAAACTTTTCCACATTTGTCATGTTAGAAACTCAAGCTGCAATGTCCCACTTACAGGTTTCAAAATTGTGGTGAAGTGTTGTATGAGACTTTATTTACAGTGAGATATATACCACACGAGTAGTCTCCATTTACAATTTAGCTGACTATATAAGCTGAACTGAAGCTAAATGAGTTAGGGATTGGGGAGCTAAGGGCCGAAAAATGTAACCCGCCTTGTGGTGCCTGATTGAGACGGTGAATTCACTCAATACTTACACCTAAAAATCAAAACAAATATCCACTTCCTGTTCCTGACAGAATTCTAATTTGTTGTGCCTAAAGGACTGAAGAGACACATAGCTTCATCAACGCTGTGCTAGCTGAATTGACGTTGCTGCCGCAGCTTGACGCTTCTTCCAGGCCAGCGCTAAGAAACGTGAGGCTAGCTGCACACATACGCCGTCTCCTGCTAACTGAAGAGAACCACATTAATTTCCATAGCTGGAGAGCATCCTGGAGCTGAGTATTTTTCTGTTCTGTATTTCATGGTCCATCCATCCATTTTTTGAGCACCCTTTTCCCTAACGGGGTCAGGAGGTGCTGGGGCCTATCTCCAGCTGCGTTCCGGGCGAGAGGCGGGGTACACCCTGGACAGGTCGCCAGTCTGTCGCAGGTATTTCATGGTGTTTTTGTATTACTCATGCTTAAAACTGTTCCAAACAGGGCAGGCCTCAGAGCAAGCCGAGCTGAGGATAGCAGTGGTTCAATCTGATCAAGTTTCTTTCCATTAAGTGATTTAATCACTAACGGTCTGGTAACGTGAACATGTCTGCTTGATGGGCATGTTTTTCCTTCCTCTTCTGGCCACTGGGCTATATATAATAATCTTAGAAATGTGCTAAAATGTCCTGTTTTTTTTAAAAGCTAAAGGTTAGCTAAACTAAAGATAAAGGTTAGATGGTAATAAGGCTCTGAGCTCCACCATTACAAAACATGAACCTGACTGTAGCTAATCACTGATGCTCATAAACAATTGATTATTGTCATTTACCGTGTTTTGACTTAAAAAGGACTGTTTAAAGCAGCAAAACAATAGCTTACTTTTGTAACATGTCGGCTGCCATATTGTGAGGGGCAACACATTCTAAATCCAGCAATTTGTAGACAATAACTGAGACTGAATTATTTGGCTATTATTTCCTGAGTCTGGTTTGAAAGGTATATTTTTCAAAGGCAGTCATATGTTGTAATGTTGCACTTACACAACAAGTCACATTCACCTATGCTCAAAAGCATTCACACACTCATATGATAATGCAAAACATATAGGCAACTCTGGGCTCCCAAGCACCCCACAACATGTAGCAGAGGGAGCTGGAATCAAAATCACAACCTTCTGATTGACAAACAATTCATTCTAATTGCCAGAAAATGACTCTATGCATAGCAGCTGTCATAACATAGTTTTATGAAAGCTTTTCTTCATGGTGGTAAGCTGTTTTACAGCTGTAACAGTATATTTCATAGTGTTTACACTAATGCATTTGCAGGAAAAAAATTTACAAAAAGATTATACATTTTGTCTATTTGTGTTAAAAAAGAAAAGTACAATTAACAGGCTAATAAAACCAACTAAGCAAGTTTGTTGGTTGACATGTATTAAAAAAACACAGCAGGATAACATGGGAATTATACCATGCGTCCCCAAAAAGTTGGAGCTAGTCCTTTAATCTCCTCTGTCATTTCACAAATGACACAAGTATGGTGCGAACATGACAGATACCTTTCACTTAATTACGTTTCTTTGGCTCTTGTGCCAACAATAAAGAAGATAAACATGCACAATCAGTATCAGCTTGCAAGAATAATTTTCATTTTGTGCCGTTTTCATTAGACTATCAGATGGAGTTGAAGTGCTGCCTGAGGATCCGGCAGGGACAGGTTATTGAAAGAAGCTATAGACGTTGATTCTGTTGGAACTAGAAATGAGCTTCCAATGCTTTAAGCAGTCAAAAACAGACATTTTAAGTAAACAAATGTTCAAAAATATTCATTTGTAATTTTAAAAGACAGACCAAACACTTCGGTCACTTATATGTTTACCTTCTGCACCACATCACTGCGTTATGTACATAGTAATTTTTGTTTTTTAAACTGGTCAATTCTGCACCTCTGAATCTCCATTTAAACATTGTTATGCTGATGATACTCTGCTATGTTCACACTCACATTCTCATTAATCCAATTAATCCATGTAGATTACAAGCACATCTTAAGAGACAAATGCCTGGATGGCTTTTATTTTTTATTTGCTTCTAAATTCTAAGATGACAGAAACTGCATAGTCAGTCGATTAATCTGGATGAAATTATATTGGCCTACAGTCATACAGGAAAGGACTTTGGTGCCATTTTTTTTACCAACATATAATCAAAGGTCAAAGGTTTCTAGAATGTCTTTCTTTCTCTTTCATTGCCAAAATTAGATAAATCCTGCCCATACTGACACTGAAAAGCTATTCTATAAATGTGTAACTTCAAAGCTGGACTTCTGTAATTATTTACTATCAGGAAGTCCACAAAATGTAGTAAAAGCCCTCAGCTGATCTGCAGCAAACAAAGTTCTGATGGAAATTAAAGAGAGATCATATTTCTTCTGTTTTAGCTAACTTGCATTGGCTCTGTGAAATCCAGAATAGAATTTCACATTCTCCTTCTCACATATAACGCCCTCAATAAGCAAACTCCATCATGCATTAGAGATCTGATTGTTCCACATGTTCCTGGCAGAGCACTCCACTCTCACACTGCAGGTTTATTGGTCGTCCTTAGAGGTTCTAAAAGTAGAATGAGAGGCAGATCCTGTAGTTGGAACCAGTTCCCAGTTGTAGTCTGTGAGGCAGACACCCTGTCAACTTTGAATTACTCTATTACTGAAGTGGACAATACAAATAAACTTGTTGTTTGAAACTAGACTCAAAACTTGCTTTTTATTTATTTTTTGTTTAATAAAATCTACAGTTATACTGGCTTAGGTTATCCTGAGATAGAGAACACACTAACCACTTTTACTCACTTTCTTCTTTTACTACTTTCCTATTGGCTGCTGTTTTCAACATTATTTTCTCTCCAGTTGTTCCTCTCTATGCTAGAGAGCTATATCAAGTCTGGTGTTCTGCCTCTCTGTGACACTTTCCTGGACGGAGCCATCGGCTGAGACTTAACATTCTCCCTCTGTAGATGATGCACTTGACCCAATCTTTCAGCGTTTAACCCCGTTTCGTTCCTACTCTACGAGTTTTTTATTGTGACTATCTGTATGTACTTTCTTTCATCTTAAAACCCTTTTTCAAAGTTTATCTGCTGAGATGTGTTACCGTCCTAGATGAAGCCACTAGAGAAGCTAGTGGCTTCTGTAGTGGCCCACCAACTTCTTACTTTTCTCTAAGTTCTCCTCGTTCATTGTCTTCTCAAATCTCCAGCCAGCTGCGGCAGTACCCCACACGTCGGCAGGTTCTGGTGGCAGGTAAGAGTGAGACGTTTGCATGATACTTGATCGTTGGGTCATAAATTATGATCCCCAAGCTTGACAGTATTGCATCCATGTTGGATGGGTTTTTAAAGTAAAGAATTCAGTCATTCTGTTTTGATGGAGTTAACACTTCGGCTTCTCACCCGTCTGGCTGAAAACACTTGGCGTTGAAAACATTAAAGAAGTCTTCACCAGCTATAAATAATAAATCCTTCTTGTGACAGCATTTTGGGTGTCTACTAGAAAAACAAAATTGTGCTAGACAAGAAATAAAAGATTAATAGGCACAGTTGGAATAGTGAGACTGGCTAATTGTTCGCTGTTAACAATGCTAAAGTTGGCATCTTCTTCTGAGCTTCTAATCGGCGATAAACCAAAAACGGCTAATTTTTTAAATGTTTTTTGTAGAGTCTGTATTGGATTTCATCATCTCGTATAATAAGCAGAATCTATCATGACATTATCAGACGGGGTTGCTTGACCTCACATCCCTCATGTTGCTTTGGTTCTTAAGCATCCACATGGCAAGAAGTTGTCTCAGGTAAGGCTGGTTTTTGTTTTGCTACATTGTTTCAAAAGTGCTTTGTTATACTGGGGAAACAATCACCACAAAATTGAATTTCAACCCATCACCTTTAAATGTCGAGGTACGTCTCATTCACTGTGACGATTTAGGCTGAAACTTCTCAATCATTTCCCTTTATACTGCATTACGCAGCAGACATGTAATACACACATGCCCACGCACGCACACCCACACAAACTTTGCATCGACTTCCATTTATTTTTCATTCATTTCAACAGTCTAAACTTTATCTTTATCTTTTAAACATTGTCAACCCACACATAGAAACAAAGAGAGGATGTGTATGACGACATGGAGTTGCACAGGCACACTCCGTTAGTTACGTGGACCAACTCTGGATTTCCTACCGAAAAAAAAAAAAATCTGTATATATGTTTGGGTCAATTTTGGTTATATATATATGTTTGGGTCAATTAGGGTTAAGGTTAAGGTTCACACTTTAGTCCTTACACTAACCTATAATCCAAAAACAGCAGTTCTTATTATGGGGCCCAGGCTTTGGGCCCCATTAGGAACTGTTAGTCCTCACAAAGTAGTATGTTAGGGAACTGGCCCTTACGATGTATCAAATACAGGGCACACACACACACACATTGATCACTGTGGTGGGAAGCAAAGTGAAACAGGGTGACCATAAAACCAAAATGGCCTTCACTTAGTGTTCCCCCCGCCTCGCCCCCTCCCTCGTCTTGTTTCCCCACATCTATTCTTCATTCTCGCTATGACTTTTTTTTAGATTTTTATTATTTTTTTTCTCAGCTATGAATAAATTTAGTCTGTCCCGGACATGAAAATGTCAAATACCTAAAATACACCTAAGCTAAATAGCATATTAATTTTTAATGCCCGCTCATCCTATGCTGCTATTCTCATATCAGGCCTGTCTGCCAACAGCTGTTGCTGGCTTTGTATCATCCATCTAGCAAAAGGAGAGGAGAGAGGGAGAGAATACAAAAAGAGAGACGGAGGAGACATTGTTCAGGAGTGAGGGACAGATTCATGTTTTCTTGGATCTCATTGCACTTCAACTATCCTTTGACATACGAGTGGGACACAATTACGCTAATGCTAAACAAACAATATTTGAGATTCCTCCCTTTTTTTTTTCTATGCGTCACAGAACGGGCTCCTCCATGCGTTAGGAGAAAAATAAGGACATAAGCAGTGACATTGACCTGAGACGTAGTGACATTGGGGGAGAGCGGCTTAGGGAGGCAGGGCGCGCTGAAGCAATGTGCCAGTGTGGGTGTTGAATGCCACCCATGTGCGTTTTTAGGTGGCATGTGGTGGATGATTATCATAGATTATCACAATCCAGATTGTTACAAGTTCTGTCTGCACACATAACAGCAGTGTACTGTAGCTGTGTGACTGCGTGTGTGTGTGTTTTGGTTTAAGACAGTGCCTTTGGGGATAAAACTAAATGGTGGGTGAATGACGAACAGTTGGAATGTGTGAATGCATGTGTGCATTTAACTGTGTGTATATGTGTCTTGTTCTTTTATACTTACAGTGTGAGAAGCAAATAAGACACAGGCTTGGAAAAAAAAAATCTAAGTGAAGTCAAGTTTTTCTATTTGCTAAGGGGGTGTGAACTGACCTTAATACACCACCTGCATACTGGTGCACAACCTGTTGGGATCAAGTGGCCTCTCGCTGTCACTCTTCACCGACTACTGCTTACTGGAATGGCCGCCTAGAGGGAGACACAGAGGAGGAGGAGGATTAGAAAACGAGGTGATAATGAAACGTAGACCTGGGAGAGAGGAGGAAGAGAATGGACAAGAGGGATGGAGCATTAGGAAGACGACAGGTTGAAAGGGAGGCAAGTATGAGGTGGCGGTGGGGATCAATGTCAAGATGGAAATCTAACAAATTCAGTAAGCGCTGCTGCAGAGGTCAAGGGAACGCGGCAGAAAAAGGTTAAAGATGAAATCAAAGCCAGTGTGCTGCGGTGCCCGGAGGCACAGCTGAAAATCTATCCCTCCTAGGCAAGGCCACCGCTGACGCGAGGCAGACAAGAAGCTAAATACTGCACGCCACTCGGGGATCTTTCATTTTCCACCGATCAATAAGGGCTTATATTTATCAGGGCCTCCGAGCAGTTGCCACGTCTGACAACCTCCACTTCATTTCTGCACTCCTCCTGCTTTTCTCTCCCCTCCCAGCTCCTCCTTTTCTCTTCCTTCTCCTCGCCCCTAGCACTCTAAAGTGAGACCCATCGACCATGAAAAGGGGCAGGGACCCCGGATTGCCATTAACCCCCCTCGTGTCGCTAGACTAGTCTAACACACACACATTAATGCACACACAAATGCCCCGGAGATACAATTGTGCTAAAGGTCCTCCTCCGCCCTCTTTGAAGACACGGGGTCTTTTGTTCCTAAAGCAGGTCATGTCACCAAATCACATATCCATCATATGCACAGGCAAAAATTATACATTTGCAAATACATATTTTTGCAAAATTAATTTCAAGGAAGCAAAATATCACACTCAATATTACAGCAAGACGTCTGAAGGGCATTATAAGAAGCAGGAGATTAGGTTTTGGGAGTTAAAATAACTGGCGATCTAATCATCTGCACAACAATATTTGCTGTGAGGCATTCTAAATAGATTATCGCTAGTCCATCTGTGTCATCATTGATTTATAAGGCGTTAGGGCTGCTTGGGGAAGAGATGGGGCTTCGCCTTCTCTGCCGTTAAAGGGGCTTCTTGTAGAAATCAGGGGCATGGCAGTGGAACAACTGTGGCACCAATCTAACCTCCCCTTTAATCGTTAAGTGAGAGGAAGTGAAAATAGGACGGGCGTCTCTTTCTTTCTCTTTATCGTGTTTTTTTTTTTTTTTTATCTTCCCCAAATAAGGGAAATACAAATCCAAATTTTCTGCATCGCTTTTTGTTTGGCGATACAAATAAATTGGGAGGAGGGTAGGAAGTACAGAAAATAAAGAGGGAAACAAATAACACGCAAACATGCACACGCACGTACACACATGCTGAGAAGGGGGGGGGAAACAAGGGACATCATTAACATATGAATGCTATATGCAAATGGTAGGGAGAGAGCAGATGTTGTTGCATTTAATTGACCTATATGTGAATTGCATCCAAACCTTTCAGTGTGTTTTCTGGGCCCGCTGAGTACAGTTTTTGACTGCCTTCATGGAGCCACTCAGCGTGCAGTCCAGGCACATAGCAATTTCATCAGTGTTAAAAAATAAGAAAGTAAATGACTTAAGAGGCTGCTGCAACATAATATGGGGAAAAAATCTAAAAAGACAAAGTAAAAATCCATTGTTTTTGGTTTCTTTCTCAGTTTGAAAGTCATTTTGCTAGACAGCGAACGGTCCAAATTCACTGGATTTTGGACCATTACATCCTTAAAATCCTCCAGGACTACAAGTGTTTGGAGAATGTAACTGCAACCCAGATGTGGAGCCCATATATATATAAAATATATATATATATATATATATATATATATATATATATATATATATATGTGTGTGTGTGTGTGTGTGTTTGTGTGTGTGTGTGCGCGTGTGTGTGTGTGTGTGTGTGATTAAAACTGAATTTATACTGAAACATTAAGAAAAATGCGTTAGTGACTGAGCTGCTTCTGACACCAAGTTAAACAAAAAAATGAAGTTTTCATTAAAAAAAAAAAAAACACTTCCGCTTTTTATTGTAACAATTCCAAGGCTTAAATTCCTGATGGGCTGTGACAAAGTGTGTTCTGGTGTTTTGTCAGTTGTATATGTCCATTTCGCATTTGTAGGAAGCTATATCCATTCTGCGGCTAGCTACTGATTACTGATTAATGGTATTTTGTTATTGGGTGACCGAGCAGCTGGCTTTATCAAATGAGAAAGATACAATTAACTTACGTTCTCATTGAAGAGGCTAGCACTAGCATGCTAACCCCACTGTTGTCCATTAGCATCAATTGGGTAGCGGCTAGCCTAACTGGGCTAGTCAAGTAAAATATATGACAAGCAGTAGATGCATTGGCATGTGTTCTTTTGACAAAATTTAAGGTAATATAGTAAATTTGCTGATGGCAACCTTAATCATAAATTTTAACCAACAAATATAGATATTGAACCATAAAAACAACATCAATTCAAGAGGAATCACTTTTCCCACTTTTAAGCTAAGACTGTTTTAAGTCAAACAGGCAAAATATGAGAGTAAAGTAAATATGGAAGTCATCTACTTACATAGCTAACCCTGAATAATTAAGAACTCTATAACAGGCAGATTTCCTTTTTTAACTTAGCTTGAGTTTATGGTTGTTAAAAATCTGTCTTTTCCATCAAGGTGAGTATCTTAGACAACTACCTGTTGAGCTGGTGTTTGACTTGTTTGCATACTTGATTTCGAAAATGATGAATGCGACAGCTTAAGAACAAACTAGAATTTAAACTCGAACTGCTGCAGATCTTCAACTGACATTTAAAATCACTGTCAACAGTACATCAAATATTTGAAACAGAGTAATTTAAATAGATCCACATACTTGTTTATTCTCTCACACTTCTGTGTCTCCATCGATCGAAAAGGTTAAATATGATAGTGCTTGGTTAATGTTTTTTTTTTTTTTTCTTGTGTCTTCTGTTTCTAAATAAAATATATAAACAGTGTATTTTGTATTTTGCTCAACAATCTAAAAACAACGCCAGCACAAAATATTCTAGCTGAAAAAATTTGGAAAATTCTACTGTTGTTTGACTGTTTTCATTTTCAACATAGCACAGCCTTTGGTTTCTTAACAGTATGACGGAAACATTGTAAATTCTACAATGAATACGCGCCTTTTTCCACATTTATGGAAATATGTGTGGACTGGAGGAAGGTTGCTTGTTTGAAACTTTTTCTGCACAACGATCGCCACAGTCCTGGGGCCTGCAGGAGGGCAGCCTTCTCGCATTCTGCTGCTTCATGGCAACACTTAGTAATTATGTGTTTTATTCTGATATAGTATTTTGTAACGTTGGATGTTGAATTAAAAAGGTAAATGTAGCAACATCTTGCTACTGCTCTGTTCTTCCATGCATTATTTTTTCCTTTTGTTCTCAACACTGTGCTGAAAAACTAATTCTTCTTGTTTTGCATCTGAACCAGACTGAGTTGTAAAATCTTTTGACGTTTGTCTTCTTTTTAATTGTATTTCTTTTAGCACTGTGTTGTTTTAATGTGTATTCTTTTATTGTTTAACATCTGTTCCTTTATGTGCACAACTCTTTGGTTAACTGTTGTTGTTTTTTAAACGTGCTCGTGATCAAATTGGACTGGACTCGACTTTTCCAGAGGAGAGAGCAAAACAAGAAGACTGACGAGTGAAAGTAGCACATTTTATATTGGCATATTTGCATGAGTGAATCCTGAATAATTCTCTTTTTAATTCCCTACTTCTGTTACTCTTTTAGCCCACACACACACGCACACACACTCACAGGATTTCTACAGAATGTCATTAAACTGTATTAAATAGCCTTTTGTCCAGAGGGCAAGGACCACCAGATATATGATAATACATTAAGGCTCCATAGAACCAGGCACTGATCCGAGACCCTTTTAAGGCCACGCTTGGTGTTTGTGTCATTGTGTCTGTGTGGTGGGCTTCTGGCTGATATGTTAAGAATAAAATGCCAGTTTCGGATGAAAAAAAAATAAAACAACAACAAACGAAACAAAGATGGAGAAGAGACAATTTGAGGAAGTTGGCACAGAGTAGAGCAGAATAGGTGTGATGCATAGAAAGAGAGGGAGGTTATAGAAAGAGGTGGAGCGACCGCCTGCCTGCACATGTGGCTCTCTAACAACTGTGACACATACTAATAGAAACATACCTAATAAATTACAAGCTTTCAGGGTCTGGCAAGCTGACATTTTCTACGTACGCGGGACAATTTCATATCTGCGGTGCAAAGTCGAGGGGGCTGCCGGACCAAATTGCATCACACAGAGATGCCAGAGGATTAGCATAAAAATTAACACTTAAATTTCAGCTTATTGTCAACCCCACTCCTGCACCGGCTGCCTCACAACAATCAATTCCTCTTAGGAATTTGATTAGATTCCATGACGCTTATTATCCCAGTCATGTTTGCCTGCCCCCTTTGCAGCCGCCGCCGTACGCACACACCACTGGCAAAGTCAGAGCTCTGCCTTTCACAACTGCCTGGACCTTTTGTTTAAATGGAATTAATTGGAAAATAAATCAAAAGGTGTGGCATTTCTTTTGACAGATAATGCCTCATCCCCTGTCTGCTTGTTTATCTAGCGGTTTTGCGTCTTGAGCGTGCACAAAAACCCCATCCCAGCAGGTTTCTGCTATTTTACATTTGGCTTCTGTTTTTAACAACGTAATCAGATCAGCATTAAATAACAGTGTGACAAGATTTTACTCAATTAAACTGCCACAAAGTTGTTCTTGAGGTGATGTGTTTTGAGTGCTCTCTCAAAAAACAAAAACTATTAACAGGTGACTCGACTTTGAAGTAAGTAGACATATATTACTATGAGACTCTTAAAGCATAAAAAAACATAATGATGATTGACTACTATTCTACTACTATAAACTTCTGAGTAAGGAAATCAGTAAAAGTTACAAGAAGCCACTAAAGGATGTCATTAATTACTTTTCAAAAATCTACCATATGATGTACCTGAGGCCAGGTTGCAGAGTGAAAATATCATACTTGCATATCCATGGAGACAGTGGAAACATCTCTTTTCTTTATATTATTTCATTATATGTGAATATGTTTGTTGCTATAGTTTCTCTGTTTTTCTTTTTCGTTCTACAGACTTCCAAAATGTGAATTTGTATTTTCTGTACCCTCTTCTCTTCCCCTTTGAATCTTTTTTCCACATCTCTCACTTTCATTTCCCCTTTCTTCTCTGTCTCTTTGCTCATTAAATTGAAATGAACAAAATTCATTAAGAAATTAGCAATTTCTAATAAAGAGTCTATATATATATATATATATATATATATTATATATATATATATATATATATATATGTATATGTATGTAAAAAATGATGCTGTAGAAGAGCTTAATTACATGATAGGAAAGGCAAAACGTAACAAAAACCCCTAAAACTATTTAGATCTACAAAATGAGCTTTCATCTGTCCTCCAAAGTGGGGATTGTAAGTTTTCCCAAAAATGCTAATGAAGACTAAGCTCAAACCACATGTGCTTACTTTTCTTAGTTTTGTCATCAAGTACTTTTTTTCCCCTCTACTGCTTTCCCCTCTGTTTACAGTTAAACGATGGGGGGATAGAAAAGAAAAAAAAATCAGAAGAATGTCACAATAAAATATTTGTCAATTTCCATCTCAGCTGCAGCCCGTTACACAAGTATGTCCTATAAGCAAGGCGCACGTTGGGTGGCTTCGGTTGAATTCTTGATTGTTTAGACAAATGGCATTTCATCGCATCCAGATGTCTTTAAGCTGTGCTTCACCACCAACGCTGCTCTCCGAGGCACAAGCTGAATGTATACAAACATCTTCTCATAACTGCATTCCTCATCTGGGCCTGCGAGCGTCACAGCCCTCGTCACTGAGCTTAGATTACAGCCAGGATGGTTTATATTTGAGATTTGGATTTTTCGTTACAGAGGATAATTTTCTATTATTATGATCATTTTAAGCAAAACGTTAAGAAACGTTTAAGATTGTTTTGTTGATTGCAAAAAACAACTTAAAAAGAAAATAATTTTGGGGTTTTTTTGTTTGTTTTTTTCCTGAATACAGTAGCGGCGACAAGCTCACGTAAACCCTGGCCAGGACAGGCATTACGGGATAATGTACGCAAGGTCCCGAATAAAGATGCCCAGGGGTTTAGAGCAGGAGAGAGGGAGAAGGAACAAATCGTCTGATGTTCTAAGTGGATAACAACAGCTCCTGCTATGCAGCGGCGGAGGCGAAGAATAATTTAAACCAGCTACCCGGCCCCTCCTTCCACTCCCTCATCTCCTGGCCACCCCTCCATTCTTATGTTAACACGGATAAAGCCAAATGGGCCACCCAGCAGCAGAACAGAGAGCAGAAACTTAAGTCCACACTTCAGGAAAAATAATCCAACTCTCAGCTTCTCTCTTTCCAATATAACCCTCGCTCGCTTTCACACACACAGGCGCGGCGCTCGGTGAGGGGAAAGGCTGAAACGCACACAGGCCTCGGGAGGCGCACACCGATGCATTTACTGTGCCTGTAAAGCATATTACTTTTCAGTCCAGGCTTTGAAGAATAATAAACCTGCCGCTTAACTATGCTATTTTCCCTCTGAGTGAACGGCATGCAGTGGCAGGGAGAAAGATTCCTAAGTCTTTAAATGCAGAATAAACACTGCTTTCTTTGTTGATCGTACAGCTCTGTTGTGCTTTTCGCTGATCATGCCCTGATTCTCCTCATTCTCCTTCTTTGTGTCAGTCTACCCCCCTTCCATCTCTAAGTAGACAGCGGCTGCTGTGTTTGGTCTCCAAACAGCACATCTGAGGTGCACACCTCGCTGATATTTTATAGGTTCAAATCCCCAAGAATAGGCGAGGGAGAAACTCATATTTTATACCGGCAGTTTATTTTAACGGGGGCTTGTAATTAACGCAGCATGTCCTCTATCTCCCAGACATCTATGCCAAGGCCTTTCTTTAAACAACTTTATTGTGAAATGTTTGCGTTCTCAATGTTTGGCCGGGGCCCACACACAGAATATTATTTCATACTTCAAGGCGAGGGTAGGGGGCGTCAGGAGGAAGGGGGCCGGGTTTTTTGGGGAGAGTGGGGCGGTATTTGGAAGAGTTTACACTCTGAGCAGTTATTGTTTTTGATTACGGCAAGAGTCTCTTTAAAACAGATCAGCCCCAGCAACCTTGCACACACCCACATGCATGAACACAGTGGGTTCATGGTGGAAACATAAGAAGCCAAAGGAAAACCTGTTTATAGAAGAAGTGTGTGTGAATGTGAAGAAATGCACAATCTCAGGAAGATTTCTGGGACCAAGATCACACTATGAGCAGATCTGTTTGTTAATGGTGGACGGGTTCTTTTGGGAATCTAAGTCTAATTGTTTTAAATAAAGTTGGTAGTGTTAACATTTCATGACTCAAAAGACCCCAAGTTAGCTCAGCACTGACTGTACATGTTTGGTAACGTCTGTCAGAACTACTCTGGAGGTCAGAATGTATTAATTACTGTGATGCAGCTTATTAAATATTACATAGGAATTTAATCAGCAGATGTTTCACAATGTTTAATGCATAATAATATATTACAAATGAATATTATTATTAATTTTAACAAAGACCAAGCAGCTAATGGCCTAACAGGTCTATGTACAAGGTCAACGGGTACATTGCAACACTATTTACTGAAAATGAGTGAATGAATGAATAAATTAATAAATAAATACATAAATGGAGATTCACTTTCTCACAAAACAACAGTTCTAAATGCAACAAATTCCCTTTTTCCCTATTTCTGTATTAGAATGGAAAAACTGAGTTATTTTGCAAAGAATAGGAAATAAAATAGATAAATAAAGTAAGTACCCCAGCAAACCACAGTCTGCTCAAGTCTTTTAACATGCAAGACTTCCTTGCCATCACTCTAATCTTTAGCCTGAACAGAAAGCCATGCCTTCTGAGTGGAAAGGCTTTATGTTTCAATGCTGTTAAAAGTCCCATCACAACATTGACAGCCGATTGGTCCGCCCCCCCAATGTAATCATTCATGAATGTAATGATCATCAGATATTCACCTGAACCTCACATGATGCCATTCATTATCAGCCCAGGCCTCCTGGTTACAGCACCTCTTCAAATGCAGCCTATCATAGTCTTGTTGTTAATAATAGCTTTCACATGGATGGTAAATACCTTGTCCAGCCAATGCCTGCCATCAAGACATGGTGCAGAATAAAACTGGGTTATTAAGAGTCCTGCTCGCAGGTGTTAGGAGGTTCTGCAAAGCCAGATACTATGTGTACTGTATTATAGTGAGTAAGTCATACCCTGAGTGTGCCCTGATATATCTCCACAGTAATATATTTGAATATATGAACAAACCCATGGACTACATCCTTCCAAGTAAGACTTGATGTCTTTCCATTCAGCACACCCTCAGTCTTTTCCTACTCCCCCCTTATGGGGTTAATAAGAGGATAAAAGACAGATGAAAACATTTCCTTACCCTGGCAGAGGCCAAACAGATTGAACGCAGGCAGCACCTGGCTAGTGGGTAAGCCATGATTTAGTAACAGTTGTCATCTTCTCTTTTTTATGACCATTCTTCTCTGAATTGTCTTTGTTTTTGGACTTTACTCCTCTGTCTTTTGCAGTTCATTATATATAAGTTGGCTTTAACTCAAGACAACAGAACAGGACAGAGCTCAAGATTAACAAAGATGGTAAAGATTTCTTAAGTTGCAAACCCCAAGCATGTTAAGACACAACACTGTTCTCAAACGCTCTCCAGACCAATGAGCAGGGAGAGTGGCCCATCGATTGCACCTGATTCCACCAAAATCCCCACTCTGTCAGGCACTTTCAATTTTTAATCACCAGCTCCATCACCAGAACAAGCATCTGTACTGTCACACACACACACACACACACACACACACACACACACACACACACACACACACACACACACACACACACACACACACACACACACACACACCCACACATGCACACGCCTATGTACACACGCACACCCATGGTTCTTCACAAGGACTTTGCATTGACTTTTTGTTAATCCAATTTTCATTCATTTTTAGAGCCTAACCTGGACATTTACCATAAACCTAATCATTACCAGTACATACCCACCTAAACTACAAAACCTGAACCCTAATCCAAAACCAGAGCGGTGTCAGGGCAGCTGGAGCAGTGGGTCAACGGAAGATATGTATTAGTTGGAAAAATGGGCATTACAAGGTTAGGAATGCTAAAACACACACAAATAAAAGAGTACTATAAGACAAAAAGTGCATCCTCTTATCAACTGCAGCACTGTATTTGGACAAACACTTAACCCTCTACGCTGTGCTTATGTTTGCACAAGCACACATTTCCCTCCATCACTGGCAAAAGACAGAACACATACAGTACAAAGTCTGTTTTAAAACCTGCTAAAGTCTGATTGTTTTCTCAGCTGAATCTACAAACTATTTCAGAGTGTATGTGTTTCGGTGATTGTGAAGCAGAGAGAAGAGTCATAGAAAAGAATGGTGATCACCTGCACCAGTCTTGTGGGCCCCCAGACTGCAGCCTGTTTTGACCTTGGGCTATGCCATATTCATTACATCATTAGGTTACATCTTCATTAACTTTTCATTGTTTATGGAGGAGGCACGGGGAAGGAAAATAGATGGAGCTGAGGTGGTAAGGTGAGCTTTTATCAAAAACCAGGCTGTAGTGGTTTGTTCTGTCTGCTACCCTACTCAAGATGGCAGGACGAGGCCTATATTCCCAACAGATGTCTAACTTTTACTTACATTATATTTAATACCACTCAGGCAAATAGAAGGATTTGAGCTTGAGGAGTTGATGGCATGCGTGTGGGACCACACAGAAACCACCTACAATCAAACTACAATCAGTTAGATTTTCTTACAATGTCATGGAAAAATTTCAGAGAGAAGGACTGTGAGGTGCCAACTGAGCTTACTGCTGCTGGATCAGTGAGTAATAAGTGATGAGCTTGCTTGTTTTGATATGTGACAAGTTTTAAACCATAGAAAGTTTGTGTCAGTCTTAAAAGACTGTGTGTTGCTTTTAGTTTAGCCTTGAGACTGACACTACTGGTTATGCGGGACAGAGCCAAGACAAGAATTATGCCACAGTTGAAACAAACTGGTCAATTCTGCAGCAGATGGTTATTTACAAAGAGATTCAAGTTGATATGGGATTTGTAATAATCTTCCCGTGTGTGAGGTATTGCAAAAAATATAACTGGAAAAAAATATAGCTTTCTCCTTCCTTACATAGGTAGGAGAAAGCTGTGTCCATGGTTGGTGTCTTTTGTTTTTGTGTTTTTTTTTTTTTAAAGGGCTGATTGATTGATTCCTGACTGATTAATTGATTGATTGATTGATTTGTTTACCAAGTTCAGTATTGTTCCTTTTTGCCTACTTTTGTTTATGATTATTTGGCATATTTACAATAACTTTGCACTTGTTCAAATATAATTTTGAACTGTCACTGTTTTAGAGAAGTACATCTGAAATCTGACAGGTCGCAATTCCAGCTGCAATGTTCGCAATCCGGTGTGAAAAAAATAACCAAAACAAGAGAGCAGAGATACATCCTGCCATGTTTCAAAGGCTCAGCATGGTGATGGTGATGTTATGGTGGGGGAGGGAGGATATTTTCATGGCCCATTTAAAGGTTCTTAGTAAAAAAAAAAAAAAAAAAAAAAGAGCAGTAAACAAATCCCACATAGTAGCTGAGTAATGCAACATTTGGATGTGCTGAAAAACAAAGTCTTGCATATTGAATGAGCAGCAGAGAAATCTGCAGGAACTCCACGATGGAATTGGATCAATTTAAGAAAATATATTTGCAATGTTTCTGACACCTGGTTGAACATGTCACAAATAATAAATAATAATTTATTATAATAAATAATAATTGGAATCTTGAAGGAAAAAAGGAGCCCGACCTGGTACTAGCAAGAAAAGTTCCCATTCAGAAGGGGGGGGGCAGATGCATAGAGAAGAATATGAATAGTTTTCCAAGTGCATGTGGAGGAGGACAGGGATGTGTAGAAAACCAGCTGCGACTCAGTGGTTTATATGAGTACAACCAGCTGGGTCAAAACGGACTGGATCTCAGCAGATAACTGGCTGGATTATCTGACTCTGTCCTCACACAACAGCATGTGCAGAGAGAAGATGGATCCCTCAGTGCAGATTGTTCTGATTAATACCCAGACAATGTATATTAAACATCAAGTTTGTCAAGAAACTTTAACCAAGTATATCATATTACGGATTATGGTGTGTATCAGTGATGTACATATTTAAGACAAGAAGTAACTACTGAACTAATGCAGCATATTTATCTCCTTCAACGTCGTTCTCAACTAGGATGTAAGTGTTAGATCAGGAACTTTTCCAGCTGGGAAGTGGTCATTGTTTGAGGATGGACCACCTGCCTTGATGTTCCTAATAAAAGCCCAGAGAGGAATCGGCCGACACACAACACTGGCCTGGAGGCCGCTGGGAGTTGTGCTTCAACACCATTTTTGCTTTCAGTCTTTTGCGAGGCAAGTTTCAAACAAATAAACCAGACAGATATTTCCAGGTGTTTTCAACCACTGGGATCCAGTTCTAAAGGGCAGCTAGCTGTATAACTCATGCTCCCTCTGAGTCTCACGTAACTCAACAGTTTTAGTGCCTGGCTCGACTCCACTGACTTTCCTGAATAAACAGCGTAGATGTCCCTGTGTGTTGCAAGCTGCTGAGCGCTTGTTAGTTCACACTTTTTCACACAGAGAATTAGCAAGTGGAGGATGGGCAACATTTATGCATTTTTTCCACCATGAGTGTTTTTTAGAAAGAGCTGTGTTGAGTCCAAATGTAATTCTGATGTCAAGAAAAGGGGTCAAACTGTGGCTTTTTATTTAGCTAACATTTAAATGCAAAATTATACTCTAATACTCTTAATGACTCCAATCATCATTTACCAATTAATGAATGCTGATTCATTACGGAAAATGAATCCTTTAGGAAAAATAAGGAAAGAGGGAAAAAAGTTGAAAGAAATATCTCAGGAGAGAGGTTAATATATCGTTAAACCCACTTAGTTATGCATAAAAAGAGATCAAAAAAGCAAAGCTGGGTTTTATTTTACAGTGGGATGAGGCAGCAGAGGCTTGGGATTCTTTCTTTTGCTGCAGATTTATTTAACATCAGTAGGGATTAATTTAGGATATACAGTTATGTTTTCTTGTTCGTCCCCTGACAGTTTTTTTTTTTTTTTAATACCACTAAGTTGTTTTCTGCATCAGTTAAAAAAGAGCCAGGAACCTCTAATTGTGTTGCCTACAGGTCTGTTTGCGTGTGTGTGCGCGATTGTGTGCCCAGTGACTGACTGCCAGCCCTTCCAGGGTGTGCCTCACTTTTTACTCTGTTTCAGAACAGATGATCTGATGGACATGTAAAGCTAGTTGTAATAATTAACAAGGAAACAGCTAAAATGAGGCAAAAACAAACAAATACATGACAATAAAGAAAATTATATTTTCTAAAAATATCAGTACAGAAACTTTTTTTCCTGTAACCCTACTAAGACACATACCATATCTAAGCTCTGTTTTGGAAATTGCATTTTCCTAAAAGATTTTGGCTCATTTCTTTCACAAAGACAAAACTATGAATCAAATATATCTTACATAAATAAAATGCACAGTGGAAACCATTTTAGAACTTAAGTGAAGCTAGTATCTAGCTTCACCATCAATCACCATCATTTGGCTGTGACAGCTTGATTGTGAAGAAAGCTACAGTATGTAGCCACAAGAGCTGTACCCACAATTGGAAAAGCATTTTTCAGGATTGGTTGCTTTGCAAACACAACCTGTAATGTGCCAAGCAGAGATACTTCAAGGTTTTTCAGCCTTCCAAGTTGCATTTTCTTTAAAATATTTTAGACATTCGCAACAAAAAAATCCTCAAATAGGCGGGAATAATTTACATTCCACAGAAATATCTGTGAATACTGAGTCATGAATTAGTAGGGGCTCCAGTAAATCTCCATTAGAAATACAAATTCAAATATTCCCCTCATGGTAGCCATGGTAGTGATCTAAAAAAAAAAAAAAAAAAAAAAAAACGATGTTCTCATGCCACATGAACGTTACTGTTTCCACCAACCAGTGCAGAGAGAACATAAAAATATTAGCAATGTAACAAAATCTGGTCTTATAAAAATGCCAAATATTTCTCTTCAATTGAAGTCTATCCAGCAGCTCTAATCCCCGTTACGTTTATGCTATTATTACATAGAGCCATGATGTTTATATATGAACCAAATGTATTACTGTACGTTCCAGACTATAGTGTGCACCATATTATAAGCCACACCTACAAATTTTTTGAAAAAAACTGGTAACATGTAAACCACACCAGACTATAAGCCGCTGGTATCTTGGTTTTCCATAAGGACACTGCAGAGGGCTGCGTCTTTATGGAACGCTCTATTTCCCTTCTGTACTGCCAGATTGACAGCCCTCAACTTAAAAGCTGCATCATATGAGTTTGAAGAAATTTCTCTGCTGTGCCTGCTGTTAGCATGTGCTTGTTCTAAATGAAACCTAGAACTTTCTTCTTTGATTTTCAATGATTGACTTCCTGCTGAAGAGCCCCCTGGTGGTTGAAGAAAAATCCACAGAAAAGCCGGTTTATATCCTCGGATATAAACCGCATGGTTCAACTGGTGGGAAAAAAAGTAGAGGCTTATAGTCCAAAAAATACGGTACCTGAATTTATGACAGGACTTATTACAAATTAGTCCCTGGTTAAGCAAGTGCTTCGCGCAGAGGGTCCGGGACCTCGGCTACTGAGAAACCATTGCTTGTTGAAGGTGTAGACTTTGCTGAAGTTTGAAATGACTGGATCTGATTTTACCAAATCACCATCATTTGGCTGTGACAAAGCTAACATGGCAGCTTGATTGTGAAGAAAGCTATGAGGCTCACTGCAAAATACCATTGCAGTGAAACTTATTAAAATATTAATTTTGCTCTGATTTTAATTGCTCAACATTTGAATTTGTGACTGAAGTGCTTCCAAATAGCTTTACTCACTCCCTCCGCTACCACTGATAAAACTACAACCCTATGCAGGCAGACGGCAACTCCAAAAAATGCAGAAGACACAATTCCTCCTTCTGTTCACTGATTGGCCAGAACAACAAATATACTAAAAAATAAAGCACAATGGGAGAAATCACAAACTCAACGGAATTACAAAATGCAATGACATGGCTAATTTTACACTGACTCGAATGTCTAAGAGAGATTTCTGAGATCTTTGTGTGTGAAGACACCGAAGCAGCATTAGGGCCACTTTAGACTTCAGGCTGAGTCACATCTGAGACGGGCCTCGGTGTTAAATCTGCATCACCATACTGATGCTCAGACTGCAGCGCGGCAGTTGTCATCTTCAATGTGCTTTAACTCTAGATCTAATAGTTCATCTGCTAGCTAGATTGGCCAGCTGATGTACTTCACTGTTTATTTCATGTATTCAAAAAGATCCTGACAAAAATAATCACGATGTAGTTGGCCCAACGGCAAGAGGCTGAAACGTGAAACTTAACCTGAAAATACATTAATAGCAGAGAATATAGCAAACCATCTCCATTAAACCCAGTCATCATGTGAAACAATGGCAAATGACACAGAGCGGTACACAGTAGATAATAACGGAAGATGTAAAGACAAAATTAGACATTACATTCCAAGCTAAGATTCGGATATCCGATTACATGAACCGTGTTTTAGCTATTGAATATGCTTCTGAGAACAATGAATGATTGCATCAGTAATGCATGCATGCATACCACACACAGCCACTTAGTTGATTTTTATCTTGCAGGTCTTGTTTTCCAGAAAACTTCAAAAAGCACTGTGTGCAAATACACCACGGTCACATGTTCTAGTTTATAGTTTATTGTTACATCAAATGAGATGAGAACTTCTGGAAATCCAGCCGAGAACCCACATAAGAAAACATCATTCCTCCATTCCTGTGTATCCCTCTCTTTTCATACCCAGATTTCATTTGTGTGAACACAAGACCTGAGCTGACGGTTTAAGTGACTGTGTAAAAACAGCTCATCTGGCGGCAGCTGTTATATCAACAGTGAGAATCAGATTCATCACGTGAGTCGGTAAAATAAAGAAAGAAAATACAAAACCTAAAATTGCAGTATGTAACTGTTGAAAAGATATGTTTTGTATTTATTCCCATATTTGTTAAAAACATCACTGACATGACAATGTAATATGACACAGATAATATGAGAAAGGATCATTGTCCTCCACCCTGGAGTCAGGAGGAGGGCCTTAGCACTGTCAATCATGGTATGTACTCGCTGCTAAATCTGCTAATGGCTGAGAAAGAACTTATTGTTCCAGAAAAAAAAAAAACATTTATCCATCGTTACCGGTGGCCATGCTAACTTATCTTAGCTTTGAAGTCAGTGAACCAGCTGTAGCATAACAAAGAGCAAAGGGGCGAGGGAGAGGACAAAGTGATTGACAGTGCTACAACCCTCCTCCTGGGTCTGATTGGTTGCTTCTGATTGAGTGGTGTGTTCCTGTTGTTCGTACTGCGAGCACAGGAAAAGGTCAGAGGAGCTTGTTTTTTTCACAGATGATCTGTCTTATACTGTGGCAGCATAATGACAATTTTTACAGATATAGAAAGAAATGTTTTTTTTAGAAAAGTTACATACTGCAGCTTTGTTTAAACTGATCAGAGGAAAACATGACGTTACAACAAAACGCTGAATCCAATGTCCAACTGGGACACTTTACGCAAATTTCAATTACTTACAGAACAACTGCTTATTTCATTTTTAGGAGCCAGAACTTTGTTGCTTGTTGCTATTCGTGTCTGGCAGCTCCGAGCAGGGAGGGAGCAGGGCTTCACAGAGAGCATTAGAAAGAGCGTCAGATGGTGTAAAAGTTCTGAGATGAGACGGATTTTTGTCTGGCTGACAGGTAACATCCTTTTTTCTTCTCTGTCTCAGCATCAGTAATGTCTGCCCCAAAGCATTACTGTCAACTGATCTATGATGAAACCACTTTAACCTCCCTTCCCATTAAGCCTCATGGCTGTACTCACTGTCAGTATACTCAACACCTGCGAGGAGCCCAGTTTTTTTTTTTTTTTTTTTTTTTTTTATCATATTTGACTACTAGGGACAACTGCTTTAGAGGAGTTGGATATAAGAATTCTGCATTCATCTTGAAGTTTGAAACCAGGAATTATTTCCATGACTTCTTGTGTTAAAAGATGCAGAGAGGTGGTATAGAAAAGGTGGGACTTATCCTTTAAACCGATGGACGTTTTTCTCTAACAGCTTACTGAGCTGTTGCTGGGCTGCTTTCCTTAATTACAGCTGGGGAAAAAAGCATTTCACTGCATAAGAGAATGAAAATTACAGTGGATGAATCTAAAAAGGATTTGGTCACAGTGGCAATTGAGTCTGCTCTGACACCTGGGCTGGCTAAATTTGTTAATAGGCTTAGCTTGCTGAATTTCATTTTTTTTTGTCCTTTTTACATTAGTGTACCAAATGATCAGGGAACAGCTTCTCATATTAGGCCTTTATTGTTATTTTTTGCTTTTAATGACAAATGTGGATAGTCACAGGTTGATGCCAGACAAATTAAATAAAAAAGAGACAGAGAAAAATACCCAAACCCTGTTGTGTGATTAGTGTGTTGGTTACGATCTCTCTGCTTACGGTCGCTTCCTACTTTCCCCTGGTAAGTTTAACTTGACCAAAGATTATTAATTTACAGTTAATGAAAAATGTCGTCTTTATGGCAACAAAGTTGTTTTGATATTTGTCCAAGGACTTAAATTCTTCATCATTTTGGTCAATTTCCTCTCCCTGATTTGGGGAATTCAATGAATTAAAAAATAAATAAATAAATCACACAACAACAACAACAACAACAAATGAATTTAATAGTTGCTCACATGAGTTTTGTCTTTCTGCATATAAATAGCATTTTAGGACAATAGAAACAACAGCTTTTGGAAATTTGTTCAAATTGTGGATAAAAATGTCAATCAATGCACACATATTTGAAAATAACGATGGTCTCTGAACCTGGACTTGACCCCAACATGGCCACTCTCCTAGCCTGCTTTTCTGCTCTTGGTGTATTTCCTTGGCAGAGTTAACCAACTTCTAATCAACAACAAAACAGTTGGCTTTTTGAAGCAAAAGTCAAAGTTCAATGAGCTCACACATAACCTGATTGTGCTTTTGTTATTGAAATTACATTTTTATGTCATCATTTACCTTCTGAAGACCATTGTGATTTCATATATAGTAAGTGAAAAAAATATAAACAATACACTCCATACTGAAGTACTAAGCAAGCCAGATGTTAACCCTTTTCTTCTGTTCCTATTTTTTTTTCAAATATTGTTTAATAAAATCTCGATGTGACATGTTGTGCATTACTGTGCACACATGGATTTAACCTGTTGTCCCTGGATTTGATTATTTTGGATGAAATGAATATCTTCCTTCAGTATAACCGAACACAAAGGGGAAATTTTACATTAGCACACTGCGGCCTATTGTCTTAACTATTAAATTTAAAAGCTTATTGCTCATTTTGCTCCCCTGTGGAGTGTGAGGCAGTCAAAGAATGACAATATGGCAAGGAGAAGAAGGGGAGAAACTAACAGGAAAACTGTGTCTTCCAGTGTTGTAGTCAAGACCACCCAACCTGAGACCAGAACAGAAACACGTACTGTATTTTCTGGACTATACATGTTTTTTTTCATAGTTTGCCGAGGATGCGACTTATACTCAGGAGCGACTTATGTGTGAAATTATTAACACATCATTACATCATATCACATGTTATTTTCACACTAAACCACAAGAGGGCGCTCTAGGCCTGTGTTTTTCTACCTTCGGAGTTAGCCGAGTTGTTTTCAAGCGACACCGAAGATGAAGATTTCATTGCGTCTAATGATTTGGAGACATGGATGGTTTGGTTAACTTGTTAGCATGTTATTTATGCTATAGTTATCTGAATAACTCTTTAATATGTTATGCTAACATACCAGGCACGTTCTCAGTTTGTTATGCGTCATGTGACGTTAGCATACTGTACAATTATTCAGCCTGTTGTTGTCTCTATTCTATTTTTATTGCCTTTCAAGATGACATGTCTGTTCTTGGTGTTGAATTTTATCAAATAAATTTTCCTCAAAAATGTGACTTATACTCTGGTGCGACTTATAATTCGGAAAACACGGTAATTGGTAAGTCAAGTTATTGCTTGGATTTTAATCGGTGTGTTTTGAATCCAGTGAAAACAAACATGTCAACAAATAAACTGGACAGTATGCTGTAAGTTTAGTGATAGCACAGTTGTGGTCTAGTCTGGTCTTGAAATAAAATACTGAGTCCTTTGCACCTGAGACAGAGACAAGATCAAAAAATGGTCTAGAGACCAAGCCAGTCTTCAGGACTACACTGGCATCTTCTCACTGTCTTTCTGTCCACTTTGCATGTATTCCACACATATCAGCCCAGCTGTTCCCTTTCATTTGACTTCAGTGTTCTCAGCCTGAAAAACTCTGACAGGACGTGACTGCGATTAATCAAGTAAATAAGTCACAGGTTCAGATTAACGTTGCTACCTTTAGACACAAATAAAACAAGATGGGAAACAGAGCAGCTTTGTGTGAAACATACACATATTAATCTAAAGTTTCTGTGGTATAAAGAGAAGTCAAGAATCTAGTGGATGTAAATAATTTGACAGAAAGCAGACGGAAAACTTTACACTAACAAAAACTATTAGGATGAGTGGAAGGATGACATGTACCACATTTTCTTGACTTCCAACATAGGAAACATTTATAAATAAAGTGCATTTAGTTCAATTTTGAAAGTGCTAAACTATAAATGTAGATTAACTGAACTTTTAAGTGCTGTAGTTTTTGGCTCTTTTTTACTATTTCACAGCATTGGTTTATTTTTCTAAGTGGCCTACTTACCAGAATATTCATACCTTTTTTTCATTTTGTCACATTTTATGATACATTTTACAAAGACTTTATAAGACCAACACAAAGTAATGAACAGGTGTGATGTGAAAGAAGCAATACATGAGTTTCTGAAAAATATGAAATGTGTAGAAAGTGTAAGTAGTCACCCCCTCTTAATAAATACTTTGTAGAGCCACTTTTCACTACAGTTCAGTTTCCAGTTTGTTGGTTTGTGTCAACCAGCAACTGAACCAAGAATGCAACTCCGCTCTGGTTTCTGTTGAGGTGAACTCTGCTGGGTTTGAATAAATATCTGAAGGCCAAGCGGACCAGAGACTGCTCCAAAAGCAGGAAGTAAACTACAGCACAGGGAATTCTGGGTAAATGTAACAAAGTAAACAACAAGACATGCCTCATGCTGTTTTACCAGAGACAAAAGAGAAATCATTCAACCTCTAAACTCTAATGCCACTCCATTTTTGCTTACATTTTGTGAAGAAGGAAGTGGCATTCAGAGGTTTTTCTGTTGATTCCTTTAGTGGTTGTCAGAGCAGCAGCACCAAAGGTGAGTAAGGGAACAGGTTTGTTTTGTTTGACACACTCAGTGTGAAACAGAACCACAACAGCTGAAGATTGAACAAAAGTTGTAATTTTGGATCCCAATCAAGTCTACTGGACTATCAGGTGTGAAGCCATCCTCATTGGATTGTGTTTGTTTCTTAATATAATGGAATATTTATTGCTTGTTTTGTAATTATTGACTGTATGATGTTTTCATGATGTAAAGCACTTTGAACTGCCTTTGTTACTGAAATGCGCTACACAAATAAACTTAGACTTGCATCAGTCTTCTGTCACTGGTCCGGCTTCCATGTTGTGTATTTGGGCCGAACCGCCTCACACTCATATCGGATTCAAATAGCAGCAGCAGAACTTCCAGAATTCCTTCCAACTCATTTAGCAGTTGCTTCGATCTGCAAATCTGAGTTTTTCATACAATCCGGCGGTGACACGGATCAATACCGTTAGCACTAATAGTTTGTCGAGTGTGTCGTCATCGGACCACACACAGACCTCACACACACCCGCGGCAATCAGAGTGCAGCCCTTGCAATCTGACAGAGAGCCCCGCTTGGGAAATGAGGCAGTGTGTGTCTGAGTGTGTGTTGTGCACATGTGTGTAAGGGGGTGTTGGACGAGCAGAGGGGAGGGGGCACCCCAGAGCCCTTGGGATGGTGTGTCACATAAGCTCCATCACAAGGCTGCTTTATTGAGCCTGGCATGGGTCAGACCCCTACTGTCATCTTCAAATATGCCGGCCACCTGCTCACACACACGTACAGAAGACACACACACACACACACACTTGAGCACGCGTACACATACATGCTCACGCATTGACACACTCACGCATACACTAACTGGTACACATGGCTCGGTGAGAATTCATCTGGTGTTTTCTGGTAAGTGCAACAAAAACACCAAATCTGGACGTGTCGCGTTCGCCTCCCAAGACCCTGGAGCAGAGGGGCCAATTCCACACAGCCTCTCAGCGCTCAGGCTTCCATCCTTTATTTCCCTCAACCCTCCCTTCTTCTTTCATCATTATTATTTATTTTCCCTGTTTTATCCTCTAGTTTCAGAGCGAGAAGGCTTTTCGTACACACACATACATTTGCTATGGCTATTTGCTTTAGAAAAAATGAAAAACTGAGTGAAAAACCAAGATTTTCAGTGGCCAAGTCTTGTGTCACAGTTAATATTAATTATCTTTGCAATAAGATGTGAAGCTTTGCCAAAATTGAACAAATCATCTTCTGTTTTTTTTTCTTTTACTAATACTTTTTTTTAAATCAATTTTCTCAATATAAAGCTTCTGTGTACATATACCTTCTGCTTCCACACAACTGTCATGCACTGAGCTCTTCATTAACAGCTAAATGTGTGAATATTTCTTAAAAAAAAAAAAAAAAGGAAAATCTAGCACGGACACGCTTCTTCCTCAAAAGACGCAAGAATGGCTGTGCATGAATCAGTGTGTGCATGTGGCTGTTTTATGTAACGCTGCTTGTGTGTGTGTGTGTGTGTGTGTGTGTGTGTGTGTGTGTGTGTGTGTGTGTGTGTGTGTGTGTGTGTGTGTGTGTGTTCCCTGATGGAGATAAGTCTGAGTGGTTAGGAGGGAACAGATGTCAGCTGGTGTCGGCTGCCAGGAAGATTGAACAAAGCCAATCACGTTTTCTTCCTGTCCAAAACGCATGGCGGAGGAAGACCTGCATCTAACAACAATTTGTGGCATTAACTCCGTGCATGCCACCCCGCCTGCAAACTCTCACCGCTCTGTCTCTATAACACTCACACACATGCACGCTTTGCATACACACACTCCACCGCCGTCCTGTTTAGAGTAAATATGGTAAACAACTGCTGGAGATATGAAAGGTAGCAGGGGGAGCAAACAAAATGGTGTCTGTAATATGATCTGCTCTCATTGCTACAGTAGCTTAAACATTCATGGGGATTGTACAGTGAGAGGAGAAGTTACCATAACTGATGTTTGTAACAAATAACTGATCGATTCATATTCATAATTCATAGCGATGCAGTAAAGTATGGTTATTATTTCTTTTTTTTTTTTTTTTGATTGTAGAAAAGCCTTTCCCATCCTCACTGAGCCACTGCAGAAAATTAGAAATGTTCATTCAGTTTCCCTCTGTCTCTTTTTCAATTGTGCCACTTGTTCTTTCTGCGATGAGCACGATCACATTAGCACTGCGTCCTTTTCACGCACTAAGAGGGAAAAAAAGTGCAGAAGCTGAACTGGGAAGAAAGCACAGAGATTTTAATTCTTTTGGAAGAGGACAGTGAGTCATGGAGAAATTCAGCATGCATTGTTAACAATAGAGAGCACTGTAAGACGGAAGAGCATGCCCTCGTGTCTGCAGGAGCAGAAGACATAAGAATACCCACTCTGGTATCAGTCGGCCATGTGGAGGATCTCTATTTATTTATTTATTTATTTTATTTTGCCACATTTAAAAGTATAATCTGGAGTCACCTCTTGTCAAGGCGGAATATAAACTCAGATACTAATAGTTTATGATTTTCTAAGATGTGCAGCCGACTCGAGCTAAAAGTCAGGCACAGATATCTCTGTTGGGCTGTAAAGTCAGAAACCAAGATGTTACAGATTGTCTGAAAATACCAAGATTAGATAACCAGTGGTGGGAAATTGGACAAGTATTTTCTTTTTCAAATTTTGAACTTCAGATAGTAAAGTGTAGTCTAGAGTTCCTAAAAAGGATGGAAAAAATCATTTAATTTCAAAAAACCTACAGCTAAGACGCCAGATTCAATATCATTGTCCTCCATGGTGGTACAACCTTCTAATACTGGACATTCAAGGAACAGTCTGCTACTGACATTTTCATATTTTATGATTCTCCACGCAACCATTTGACAGAATGGATCTTTCAAAAAGTTACAAATTCATAATGAATTCCCACTTTTTCACACATGTCCAAACCTTTGAAGGTTTAGTTCATTATTAGTGAGCAGGGTTCTGTTAAGAGCTTACCGAATGACAAAAATGTTGCAGCAATTTTGCTTTGTAATACTTAAAATTCTATGATTTACATTTGGAAAAATCAAAAGAGAAAATATTGCAGTTATCAGTGGACACAGTCTGTAAAAAATAATCCTCTCATATCAAACATATATTACTAAATAGAACCTCCTAATTGTAATTATTTGCTACAAAAACTAATAGAATAAATAAACACAATACATAAAACTCATTGAGTTTTAGGCTAAGTAGGCATAAAACTTAACAAATGTTGAGTTTTATGCTTACTTACAGTTAGCCACCACCTGAAAAGCCTCCATTTTATGCATTTCATGTGATAGGTCAATTTTACAGAATGCTAACAAAAACTGTTTTCTGTTAGCATCCATTACTCTGTACATAACCAAAAGAAAGAAGGTGGTAAATATTTTTAATGGTGTTTCTATAAATGCCTCCCCTGTATTTATTTAAGACACCCTGAGAGTGATTCAAAGTATGTAAGGTTTTGGCTGCAACAAACTTCAGGATCCCACCTAGAAAACTGAACTACAGTATTCTTTTAAAAACACAACAGAAACAAGACAAAACACACACATCCAAATATATGCATGCATGCGTGTGTGTGGGTGTGTGGTAATAACCATGAGATCGTAGCCTTGACTGACAGATCCTCAAAGGATGTCTGCAACAAATCTGTTGACCTTTGACCTCCCATCCGAGTTGTAAAAACCACTCTTCGTTTTCCTTAAGACTTTAACAGCCTGCCAAGTGGTGTGTGCACACATGTGCAATGTGTGCACATTTGCCTTTGTCTGTTGTGTGAGCGAGCCTTGCTTATGTGTGAGTGTGTGGTATAACCCAGAGGTTAAAGAGCAATCTGCAGCCAATTAAGCGCTTCACTAGGAGGGCCTTGCTTCCATGAATGAGAGGAATGCTCCATGAGCTTAAGAGGGAGAGACTTGACGAAGTGCTCCGAACACAGTGTGGCTGGGTGTGTGTGTGTGTGTGTGGTAGCCGTGTGTCATGGCTGCCATGTTTATAGTGCAGGTTTGCATGCTGGTAACAATTAAGTGTCAGAGAGCTAATATACGGGTTTAAAAGTTCACCACATACAAGCTTTCAAACAGAAAGCTTGAAAGCAGGATGCCTGACCAAAAACCTCACAGCTAATGAGTGAATCCAGGCTTCTGAACATCTAAAATCAACAAGTACACCAGGGAAACAAAATTGATCATTTAAAAGAGGTCCCACTCTGTTTTTTGTTTGTTTGTTTGTTTGTTTGTTTGTTTGTTTGTTTTTGGGACAAATGGAATAAAAAGGAGACCTAAAAGGAAAATGTTAAAAATGCTAATGGTGTTAAAAGAGAAAAAAGGAAAAAAAAACTAAAACAACTATACAACAAGCTTACTGAGACATATGATGCAAATCTTTTGACTATCCTTAAAAGTCTAAGGAAATCATTCAATTTTAAATAAAAAAGAAATATGATTATTGTCTCATTATTTCTATAACTTAGAGGAATGACAAAGAAGATGGAGGATATTTGGTAACCAATAGTTAAGGCCACAATCCCAGCCTCAGCCAAACACCTAGCAGCCATGATCCTTCTGACAGCGCTGTTGTTTATGAAAAGCAGACCATCACTCAGTGGAAAATATTTATCATGGTCAGGCAAATCAGAATTCCAGATTTTTATGGGGAGGAATGAACACAGTGCCCTCTGAAGTATGAAAGAAAAAAAATTCACACTGTAAGCATTGAGTCTGAGTCAGGGAGAAACTCATTCGGAAATGTATGTTTAAAATCACATGCGTTGTGACACAACTGTGGCACACAGTAACAAAGTTCTGGGACCAATCCCACTCAGACTCTCTATTGGGTTAGAATTTTCTCCCTCAGCATCCACAGACCGAAGGATCCAGGTTCTTTCTGGGTCAAAAAATATTCACAAGTTAATGAATATGGGGAAACCTGTCTCTGCAGTAGCTGGTTGTTGCAAGTAGCGCTTCCATAGACCAGAAGGTAAGAGTCTGAACAGTTTGTGTCCAGCATGTGTGGGGTCTGAATAGATGCTAGCTGCCCCTTTCCTTACCATGTACAAGATGAATGGACGGACAGATAGATGTCCTACCTTCAAGATATCCTTTCCTGGAACATCTATGTTTTGTCAAAAAGACAATATAAAACAACATCCACATTTAAGAACAGAGTATGGCTACTGGGCTATTTTCTTTCCCAGAGGTTTGAGACAAAATAGATAACTTAGCTAAAGGGCCAGACCCAAAATAAAATCAGTTATTTTGTTTGATCCTTTTGAAATCTAAACATTTTTCCTTAAATTTATGGTTTTCTATAAGTGGAAAATTATTGAAAGGAAAAACATCTGAAACATCAAGACCTAAACACAGATCCACGCAGTGAATATGACTGGATGTTCTTATAAAGAGCAACGTTAAGGTAAATGTTCACGTCATGACTAAAAAACTCATTTCCATCGATCTTGTCAATATCTAAAACTTAGTGGTTCAACATGTTTGGGAACTCTGGCAAGTGGACAAAAACTGTAAATATATGGAAAAAGTAAAGGGAAGTCAGGGGAGGAGGAGGGTAGGAAGGATGTGGCAGGGGGATGCCATGGCTGATGTCCATCTTGCTCTCCTTAACCTGCCCCCCACCTGTAACTCCCCTCACCCGCCCAGGCCATCCATCAGTGGGTGAACAGAAAGGATCAGAGCCCAGAGTAATGAGCCGTAAGCCCCCTTACACGTGTTGATGTGCCACTAAATAAGATCAATTTACCTTGACTACCACTACACTGCACAGCAGTGAGTGAAGGAGAACGTGCCCTCCTTTACTCAGAGGCACACACACACACACAAACGCCCACACGCACACACACACACACACAAACCCACGCACACACACACCCTGTAGTATGCCTCAGACACACTTATTGTCACACAAACCTGTGTGTGAGACTCCTTCCATGGGTTATCTGTCTCTCTGTGTGTATTCTACAGAAAGAAGATATGTGTGTGTGTTTGTGTGTGTGCGTGTTTGCGTGTGTGTGTGTGTATGAATGTGCAGCGGTGATTGGGAAGGAGTGTGCCTGTGGGCAGGGAGGACAGCATGGTGATCTGGTTACTCAAGACAGACAGAAGCAATTGTTCTCAAGTTACAGGGTTTTCTCTGAGACTTGAGGGCATCACTGTCAAGTGTTGAGGCCATCAGAGAAGTCTCACTTTAGACGATTACACCCAATCCTTTTTTGTGTAGGTGTGTGTGTGTGTGTGAGAAAGAGCGAGAGAGAGAGAGAGAATCCACACTCTGACCTCCACTGCTCTGTACAGGCAACAGCAAGGGCTACTTACATTCTTCGTGGCAGAGTGAGTTTTTGTTTGCAAAACTTTGCAGAAAAGTTGTTGCAGCTGCTCTTCAGCTCAAAGCCAACAAAAACTGAAACATATAGCTGGAATTCAGGGCCTGGGTGAAGTCAGATCAGTAGCTACAAAGTAATACGTCAAACTATCTTTCCAGTTGAAACTACTGATGCCTCAACCAATCCACCGCATCTAAAAGCTGATAATTAAATGCTGATCAAGTGATAAAACTTTAGATAAAACTGCCTTTACATTGTACCTCATATTAAAGCATAAATATATTTTGGAAAAAATACATTTAAAAAATCACACGCGAACAAGCTTGCTGATGTGATAAGTCATTCAAAAAACGCACAGTACCATGACCCCCCCAACTGTCGTCCGGTCATCTTCTTCATGATCTGCGGCAGCGACAGAATCCGGTCGTGACTCATGTGATGCAACGAAAGTGTTTTCATTCCAGCTTTGAGGGTCAAGTCAATTTCAAACCAAAAACAAAAAACAAAACACACTTCTCATCCTAGCGGCAAAACATTTGATCCAAAAAAATATTGTTGTGTTTCCATGAAGCAAATTTATTTTTGAAATGTGAAATTGAACAATTATATGATCAACATTGGTTGAGAAATTTCACATCAATGCATTGCTTATTTAAACACCTATGTTTGCAAGATACAAATAACTCCTGACCACAAAGTCGTACGATCTCTGCTGTTGGACCTGAACTGCGTGTGAAATGTGTCTATGTTTTAGTGAACATGAACCATCATGAGACAAAGGTCCAAAGTAATGAGGGACAAGGAAGCTCGGAGAAAAAACATACAAGCTATACGACAAAGTAAAAAATAAAAAATACCACAAAGGGAAAGCCACAAGAAAGAAAGTAAAACGGCCAGAAAAGGGGACAGATTAGTGAACGAGGCTTTAGAAACGCTGTCGGGGTGAAAGAGAATGCCACTAATAATGAGATGTCTATTTTACCCACCAGCTCTCCGTCTCTCTCACTGCTATGCCTGTTTTCCTCTGGCCCCCATTATCAGTGCACTTGAACCAGGGGATAACAATGAGTTCACAGAGATTGAGAAGTGCCGAGGCCTTAATTGTATGTATTTAGTCACGCAAACAGAGGCAATGGCCTGAGAACGCCTAGTTAGCCAATGACATCATTTAGCCACACAGCCACTTTAACTCAATGGGGCTGCTGTGGCGTACAGCTCTCTGTCACTTTATGCTATCCCTGCTTGTCATTGCTCTGTGTCTCTTTATCTGCCTCACACTGGGGAAGCATCCGGGGAAATGCCAGTTTATGAACCATAATCAGTGTTTTTTCTTCCTCCATGTTGTCTGTTTCTGGTAATCTTGCATAGACACAAAATTAGGAGTTCTCTGTTGTAAAGATTGTTTATTTTAATAGAAGCCATGAAAATTCAAAATATTAATCCCTGATTCAGTTTGACAAAAAGCAGACAATTTGTGGATGATAATTAAATTGCACTTTAATGGGAAACGTCCAGCACTTCCTTTTTAGGCCTTTTTCACACCGGGTCGCCCAGTAGTGTTGGATTGACTGAGGACAAAAATTGTAACATTTTCTATATTTTCCACTGGTTTTACACTTCAATATGTCAAACCAACTAAATCCTTTGAAAAACCTGTCCCCTCCCTCACCGGTGATGGCGCTGCACCAAGAACCACAGAAGGAAATTTAAAAGAATTAAGATACTGAGTGCAACTTTCTTCAAAAAAATGAAGTGTTGTCAGATTTTAGCGGTAGTAGGATTTCTCTTAAACCTTTGGTAAAAGAAAACATGAGACATTTCTCGAACTTTTGTTTGCTTTGGTTGTATTTTCCCAGAATGCCCTAAGCTATAGTCTGCTTTCTGCTTTTGGAGTAGTCTCTGATCCACTTGCATTCACAAATGTTTTCAAAACATACCAGTGTTCAGATCAGCCGAACCCAGACCCAGGTTTGCAGATGGACCAGACCTCAGAGTTGGACTGCGCAGTCACACCTCCCCAAGCGAACCGGAAACAGAGTTGGAATAAAGCGGACCAAACAGGGCTGGTGTGAATGTGGATGGTTGAAAAATTATTAATTAACGTTTATTCTGTTGATCATGCATATTACCCAATACTTCCAAACGTATTTCAGTGAAAGCAGACAGTCTTTGGCATATTTAACACCTTCCATGGATATGTTTTCCCTTTTTAAAGCTCCACCTGCAAATGAGGACAGACTGGAAATGACCTCTGGCTCTGTGCTTGTGGTCTTGGACGGCATTGCAAGCATGTCCTCATGTTTGTGTTTGTGTAGGGGTGTGTGTGTGTATGTATGCATGCATGCGTGTGTACGTCTATTTGTTTGCATGCATACTTTTGTCAATCAATAGTGGCTCCTGGCAGTCACAAAGA
This sequence comes from Poeciliopsis prolifica, assembly GCF_027474105.1. Taxonomy (NCBI): domain Eukaryota; kingdom Metazoa; phylum Chordata; class Actinopteri; order Cyprinodontiformes; family Poeciliidae; genus Poeciliopsis; species Poeciliopsis prolifica. Next base: position 2,790,091 of record NW_026562432.1, read on the forward strand.
GAAAGATGGCACTGAGATGTTAGTGTGTCTGACTTGCTAGGCACAAAGAAGGGTGTGCATGCGTGTGCGTGTGTGTGTGTGTGGGTGTGTGTGTGTGTGTGTGTGTGTGTGTGTGTGTGTGTGTGTGCAGAATGAAGGGGCGCTTCTCAAGCAGGGATGTCAGCACTTGAAAAATCAATCACCATCTGGGCTTGTTTTGTCCAAAGGACAGAAGGAGGGGAGGAAAGCTCACAAACGAGCACACATGTACCTCTCGCATCTTTCATTTCACGCTAAGACAACAGAGGGTAAAACTGCACATCGGCTCCACGTCCCCCTCATGTCTCCCGCCCTTCTGTTTTAAGTGAACACTTAACTCCTCGCCTGGATCCTGCTGCTATCAAAGCAAGGGCAATTTTCTCCTCTTTCCCCCGCAACTTCTTCCTGGATATTTTCAAATCAGGGGTTGCAGCAGTTGCATCAAAAGGCAAGGATATAATTGAAGGGGCGAAGGGTCGAGCGCTGAGGGGTATTTTTCAGAGGAAAAGCATCAGCCACATTGGGGCCTATCGGAGCCATTAGGGCAGCCTCTATGTGAATACACTGGAACAAGGCTGGTGTGCAAGGTCACCCAAAGCAAACATGGATAAGAGGAAAGAAAAGCAAAGACTCATCTGCTTGAGTTAGCGCCTCAGGTCACTGGGTTTAGCTCCTTTTCACCAAAGCCCAGCGCTCATTTCTAGGTGCATCTTTGACTGGCTTTCAAAACCTACTTTTATGTCCACTTTTATATGAGAAAAGTAAGTGTTTCACACAAAGATTTATTTATTTTTCTTTCTTAATCCATACACACAACCACACCCGCACACGCCGCCCAAAAACTGAAAGCATGTGTGTACATGTGCATGAACGGGACGCAATTTTGCTATGGCGCTGACTCTTTTCAGCTGCACAGCTGTGTGAGAAATGCCAGTAGCAGAGGCTGCTGATGCAGCGAAAGCATTTAATACTCAACAAACAGTTATCTAAGCCCATGTCCAATAGCTAGACACCACTGTAATGTGACCTACATTCTAAACGAATAAGAATGTTTTTACTTTTTTTTGTTTGACACTCAGGGGTGGGGGGTGTGGTGAGAGGGCACAGTGGGGGTTTGGGAATAAATGTGAACAGAACACATTCAAATGTCAGTATTAAAATGGTAAAATATTGCTTTTTGCCTCTCTCGCCGCGCCTCCATCACTTCCAATCTTCTTCTCGTTCAAAGCAACAGAGAAGCATTGAGAACATAACGGAACATATTGTGCTCTTCCCTGAATTCAACATCTCGCCTTTGTCACTTTTAAGACTGGCAGGAGAAGTATTTTTCTTTTCATCTTCAAGAGATAATTATTTAAACTGCATCGAACAAGGTCGCGTTTAATTGGTGTCATGAAGGTCTGAGTTGGAGAGATGCTGTGGTCTCTTTTTATGAACAAAATATTAAGAAACTGTTCATTTCACATTCACTAACCGAACACAACAGGAATGCTGAAGAAGTTTTCCGATTTGGACATAATTTGGGAAAATGTAAATTTAGACAAGTTCAGCTGACTGGGTTCCTTTGGGCCTCACATGCAATCTGTGATCGACACACGTTCTATCGACATCAAGTGGGAAGGTCATAGTTGATCCACACCTGTCACGCGTCTGTTCCTCCTCAAAAGGTAATCACAGCGCTTCAACATCAAGTGACCACCTTCTCTGAGAAATCAAATGCTTTCTAGAACTAGATCCAAAATCACAACTTCTTGAGAATGGAGCACAAATGGATTTCAACAGAGAGTGAGGACATTTGCATTGATGTAGAATTTTGCTGCGTATATGACAATTGGTCCTGCGGTCCCAGTGTTTGTCAGGGTTCACTCCCACCAGCCCTGTTCATTCTTGGACTCTACTTCATTTGCCTGAAAAGTCCAGTTGATTTGTGGAGGCGTTAATGCGTGATTAAACTCTGTTTAATTACGGACTCAAAAAAGCAAACTCTGGTCTGCCCACAAACCTACAAGTCCTTGTTCAGTTGAAGTGAGCAATAATAGTGGAATGAATATGTGAATGCCAATCGGACTGGAGAGCACTTTGAAAGGAGGAACCGAACTATAGCACATAGCATGCTGGGAAACTATAACCAAAGCAAACTTGCATGTCTGACACTCGTGGGAGAAATGGCTCATGGTCTTTTACTGAATACAAAACTTTTGATTAAATGAATATGGACTGATGATCTTTGATATAATTTTTAATCACAATTTATAGTTAATGTTGTGATGAACTATCTCAATTCACTGATCGATCAGAGTGCTTTTTATCACACAATTCCTGTTCAGGTAAGCAGTTCACGAAGGAGCTTGTAGTTCAGAGTCTTTTAACTGGGCAAAGTACAAAGTACTCTGTCTGAGGAGCAACCCCCTGTCTTTCAACATGTGGTCAATGACACTGGAGTCAAACCACCTAGATGAGTACCGAGTAAAAGTTGGTTCCATCTTGGCACCGGGATAAAAATAATGTGTGGAGTGTGTTTCAAAGACTGAGCAACAACAGTATTCTAGATAAATGTCTGATTCAACCACAAGGCCTCAAACAAAACCACAAAGTCACTCTTGAAATACAAAAATCAAGTTCTGATGCCCCCAATTATGTCAAATCTAACTTGGCCTGTTTTTAGAAATCTTTCTGTATAAATAACAGACTGGTCAGGATAAGGCTCGTAACAGATGACAAGGTTCCATCCTTTCTAAAAGTGATATTTCTATGAGACATGCTTCATCAGTTAAGGTTTTGTCAGAGTACGAATATTCTCATTATTTTGCTGACCAAGGTGCCAACTGGATTTAGGACACAGTCTTTGCAGAATTCCAGATATCCACTATGAAAGCATGTGACAGGTTTGGTTCCTCTCTCAGCTTAACAATTGATGAATGAATAAAAAGTGAACACACTCGAAGACACAAATACGCACAGCAGTCAATCCTCCTGGCCACGTCAAGTGAGCAGGTGTCCTTAGTAATGCACCATTGCTCACTTGGATCCCCGTGTCTCAGGAAAGAGGATGAAAACAGGAGGAGGGGAAAAAGATGAAATAAATAAAGGACAATTAGAGGAAAAGAATGAGGCATGTCTTCCTTTAAAAAAATAACATTGCAGTTGCATATTCTTTCTTTATGTGGTCATGTCTCTCTGCTCGCTGAGAGATTCAGTGACAAACATGAGGTCATGTCACCAAAACATGGGACATGCATCAGCCTGACTGTCACAATGCAACAGCAAAGCTCATTTGAATGCACCTAATTTCTCAGCACGACGACACTGGAGCAGAACCCCTTCTCTCATTATTTTTGGGGGATGATCAAAAACAGAGATTGCACCAGGAAGACCGGCCACGAGCCCAGCTTAGGAGAAACCGAGCAGAAAAAGATGTTACTTAGTAAAGACCAGGCCTTTAACCCCCTGCTGAGCAGCAGCTACATGGTACATAAATAACCATCATGAATCAGACTGTTTGGTCTCACCCCGCCATTTCTCAAAAACTATCCAGCTCTTATTTCACCACAGTGGTGGCAAGGTTTCAAGGACAGGTTTTTAAAATGCAGAAAAAGAAAACTTTTGTATACATCCAATGTCTTGTCTTGTTCAAATACATACAAATAATTTTAAAAAAAGTAATTGACTGATGTGTTTGAAGGGACAGATCAGTTCCTTTGAGTTTCCACAAAAACAGTTTGTGGAAACTCAATATGCTACCTACATTGTTAACTTTTTCAATTTCTTCCCCTTTTAAAAATACAAATTTGTTGTTTTTGTCATCAGAAGCTGAACAAAACTAAAAAATAAAAATAAGAAACAGATCACAAATGGAATATAGTTCAGACACATACTAACCATCATCAAATTTCCAGTAAATTGTTAATTGCATGAAAGTCTATGGTTGTTTACAACTGAGAGAATTACAAAAACAGGTCAACATACAAGAAAATTATAAAATATGGTTTTCTAATTAAGAGGTGAAATTAACATGTTTAATATATTCAATACACGAAGAGTGATCTATATAAAGTATTTGTTTCTGTTCATTTTGGTGATGATGCCTCACAGCTAATGAAAATTCAAAAATCTGATTTTTGGAATAGTTTTTTATTTTTTATTTTATTGCAGTATGGTCTTTTAACACACATGTCCAATGCTATGGCATATTAAACCATATAGGAAACCTCTGGCCTAATATCTGAACTGACAGCCACTGAAACGGTCCTTATCAAGAGTAAGCCACCAGTCAATGCTAAAGCTGCAGGATGCTGCTTGTAAGAATATTAATGGAAAGATTTGTGGAAGGAAAAAGTGTGGTTTAAAAAAAGGTGTGCAAGTAACAGCTTGAGATTATCATAAAGCCTGTTTAAGAGTGTGGGTGAGTTTCATAAGGAGTGAATTTACTTTTTAAGTCTAAAATTTTCAGAAAATAGGTCTTGATACTAACTGGGATGCATGTTTCTATAATTTGAAAAAATTGACCTTTATCAAAGAAAATGATCTTAGTTGAGCAATCACAAAATCTGATAAACACATTGATGTATTCACAAAATCCTAAACAAAAATCAGAGCAATTCTTTTAAGCGTTTCCTGTTCAGAAGAAGGAATCAGATGTAGATAAGAGAGGCGAGGAGGAGAACCAACAACAACCAATACCAACAGAAGACTGTAAAGGCAATGACAAAATGAGTAGCAAATTTATCATAAAAATAAGAAACATTGTGTTGAGCTTTGTAGATTTCATTTTTAAATTAAGAGGTGTAGGGTCATATTCCTTCTCTACCTCCTGGAACTAGTTTATGTCTGAAGAATTTCCTAAACCAGACTTCATCCCCTCAGAAATCTGCCCTGAAGCCATTCATTTTAAACCTTGTATCAAAAATCAGGCCTGTATTCAGTGAAAACTCCTTTGTAAAACTTAAATACATCCCAATGTGCCCAACAACAAAGGCCTCTACCCTTCCTCATTCCCTGTGACACGTAAGTTTAGGATTGTTCAATGGGCCCGCGGGTGGGTTTTCCATTCTCTCCCGGTCCCCCTTTATTTGGCTCCTTCTTTTAGAGCATTAGGGTGAGCAGCCATTGAACTACAACTGCTTCTATAAAAATGGATCAGGATTAAAATGACCCCACACAAAATTAAAAGTTCCCCCAATGTATCTTTTCTTTAAGACATTCCCAGCTTCCTTGGGAACGGGATTGTTTCTTGACAAAGTGGTCTCAGCTCAACAATGAGCACCTTTCAGATGCACACAGGGACTGCCTTTAGAACCGCAGAGAGAGACGGATTTCACATATCAATCAAAAGAGAGACATGGGGTTGGGGGAGTGATAAAAGGGGCTCGTTTGGTCAGAGTGGTTCTGGAGAAACGCCAAGCACATTTAAAAGGAAATATGCATTTCTCACAAGGATTCATAAGAATAGCCTCCATATATATAGGAGGTGAGATGCCACCGTTTAGTCTGAACTATAAATACTGCAGTAGGTACTGAAAAGAAAGAGGTGTGTAAAAAAAACAAAGCACATTGCAGTTTTTGCATGTGAGGTCCTGTTAGTTCAGTTTTTTTTATTATTATTATTATTTATTTATCAGTCTTTTAGTCTGTGTGTTTGTGTTGGGGTATGGGGTGCAAATGGTCACAGCCACCTACAGGCCCAGCTGTGTGCATAATTGCTGCTAATCTTGTTGAAGATTAATAAAGTGTCAGAGCAGGTAATTCACAGCAGCATCCAGCTACCTCAACCCAGAAAACCCAAGTCCAAAGGCACTAAAAATAGAGCAGTTCAGACAGTCAGTATGTATATGTTGCACACTAACATGAGAGTGTAACATACATACAAATGTTGCATATATATATATATATATATATATATATATATATATATATATATATATATATATATATATATATATATATATATATATATATATATATATATATGTGTGTGTGTGTGTGTGTGTGTGTGTGTGTGTGTTGGGGGGGTTGGGGGGTCATCCTCTTCATTGCTATTTAATAAGTAATGACATGGCAGAATCTGTAGCAGAGATAGGGAATAAAGGCATACAGTTTTGGTTTCATTCATGATCATTAAGTAATAGAATCGGGAGAAAATGATTCATGTTAAACCTGCTGAGTTACTGTAAAAATACAAAACATTGGTAACGATGGTAACATACAGTAGAAATGGCTACTTTGCAGTGTTTCTTTATATGTCCCATCTTAAAGAGATAACAGCAGATTCCAAGCATGTTGACTTTTAGTTATTGTAGTAAATGTGTCCCTATCCTAATACTAATTTTTAACTTGTCATTAACATAGAAAGAACTGTTTCTTTTTTGTGCCTCCATCTTCTCAAACCCCCAGTCCATCTTTTCTAGATGGCCTTTTGTACTGAGCCAGGTTCTGGTTCTGCTGGAGGTTTCTTCTTGTTAAAAATGAGTTTTTTAAGAATAAAAAACTTTATGCACACTTGGTAATGAGGGCTTGCTGTAGTCAACAGCACAATGCAAGAGATTATCTCTATGTTTTCCTCCAGGAGGAGGGAATGCTGCAGGTCAATGACTCCATGCAATCTTCTGGGTTTCCGTAGACAGAAAACTTTTTAATCTACTTTCAATAATAAGCTGAATTTAATGCCCTGATATAATAACTTGGATTAATGTGTATTTGTGATTGAATTGAAATGATCTTTTTGTAATGTTCCTTGAGACATTTGTTGTGAATTGGTTACATATAAATAACCAGAATTGAATTTATCACTACCAATGAACAACAGTTTACAGAAGTTCAGCCACATGTCTACAGTCAGATGGTGATGATCGCATCATCTGATAAAGGATGCTTCTGATTTATTAAATCAAGAACAATGACATGTTCATATTTAGCTTAGCATCATAATAATAACTAAAGGGATCTTCTTAAGCTGAACACTGTGATAAATTGCTTCCAATCAGTTATAAATTAAATAAACATAAACCCCATCCATTTATTCAGAAATTCAACAATCACATTTACCTACACTTCAAATTCAGTTTTAGAATTTTTGTCTTAACACAGAACAAGTGATTTTTAGATTTAGCAAAAGTTTTGAAACCAAGTTTGGTACATGGCTTCAACTGAAAAAGTAAAAGACAAACTAAGGCAAATCTTAACTCCATGTGATTTGTTTCTCCATCTAGGGTTAGATTTAAATATTCTTAGCATATTTATCTGGTATAGACCATAATTATTCATTCAAACTACAGAATCAACAGAGTGAGCGCTTTCTGTTAAACTTGACTGTTCATACGTTAAATACAAGGCCTTATAAAACCACTTGAGTGGTCGAACATCAAAGGAAATCCATATTTATTCCAAATGTTCACAGCAAATTCTAAAATTAAAGAAAGCATTTTTGAAAGACGTACCTGAAATAAAGTGTTGAAGCATTTCCTATATGATTGGTGGGTGACGGCATGCCAGCACCAGACCACATTTCTTCAGTGTATTGTGAGTTACATCATTTCTCTTGGCCCAGACCTTTAGTATAAAATTAAAGTAGATCTCAGTATGACTGGGAAAAAAAAAGTATTTGTATTCTTGTCGTGTGTGAGCTATTTTTAAATAGGGGTGCTGTGAAAGTGTGGAATTGGGGACAAGGCAGCCTTGCACCGGGCCGTGACACAGACTTATGTTAAACCTAATTAGATCATGATAATAGCTTTAGGGCCCCAGTGATCAATGCTAGAGGTCTGTGGAGATGAACTTTCCTTAAGTTTCAAGCCATGCGTCGCTTGTTTCCACACATACACACACGCAAACTGGCAGATTTCCTCGTTTCAAATCCTTCAGGGAACATTATAGTGACTTAACCTAACTACTACTTTACCCAGTTAAATTTAATAATTGACATTATTTGCACTTTTCATCTTCAATAGAGAGAATGGCAGTAGGGGGATGGCTTTATTCGTTTCACGTTTACATGTCATCAACTGAAAGGTCTTCATAGGAAGCATTAGATTTAAATCCGGAACCACTAAGGGGCTACTTTAGAGTTTCTTGCTGACGGAAATCCATGAATTCTCCAAGCCTCTCCCGTTTTGGAGTGCAACCCTAATGTGTCCAATTCACAAAAAGATGCCCGCTGATTGTAAGCTGCAGTTCCATCAGCAATGTTATAAAGGAGTCTAGTTTACAGCTTACAGACTCTTTAGATCACTTCCACCGAAGTCTAAGAGGATTTTTTTTATGCTTCCATTACTAACTAATGTAATTTGGGTAATGTAATAATTTAACATGTCTGGGTCTGCTTACATGCGCAGGAGCTAGCTTGTATTGCATGTGATTAGTCTGGATATCGGATGCCGTGGGATTCCCTGCACATATAGTCGGCTGAAGTTTTCTCCAGTTGTTAAATCAGAAGTTGTCTGAGAACTTCTCTCTTCCCAGCACGGGGAGGGTTGCTTTCAGGAGTCAAAACTGTAAAATGAAGGATGCTGGCTGATCAACTAATGGTGGTTGACGCTGGTATTGTGTTTGCATTTTACACACTATAATTATCTTGAGACAAGCTCTAGTTTAGAACCAACACTCTTGAACTGCTGAAAACTCACCCACCCATTTAATTTCCTAACTGTCAACGGCTACGAACTGGTATGCCTTTACTGAAGCCTCCTGTAATCATGCAGGGCTATGAAGAAACTTTTAAATTATCTGTGAACAGATGAAGGTCTGGAGTCTTTGAGAAAATGACATGATAGCAGCTTGTCTTTTTGGGTTTAAAACATTACGCAAATGGTTATGGAGATAGTAGCATTTTATTTATTTTATTTTTCTTCTTGGTTCAGATGGAATATTTGAAATAGTTCATAGAAAAAATTACTACTATTGTACTTTAAATCTAATATTCAATTGAAAAACTTCTAATTTGATCTAACATTGGCAATAAGTTGGCAAAGGGTGCTAATTGGTTAATTTTTCCAGTGGCTGTAATAACGTCACAACCAGAAATACGGGGGTAGCTGCATCATGGAGGGACTGGTGAACTTCTAAAAATAAATGTCATCATTATATCTAAGTATTTAAAAAAAAACACTTGAAGACACTGGACAGCAAGGTAAAGCTTAAGCACAAATATGTTTTCCAAATGGACAATGACCCAACCATTTTGCCAAATTAGTTACAAACTGACTCAAGAACTATTGTTTTGGAGTCCTAATGTCTGCCCCATAAAAGGCAACATCAGTTACACCACATTTTTAGTTTAAGTGAGAAAAAAAGAATATAGATACAGAGTATCTCATTTCAAATATATTGTGAATATTAGTGGTCATAACTTTTCGACCAAACCTTTTAACCTCCAAACCTCAGATGGATGTGAACTTCAGTGGGCTGAATAAGTCACGACTCAGAACCAGAGTTCAGAACAAGCCAGCTGGGCTGTTTCAAGCTTTACTCTACATTGTTGTTATCATGTTGCCTTCTGGTTCTCTGGTTTTAACCCCATCTGCTCATGGATATAGCTGCAGACTTTACATGCATCTCCAAACTGCCTCAACGTGACTGATTTAAAACATACTAAGCTCTACCTTCCAAAAGCCGCCTGGATTAATAAACTGTTGGTTTCGTCAGCACATTCCAGTATGACATTCCTCACAGTTGGCTGTCTAGCACTAAGGTGAGGACTGGGTTTCCAGAAACTTTTTTTTTTTTTATGTGTTGAAATACAACATTGTCTATTACTTGTGGTAAATGCTGTAATTCTTAGATAAAACTGGGGACAAGATAAATAGAGTTATTGCGAACAGCTAGTCCAGGTTTACCAGCGTCTATTTGATGTTAAGACGAGTTGCAGGAATGAAGGAGTAATGTGATTTAAAACAAAAACCGCCTGGGAGGAAAAAAAAAAAAAAAAAGAGGGCCTCCCTTGGCTTGTTGCTGAACAGCGAGGTGTTAAGCTTTCCAAGGCGACATCTATCTCTCGTCACCACCTTGAGGGCATCTTTTAACCAGAGGAATTTAGCCATTACGTGGCATTAACCTCATTAGAAAACACTCTTTAGCTGCTCCAAGATAAAATTGATTTACTGCTGCCATTTCCACCACTGCTCTCGATCAATGGTTAAACTATCCCTTTTATGGCCCCGTGCACACTCTCTCTGCTCTTTTCTACAGTTTTCTTTAACTGCGCTTTAATCTCATTTCTGCCTCTACTCCCTGTCCTTGTGCCAGGTGTATAAGTCGCGGAGCGCTGAGGAGCTCCCCAGGACTTATTCAGGAGGGGATGAGACCGACAGAATAACCGGGAGACTCCTTGAACCAGCAGAGCACAATGTTGCGGTTGAGGCATTCTTCAAATGCAGGAATTCCAGCCAGTCAGGCAGATTTTTGTGCTTTGTTGTACTTTATAACTGTTCAAAGATTGCACGATTTTTCCCACGTCGTCGTAAGAAAATGTTAAGGTCATGGGAGCTACAAGGTTAGCAACAATGTTTTGGTGGAATGGCTTTCGCAATGTCATGCCAAATCGTCACTGTACAACAGATGGTTTTAGATGCATTTGCATGTCATGTACGTCTAGTCACAGGAGAAAATCCACAATTGCACGTCTGTGTGGCCAAATGCATGCCCGGCTCTGACAGCTTGGCTTTATGTGGACATTTAAGCAAATCAAGCAACACTATACTTCTTTGATAAATCAATATCACTAGCATTTCTTCCTTCCCTCCCTCCTTTGTGTAGAAGCTCCTATCTCATCTCTCCCTGTCTGGGAGAATTGATCTGCACAGATGGAATGATACCAGCCAACAGATAGAGTGATACACTCTGCTCCGTCCCCCCCATGCCCTTCTTTCACCACACTTTTGACACATAAATAAAATATGTGACCTTTTTTGTTTCAATTCGCTGCAGTGTTAGTTCTGAGAAAGGGAACTGGGCGCATGGGATTCTCGCACGGTTAGACGGGAGGGAGAGCGAAGTCGGCTGGTTGCCATCACTCACAGTTCACAGGCACCGTACAAAATCCTCCTGAACTCTCCAACATATGCTTTTCTCACAGCGATGCAGTTGGAATCTGAAGAATGGCGTAAGAAAAATTAGGGAGGTTTTAAATTATTCACGCATTTCTTTTTTTGTCATAATGTCTAAATTTACGACTGCACACAGCCTCATGCCTGGGCACATGCATCTATCATTATACCCAAAGTGTGGGAAAAAAAGAGTAACTGGGATAGTCAGATGTGAAAAAAAGCGTCATCTCAATCAACCAAAATAACATATGAGACCTTGCTATTAACAGACGAATGCAACATGTTCATCCGCACCTTGTCTAGATATTCCCAGTGCTCTGTCAAAGGCAATTCCACAGCTCCACAAGAAATAGCTGCTGGATGAACTAACCTTGCATCCTTGGAGAGTACCGGAGCCTGGAGGCGTGGGCCTGCAGGGGGTTCCACTTTGCTCTGTCAGACGGGTAACCGTGTCAGCGTGTTAAAGGTTCCATCTGCCACATTTCTCTCTCTTTCTACTTTTCTGGACTCCCATCTTTAACTTAGCTCACGTCAAACAGATGTGCATATCAACATTAAGTTTGGTGCACAGCAATGAAAGGCACGCTTAAACACAAACAAACCACTACAGTGGAGGACTAATGAGATTAAACAGGAATTATCTGTAGATATGCTCATGAGGTCCGTCTGTATGTCCACTTAAAGCTGACTCGTGTGTGTGCGTCTGTGTGTGTGTTATGTCTGTGTGATGAATATGTAATACAGTCAGCCTCTGCCTTATTGTAACCGTCACCCTTCTCCTCCCCTCCACACACACACACACACATGCACACACACAGTGCATGGTAATGTGAGTAACCAACATTGTAACTTCTCCTCATCATTCTGCATTCTGTTCATTGTCTGTCGTCTTTCCTTCCTGTTTCCCGCACTTAAAATTCCTCCATTCATGTGAACAATAATAAAAACAAATATTCAATTTAGCTCGAATCCCCCCCAGCATACACACACACATACACACACGTTTTTCTCTCTTCCACTTCCTGCCTTTCTCTTCCCTCAAAGCCCTGAGTCACCTCAGACAGTCACCTCAGACGTTGGGAGGGGGTTGTTCCTCAGACAGAGTACTTAGGCCGGTTAAGCCCGCTTCAGCTTCAGCTTCAGCTTCAGCTCCGCTCTCGTCGCCACTGCACCGAGAGCCCTGAAAGACAGAGAGTGAGAGAGAGAAGAAGAAAACGAGGGGAGTGCTGAGTTCATCATAATTGTCGCTGTTTCTTTCAACACACACAGCATACAGTTTGTGGGACCCTCCTCATCTGGAAGGGCTTTCCCTTCCCCAGAAAGAAAACCTTGTGGTTTTCAGTGTTTCATGCATTCTGTTCCTTGTTTTAATGCAAAATATAATACTAAATGAGGTGACATAACTGCATGAGCATGTTCAAATCTTAAACTGTTTTACTACGGCACTGTTTATTTGAACATTTAGTATCTGTTGATCGTACATTTTCAAAGTGTTCCTGACTGCTTAGGGTTAGTGGTTAAGGTTCCAAATAATGGATATTTTTTTAAAAAGAATGAGCAAAATAAAAACCAGAACGAAGACCAGCCGTAAATTGTGGTAGTGAAATCAGTATTTCACTAAGACATTCTCTTTATACATCTTTTTTTTTTCTTTTTTTTTACCAGAGTGGAATGTCATTGGCTTAATAGTTTTGTACAGAGTGTCAAAGTAAAAGGGAAACCCTCCATCTATTCATCCTCTTTCTCTGCCTGTCTTCTTCATTTTAGGGTCACTTACCCTTCTGCACATCTGATACTGAAGCTTAATGTGATCATCAACTAGGCAGTTTTTTTTTTTTGTTTGTTTGTTTTTTTCCATCAGTCGGAAAACTCCCCAACATTACCAACTTTAACACACTATAAATGACACATAACACATAATGACGTACAAAGGAATAAATACACACACTACTCAAATGTTGCGTCACTGTTCACTAACAGCTCAGTTTAGAGCTACATTATGCAGATGCTCTATCTGCACTTAAGAAGATTCATTCACTTCAGGAAACAGATACTTGAATATGATTCAACTGATGATTGTCCAATTTTTTTTGAGTAATATTTAATCACAGAACAAGAACAATATTGTGACATCACAGTCTGACAGTATGGATTTTACCTCTTTGATACCAATAAAAAGCCACTAAGTTCAAAACGGTTCCATCACTGGTGACTTGATATTCTTCAAAATCCCCAAGACCTTGTCCACATATGGACACATATCAAAACTGGCAGCTTTTTTTTAATGCTGATTTTGCTTTTCTTGTTCAAATGGAGAGTATGTGGAGCGCAAAAAAAAAAAAAAAAAAGATTTATTAGAACACTTTCCAGAGTGAAGGATTTTAAAATCAGTTTGAAGTGTATCCATATGGACTAGAAATACAGAAATTTTTAGAAATGGTAAAGTGGAAGCCAGTTTTCTGCACGCCTATTACCGCTTTCCGCCCTAAAAACCAATAAGCATGGTGTGATTGAATGAGTTTTCCATGCTCGTCTCCCTTTTGCTCAGACTCTTTTTCCATTAATTTCAAGCAGAAGCTGGAAAGCTAATGACTCAGTAAAAAAAAAAAAAAAAAAAACTAAATATTCTCCTAGAAAATAAAACTGTAAATGTTTCGGGAAGAATTTTCATTGATAGATTTTTCAAACTTTTTCACGCGCTTCTTCAAGACATTTGCCTTCCCACAACCATGAAACAATAATGGCTGTGGCTTTTCACAGAAAACCGTGTTCTGTCAAGTTTGCCTTGCAAGAGAGCTTCTTGTATATTTGCTGTAAGTTGTTTTAAAAATTTAGCCCCCACACACATTAAAGAATCTGAGGGAAAAATGCGGCTTCTGCACAGATCTGCAGATACATATTTCATGGAGTAGATATCCAGGTCATTAAGCAACATTTTGACACCTCCGTTATTTACTACCCCAAGTGGTTTCCTACCTCGTTTAATCAGACATCACCTAAACCTGCTGACTCAGAGAGACGCTTCTTTCTTTCAGCTCTTTCTGTGTTTGTCTCCTCAGTTTCATCCACTTTTCTCCTTCTCACTTTATTTACCTGCTCATAGGTGATGTTTTGTTTGTGTTTTATTCATTTTTGCAGCATCTGGGTTCAGTGGGACAGAGACACTGATCAGCTGGATCACTGTGTTCCCGACAGGGATGGGCTTCACCTAGTGTCTGGTGCAACTATTTTCACTCACTTCAAAAAAAAGAAGACAAAACTAACTTAAAAGTTGGTTTTCAGTAAGATATATAAGATAGTTTTAAGTCATTAATTCTTGAATATGCACTACAAATCAGGAACAAAGTTCCAGAAAACATCAAAACAGCTGAAACACTGAGTTCCTTTAAACTAAAACTAAAATCCACCTGTTTAAAACTAAAATCCACTAAAACTAAAATCCACCTGTTTCCACTCTAATAAGTGGAACACTGAAGAACATATTTGATGTGTATTGATGATTTTAACAATGGCACTCAACAAAATGCAATTTATATTACTGGTTTCAAAATTGTTGACAGTATAAAGTGTTTATGATGTTTTTTATGTTTTGACAATGTAAAACACTTTGAACTGTCATGCTGTTGAATGTGCTCTGTAAATAAATTAGATTGACAGATTGAATATCGATTGAAAAGTATTAGTTCCACTGGCAGATTTTCTCACTTATAGCAATAAATTTTTTATGTTTTAAGTGAAAAACTACCAGTGGAACGAGCATTTGTGTATCAATATCAACAATTTCTAAAGTCAAAATAAGCTTTTTTTATCTTGCTGAAAAATTTATTTGAAGTTGTTTTCATAATGTAGTCAATATATCTGCACTAGAAACTAGACAAAAAAACCTGGTAAGATTTTGTATTTTTGGAAAGGAATTTCAAAAAGAAGTATCTTTATCATTAACTGCACACAGTCAATGCATTTAATCTTTTGTTTTTCTAATTTATTGATATTTACTTATACTCTGTCACTGGAAAACCAGTACCAGACAGACTTTAGAGCTCTTAAAACTTTTTGTTATCATAATGAATTCTTTCCATGATAAGAAATTCTTCACAATAAATGATGTGAAGTCTGGAACAGTGGTAAAACGATCCTGTGAGGAGGACCTGCTATCACTGCGGTCAGGTGAGTGTGTTTTTCATCTTCTCCTTTTCCATCTCCATCTCCTCCTCTATTGGAGAGTGATGTGTTAAACAGCCAAAGTGCAGTACAATGTTGTTGTTATTTTTTTTTTCTTTTTGCCTCAAAAGAGGTTTACCTTCGATTTTCTCTACTGGGAAGAGCTCACATGAGGCAGTGGGGGTGTGGAGAGGGAAAGATGGGTGAAGGAGAGCAAGAAGCCGCTCAGTAGAAGTTGTCTTTAAAAAGGAAGGATCTCAGTTGGGATGATTCAAATGAAGAAAAATGTGGGGAAAGAGGGCAAATAGAAGGGGAGAAAGCTGTGTTTGGTGCAGTTGGATTGCGGGGTCAGGAACACACACACACACACGCACGCAAACAAAACGTTCGCATATCTGAGCGCCGCCTCGCCCTGTGAAACTTGTGATGTTCTTTCAGGCAGCAGTTCGCCACGAGAGGAAAAATAAAATCACAAAAGGTTTACAAAAGCTACTTCATCCTTATACGCATTTGTCCTCCACACACATATACCCTTATGTCCTCACACACACACATGCACACACACACAGGGAGAAGTCATGAGGAAATAAATGCCCATGTTTTGTGGGACCACCTGTTCATCCTGGATACAAGTCTGAGAACCCAGTAAGGGTTAACCCTTCATGTGAGCCAGAGCCAGGACTGTGTGTGTGCGGGTGTTTATGTATGTGTGTGGAATCCAGGTATTACTTGTACCGTCAGCGATGTGAATTTGGGTGAGCATGTGTGTGAGCGGGTGTCTGCGCTGGCGCCGCCCCATCTACAGCGTGCCCCCATGAGTGGCAGACTGGCTCAGGCTGTCCGGCTGGGACGGAACAGACCCCACTGCTGGACCACCTCCCAAGCGACAAACACACACACTCACAAACACGCGCACATAATCCGACGGGCTTTCTAGGGAGGCAGCGTCTTCCCTCTGTTCCGGGTGCTTTTCCAAAAAGAAAGGAGGAAGAACGTGAAAACAAAAAAGAGGATTTAGAATTAAAAAAAAAAAAAAAAAAACTCAAACAATCAGCTAAATGTTCACCTGCTAATGCGTCCATTCACACTGTCTTCGATTTAAACTGCAGAGTTTGGACACATATTTTTTCATAATTACATACTTTTCCAGACTTAAATTTTCTGACATATTTGGATTCATTTTAATCCCATTAAACACAAATAGGTGTGATAAATTAGTTCATTAAACAGTATGTTTTAAAAGTCAGCTGCAAACATGATATTTTTTAAAAATTCAATGGCTGCAAAAGTATAATCAAAACTGCAATTGCTGGATGAGTTTATGCTAATTTGCCACCTCTACTTCCTATTTATTACAGCCATACACAGCGCTATGCTTTTTGTGGCAACATTTCAAGTCCTGGCAGTAAAAAAAAAAAAAAAAAAAAAAAGTAAAAACTGTTTCAGAGCTATGAGATCTCACAGTTTGGACTCAATTTGGTAATCTCAAGATTAAAATCTAAAACCACTGAACAAACCTTAACTTTTTCTGTAAACTGTTACTCATATGAAGAAAAAATATTGGGAATTGGTCCTAATTCCCAAAGCTTCTGGGAATTCGGACCGCCTTAAAGACACATCAAAACCTGTCCCTCCAGATCTATGACTCCTTCAATCTAAACAAAAAAAGAGGAGGGGAGGGATTTCTGGCACAAACCTTGACTAAAAGTAATATGTACTTCTGACCTGAAGGTGTTGGGATCCTCAATAGTGTGGCACTCATAAACCCATACAGGAGCTACGAGTGTGAGCAGCACACACCCAGTTCTGACCTGCAGACATACTCCCACACACATATTTGCATCCACACAAACCACTTTGGATCATGAATCTCATCATTCTCATAAGTGTCTGAAAACATGCAAGTGCCATTACTAACCCACCACCACCCTCCCAACCCCCCTCCACCTCACCCCCAACAAATAATCACCTAGAAGGAGGAAACAAGAATGAGGAGAGAGAGAAAAAAAAAGCAATCTTGCCTTTCAAACGAAAAGGGGAAAATGTTTTAAGGGGCAATGAATTTTGTGGAGCTGAATAGGATGTTGGTACATGTTTTACTAAAGGAAATATAATGGCAGACTATTATTAGATCACATTAATCACGAGTGTGCCAAAGGCAGTGACAGCCGTGCTGAAAAGGATTGAAAACGCTGGTAATGGATATAAATTACCCATTGTGTGATAAAAGGATTTTTTCTTCACTAAGAAGGTAAAAAGGAATAAAACACTAAGAGAGCCACTAAACGCTGCTGCGTGTACATATTTATGTGTGTGTGTGGGTGTGTGTGTGTGTGAGTGTGTGTGTCCTGCCTCTCGTGTGTGTGCGTGGGTGTGAGTGTGTGTGAGCAACATGTAATAACACAGGGTTATCAGTGAGGATTAAAAATTTTTAAGGGAATCAGATAGTGACAGTGAGGCCTCGCATTAAAGCCACCAGTGACAGAATGGAAGTGAGGATTAAAAACAGATTAAACTGGTTTGTAGTGATGGAGATGAAAGGAAGGAGGACAAGAAGGAGGGGTGAGAGGAGAGAGAGAAAGAGAGAAAGAGGGAGCTTTGACAGAGGTCTGTCAGGCTTTTGGCATGGTGATAATGAGTCACATCTTCCATGCACTGTTATTTATTGCTGCCTTGGCTCACAAACAAAAGATCAATAATTTTGAGCAAATCTAATGTTGTCCTCGATGCTAATGCGCTCGTCCATCACATCTGCCATCTTCACCAAGGAGATGGACTGATTCCCTGTTTATTTGGAGATCAAATGCAATCAGATCACATGTCTCTAATAACAGAGAGGAAGCAGTCTCCAGTGAACATGCAAGGTGCCTCGTATCGCCGTTCACGCGTGCGCTTATACATCCGCGTGTCACGGACACGCAAATGATTATGTATGGTGAGAGAGGCCAACGGGTTGCCAGGCCACTTTTTGGCATCAATCTTCATTTCTACCTCAGACTTTGCCGGTGAAAGATGAAGCGTGTCAGCGGCCTGTCCCCCGACAACACAGGAGGCGCATGAGCATTCGTCAAAAGCGGCGCGCCCGATGTTCACCGGTTAGCCCTGCAGCACAGAGTGAGATAAGAAGACAGCAGATCCTTCACTGACAACTAGCCCTGGGTGAGACACTTTCCAGCCACCTGAACTCAATCAGGCCCCGGCGGAGGCAAGCGTTTGGTTGTTTCATTTCATCTCCATCCCCTCGCTCACTCAAGGTGCGTTTGATTCATCTCGCAGAGCCGCGTGCGTGAACACAAATCGCATTTGGAATCCGGGGTCCCTTCTGCTTTTGTTAGCTGCTCGTTTTTGATTCTGCTCAACCAATTTAGCTAAAGATCCCAGCACACTCTGATATTACCACTTCAGTCCGACTCTTTGTGTGTCATTTGGACCAACTCGGCTGCTCACTGTGTGCACCGATTCATTCGGGACCATCTCAGTTCCTCTTGGCACACCGAAAACACCCCCGCCCCGCGACAATATGTAGAGCTACGATGCTAAGGTCCGTGGCAGGTGGATACACTAAGCTTCTTCTCCTACTCCCTGGGTGAGGTGTGAGGAGCAAAACAAATGACAGAGAAAGGTCACCAAGCCCACAACTCCTCACCCGCTGAGGGGCTGACCTGCCAAACGCACCCCTGAGGCCCGGGGCAAGAAAAGCAAGATTAAAAAAAAAAAAAAAAAGCTTTTCAGCTTCGGATAAAGTGAGAACTAAAGATTCAGAAAGAGAACAAAATATATAGAAACATAAAAGGAAACTATCCAAGTTTTACTACATTCGACTGAAACCTGAATAAAATTAATATTCAGAGGGAATTTTCTTTAATTCTCTTACAAAAGCAAAACGATTTCTATGGAGGCGTAGAAGATCACAATGGGAATTATTATTCTTCACACAAAATCTTACCAAGTACTTTTGATCTCATTTTTAGTGCAAATATCTTTGTATACTTGAAATAAAGCAAACAAACTTACAAGTAACTTTTCAGTAAGAAATAGTAACTTGCTTAATGTCAATAATTTTTTAATATTGATGACAAAGTTTTAGTTTCACTGGGAGATTATTTCATACCAGCTGATTTAACCTGGTTATCTGGAATATAAATAAGCATATGTTTGCTGTTTTGGGGGTAAAATGTCACTTAGATTAAGTGAATCAAAAGATTAATGGAAAACAAAAACAGTCATTAGATGTGGTGCTTCAGTGATGGTGTGTTTTGGTTGCACACATCCGGTTGGATTCTAGTGTTTAATGTGTTTTCCAAATCCACTCTCATATCTTCAAACTCATTACTTTCTTCTAACAACTTTCTCCAAAATTATACATTTTATTGAACGTTTATTATTTCCTGTTTTCAATCAATTCCACAAATTTAAGATGGGCTGAAAGAGAATAAATGATGTACTGTGACAACCATTCTGTAGAATTTTCCACAAATTGCACTCTTGTATAAAAAAAAAATCAACTGCAAGCAATATCACCAACTTTACATAATATAATCAGCTAGTTGTAGAGCTCCTTATATTGAATCCCTTAGTAAAAATATTTTACATCATTATGCAGATCATTCCGTAGTTTACCTCAGGTAGAGCATCAACCATCTCACTTAATGTAGTTCCTCCAGCCCTCTGTCAACACATCACTGATCTTAATGCAAAAAAAAAAAAGTTAAAATGCTTCTACTGTAATAAATGTTGTCATCCTGATTTTGGGGTTTTAAATCAGACAATACTCTTAATGTTATGTTAATGTAATTTGTGTGGTTTTCAGTAGGCTAATTTTTCCCCAAACATGTGAGGGAAGGGAAGACAGTGCTTCATACAGCAGGTCAGGACCTTGGCAGGTGGCGTAATAAACCCCTAACATAAGGCTGTGACCAGGGAGGCACACCATGACCCACGGCGACCCAAGGCACCTCCCAACTGCACCTAATTCTCTCCCTCACTGTGCCTTTCTTTCCCACTGTTGGCATACCCAGACACCTACAAGCATGGCAGACTTCCTCCATGTTCAGAGCGGTGTAAGGGCACAGTGAAAGGTCAAGGTTCTTGGAAGCTATACAAGAACAAACAACAGTGAGCTGTTGTCCACAATTCCTTGGATTTTTTTTCTTTTTTTTTTTCTTGCAATAAAGAGCTCTACCGTAGAGATGCAAATTCTTCTCGTCTTGAAGCGATTTCCACTGAGGAGCCTTTTTTTCCACGAGTGGGCCATTGCATGGTGACAGCAGCCATTAGTAACAGTCCTAAAATTATTATTTGTTCTTCTCTTACAACATTTGGTTACATGACGTAGTTATAGTAAAAATGCTATGCAGCGTCAGTGACAGCCATACACGTGCGTGGGTTTATGACAGGGTAGGTTTGTAAAAACCTTCAAGATGTCACTGATTCAGCCAAAGTCACAGTGTTGAACACAGAGTTAGTCAGACAGCTCTGATCTGTTGCACAATGTGTAGCAGAACTGTTGAACCAGCAACTTCACTAACAGGAGTTCTTAAGAGAGGTCAATCAAAAATAACTAAAATATTACTCTCCTAAAATATATTTAAATCATTTGTTGTATTATCTAGAATCATTTGCAGCACTTTGAACAAATTTGGTTTTTAAAGTGAGTCTTATAGGACATCTTTTTAAACCTCATTTCTTTGTTTGTCGTACATAGAAATTTCTTATTCTAAAAAAAATATGCCAAAGCAACAAAAAGCACCATATTATCTGTTTGAAGGGGGTGACACAGAGCTACATAATGTGTTTTTGACAAACAAGTTTAGTATGACAATAATTACACAGGATATGCTTTGTTTTCAGTACATCACAGTAAATTCATACCAAACTTTATTGAATAAGCAGCAACTAGTTAAGAATAGGTGAAGACCTTTTAAAAAACTCTAACCCAGTGGTTTAGGAAAGGTCACCACTATGGGAAATACAACATTTCTTCCCAGGTCCAGAAATTCAGATTTTAACACACTGGTATCCGGCTGGATTGCAGGGCCAAACTCATCGGATCATGGACGGCCCTGTTGGCTCACATCCCGCAGTCAGTGTGGTTCCATCAGCTGGCTTGTAAGCAGACACTTAAAACAACAAAGAAAAGCAAAAAAAAAAAAAAAAAAAAAGAAAGAGAAAAAAAGTGACTCGCCCAAGTTGTCTTGTAGTGCAAGACACATAAAAGGCAGCAGCATTTTGGGCTGAGGAAACATGTGGAGACAAAGCATCAACACACCACTGGTGTCAACCACTTCAGACTGACAGCAGCCAGCATCGCCTATCAGTGCATCCGTATCTTACTGAACCGACAGCTCAAACGAAGCAGTCTGGGGGTGAGACGAGACTGACACTGCAACAGAGGCTTTCCGTTCCCGCTGCTTTTCATAGCCTGAGTTTTTGCCCTCGGGATCCCACCGCACTTAAGAATCATGTCAAAGCTTTTAACAGTGCGTGACGTCTCCCTCAGCCACCGCTGTCATGTTCCCTCTGCTACTCACTTACACCCCCAGCGTACCCTCCTTCTCTACCCCAAGCCTCTCTTGACTTGAACAAGAGACTTTCTCACTGAACTTTTTAAGTTGTCATTTTTTTAAGCACACATATCAAAGCTGAGAGTAAAGCGGGAGTTTGGGGGGAGACAGATGTTTCTCTTATGCCTTTTTTTCCGCCTTAGTACAATAAAACTGTGGAAACGGCAAAGAGAGAACGGGACGAAGAACAGAGCAGGAAAACATTGGCAGAGATCTTTGTGCAATCCACATCCTTTCTCCACTTTCAACGACTAGCAGTACATCATTTGTATTGATGCAATATTAAATTTCAATATTGCATGTCAAAAGGTACAAAATGATAGATCATAGCCCAGCTAAATGAATTATTAAAGTTGGCTATGCTATCGGCTTCTCTTACAATCAGCTGTGTCAGAGGAGTGCAGTTGGTGATACTGGCAGCATTTCAAAGCTTCGTCATTTTTCTTTCTAGTCGCATTCCGGCTTTCTTAATCTAGATTTCTGTCATTTATTAATGTTCCCAAAGAGCTAAAACCCACAGATCTTCCCATCCTCATAATCAAAGGCTCAACTCACATCTTCTAATTTCTCTAAAAAAATGTTTTAAATAATGAATAAAGTCATAATTAAATATTCAATACTGAACATAAGATAAGGCCAAGAAAATATTTTGTCTTTGTTAGATATGTTAAGAGCGCAGACAATGAGGACACAGCAGCCATTACTGTGGCAGTGACTCACGCTGTGTGAGATGATTTATGTGGGTTTATCTCCAGATTCTATTTGATAGAATGACTCCTTGACACCCCAATGCCTGCAATGATGCTGTTTTTTTTTTACCTGACCTATTGGTCAATTTTAATTTGTGACAGCTTCCATGGTTTGTCAAGTTGTAGTTGATGGCGAAAAGAACGTAGCAGAGAAGAAACAAGGAAAGGTCAGAGAGTATCTTAGCTGTTACAAGGAGCAACCTCTTCAGATGAAACTGTTGAAAATTAGACTATGTACAAAAAAACATTTTACATTTCCTCACAATTTGATTTTTGGCCTTTTGTTGGACATCTTCCTGAAATTACTTCCAGTATGTCTCAAAGCTGCTGAACTGGTGCTACTTTAAGGAGTCAAAAGAGAGGAAATCCGCCCTGAAGGCGTTATCTTAAGATGCTTTACAACCTGCTGAGTCGACAAAAGGATTTCCAAGTGATATGAAGGAAATGTTATTCCTCAAGACTGCCACTCTTTTACTTTAGGTTCAATAAGAGCTAATGCACATAAAAGATCCACTGGTTGTTTATGATGCAGGTTATTTTAAAAAATATAATTACACATTTTTAAATATATAATACATATAATAACTTAAACACAACACATCAATGGCAAGATATAGTAAATTATAATAAGAATGACTCTCATAGCTAAATAAACAAGCAAATGTTACAGATAGTGGTGCTAAGTCTTAGTATGGTGTTGAATGTCTGCAACTATATATTATTTCTTCATTCCCATCCTAACTTGTTGTGATGTTCGTCCACCTCGATCATCTTATTTGATGGCCATTTTCCACTGTCATTAAGCAACATGCTGCTCCAAAATCATCCAACTACTTTCTGTTGTCTTCTTCTTTGCGGTTGCATCAATGGCAATATCCAGTTGTTGGGACTTGTGTGATGCAAAAAAAAAGTTGTCAAATTGTGCAATTAAACGGTGCAGGAAACACAGCTAATTCCAGGCAGTCACATTTGTGACACAACCAGTGACTCCACCATCTCGCCAGTCAGTAACTGATGGTGAGACATGATGCTGTCAGCCAATATCCACACATGTTTCCCCAGCAAAGTAGGTTGTATAAAGAGGCAGATTTATGACAATTACATTCTTTAAGGGGGAGTACAGAAATGTTATTTCTATCCAACTACCAGTATAACCAATACTGAGATACATTAACAAAGAAAATATATACAATTGTATCCAAATATAAAGATTTCCACCTGCTTCAATGAGCTTGGATGATGCAAACATTCTAAAATCTTTACAGCACAACACCCATAAAGAGTCAACACTAACGTCCATGACTTGTTTTAGGCTGATGGATCTTATGTTCAAAGTTTCTCATAAAGCTGGTGAACAGTGTGTTTTTATACTGCACTGTTCGATTTTAGATTGTTGTAATCTCTTAACACATCTTTGAGTACTTAAAAAAAGCAATAAAAAAAATAAAATGTGTTTTATTATAGTTATTAGAAGCTAGATTTACTGGAAAACAAAAATAAATAAATAAAACAAAACAACAAAAATAAATAAATCGCATACAGATCACTGAACAAAGAGAGCTTTCCAGGATAATTATGTTGGGTAAAAATCAGAAAAAAGATTACATCACCTGTGGCCAGAAAAAGCTAAAGCAGATTTTAAAACTCATAATTATATATATATATATATATATATATATATATATATATATATATTATATATATATATATATATATATATATATATATATATATATATATATATATATAGATATAATATATATAAAATAAATCTTACAATCTTAAAAGGAAAAGTAGTTTAATATGGGATTTTATGACCAGAATCATTACTAACTATAGCTGATCTCTAATAATTGTAAAAGATCTGACTCTAGGTTTGAATCCTGAGCATTCAGCTGTAACAGCGAGGCTTGAAGATAAAACATATATGCAGTTGAGAAGGGCCTCACTACTGTAGAGCTTGATCTCTCTACAACTGTTAGATTTCCACTGCTAGTGTGATGTCCTAAATCCCTCACCCCCAAGAGATTTTAATTGCAGGGTCCAGATTGCCAGGGCTGGTCAGGGCCTAGCGACCCCCATGAGAAGTCACAGTCTCCATTTAGCTTCCAGATCCTGTGCAAACCAACACAGGGCCCCCGTGTTATCGTGCGAGCACTGGCTGGCAAAAATTCAATTTTCATTCCCCTTTTGTATGCAAGCCTGCTGTCTTGCCCTAACGATGTTCTGCCGTCAGAACCCCCCCCATATACACACCCACACACCCCCAACGCAACACACACACGCACTCACACACACCCGCCCGTTCTCTTGCCTTCTCCCTTCAACAACAGAACACAGTGGAGTCGTTAGGACCCTCTCTTCATTACTTCAAAAAACCAATCATTAGACACCAGAGTATATACGTAATTAGAAAATCACTTCCTTTGCAATCCCGGCTAAGTAGTTTACATACTGTAATTACAGGGACAAAATCAATTTTTAATCATTTCACTGATTGGGCTCATCAGCTCAGTAGGAACATTGTATCCTGCTTGTTGTGCGAAACAACATCTGGGCTAAAACAATTACCCTTTTGTGTTCTAGAGCGTTTCTGAAAATGCCTTGCTGCCTCTTCCCCCCACACCGCGGACTCCCGATTCTAACTCTATTCATTTTAGAACATCTTTTCCCTTTTGTCTTTGTCTTCCAATCCCTTCCTCCCCTGCTTGGTTCCCCCCACCACCCCGTTCCTTACCTCGTCTCAGTCTGTCTCTTACACTCCCTGCCCTTGACTTGGACATGGAGGATCACATTTGAAGCTTTATAAATCAATACGCTATAATAAGCTTCTCTTGACAGAGCTAGCAAGGAAGCAAAAAAGGAGGGGTGAAAAAAAAATACAGCCAAAAAAAACAAAAACCATATTGCTTTTTTAACGCCTCTTGTGTTTTTGATTGTCATGGCCTTGCTGTTCTCATTGACATTTTCTTCACAGCGTTGTCTTCAGCATAAGTTGAGCAGAAATATTGCGGTGTTATGCTATATGTAAACTGAATGTGTGGTTTGGAGCCGGTTCTAGCGCAAATCTGAAGAAGGGTTAACTGTCTTCATTTTCTTTAAAAAAAGCGGTCCAAGTTGAAAGTATTTCTTTTGTGCTAACATGTTTCACCCTCCAATGCTTTCTAAAATGCTTTACATTCTTGTCTGAGAGCGGGGCTCAATCGATCCACATTAGTCTGAACTCCCTCTCTCTCACTTTGAAAACTCCGGAAATCAGATTTCTGATGGAGTGTGTGTGTATATGTGTGGGGTGGGGAATCGGTTAATGCATTGATCACTATATGCAAATCACATTTGCTTTTATTTTTTTGCCAATCAATAGTATTAATTAACGGCTTCATTTTAACAGCACCCCACAATCCCTTTGGACGCCGCCGTCGACTTCAGAATCACCTTTACCCCAACAACCCCTCCCACCCCCATTTCCCTGTATCCCACCACCCTCACTCCCCCTGTATCCCACTCCATTCCCCCATAAGTCCCTCAGTAGCCATGGAAATGAACGGTACATGGCAAGGGCCATAAATCAGGAAATTCAATTTGACCATGAGCTCCAGTAGTAACAGTAAAATATGAGTGCTAACACAGCACACAAGTAGATCATTCCTTACTGGTCATTAAATTGCTTATTTTACGACAAAAAAAAATAAAAAGTTTCACAACTTAATTTATGGAACATGTCATGAGGCGTAATATTCAGCCGGCAAAAACGTTCAGATTTCTTCTTTTTCCCAAGTGAAGCCTGTCAAAGATAAAAATTAGTAACTGAGAACTCTGCAGTGAAAATAAACAGTTTACCTGAGAGTTGACATGTTAGAACTGCAACCCTCACCTTTCTTTTCTTTTTTTAACAAGATCAAACTCAGATCAGACTAAAAATCTGTTGAATCTTATCACAGATGTTTTTGTTGTATTGAGGTGTGGGATTTGATTGGGCCATTCTAACACATTGCCTGAAAATGTTCCATTGGCTATAAATTTAGGATAAATGTTCTGCAGAAAGACAACTCTTTTGGAGGATTACTTTCAGCTTTAACTATCTTTCTATCAGTCTGGGACTACAAGTGAAAACCAGTACTTAGGACTACAATGCATATCTCTTGTGATTAATGTTTAATGTGCATTATCCCTGTTATGCATTTTAAAAAATGAAAAAGAAAAAACTTTGATCAGGTTTGCTGTCTTCAGTAGGCCTGTCACAATATTTTTTTTGCTGGATGATCATTGTCATTTTGAGACCATTAATGGCATATTAATGCAAGTACATCAAAGATTTAAAAAAAAGTTAACTTCAAATGAACATTTAAGACTGGAACTGGAAACATTTTAAATACCCCAAATAAATAAACAAAACAACTGAGATAAAATTTTTTTAGAATGGATTATTAAGTCTCTTGTAACTACAATCACATTTCAAGAAATATTAATCATTTAGCTTAGACAGGAAAAACAGGCCAAAGTGACAATTTGGACTTTTTTCTTTCAGTTTACATTTATGCACTGATTCTTATGCATCACATAAAATCCTAAAAACAGTTTGTGGCTGCAACATGAGTAATTGCAAAAAAGCTCAATAGAAAACAATAAATGCAACAATACACTTGAAAAGAGTCAAATCCGTCTGTAAACCCACTTCGGTGAATAAACTTTCATTATTTTTGAACAATCCTTGAACTTTAAAGTTGTGCAACAGTTATCCTTACATTTATTTTTGTTTGAAAGTTGAATATTTTTGGCGAGTGACGTTTTTTTAAGAGAAAGGAATGCATTAATGTATAAACGTAGCCATCAGACACCTGACTGCCCTGTGTGTTCATGTTTGTGCAGACATGAGAGCGCTGGTGGGGTGGGGCGTGTGGGGGTTGTTAACCAGCCTGGCCTAGCTGCTCCTGCCAGGATGCTGGTGTGTGGGATTAATAATAAACGCTTTTTGAAATTAATTATTATGCCTAAAATGCTCTTTTGTGATTTGCTTTGAAGAGCATGTGTGCAAGGATGTATGTGTGTAAAAAGGGGTTGACGAGGGGGTGGGGCGGTCGAGGGGTGGCTCGCTTGCTCATTTGGAGAGCTTTTCCAATTATACAATTAGTCTGGAATGTAGGCCAGCAGTTCCTTGTGGTCCCCGACCCCGCATCGTAAGTGCCCTCGCTTAACTTTTTTTTTTTTTATCCACTTGTTTGCCTGCAGAAAATGTGTTAACAGTGTTTTGAAAAGTAAAGGCTTTTGGAGACGAAGAACGTTCCGCATGCGGGAAGAGGAGACGGAGATGGCTGATGGCGGTGTGCGTCATGGTATACGCTGCCAAGCGACGGCCTCAGCCGTGAATGGGGTTACGTGTGAAAACCGATGGTCATGCACTGATACAGTACACAAAGCCATCAGGTTGGGGGCCTCTCTGGTCAAATACTGTTTGTTGTGTTGTTTCGCCCAGCAAAATCCAAAGATTTCGCCGGACCACCATCACTTTGTGAAGATGGCTGTGTTAGCTGGTCTGGAAGTGAACACAAACACAGCACAATGCTAACTACTGTTGCCTCCCTTTCATTTCCTCTACAATGAAGTGATATGATAAATGGATTTATGATGAAGAACAAATTGTTTTATAATTTGGCCCCTTTGTGAATGTCCCCTCGCTCTTGCCTGCCTGCTACCAAGTGTGCTGTACTGGGTTTAATATGAAGCAACAACAACAGCCAAGTGCCATCTGTTGGCATGCGGATTTTCTGTAATCTCTCTTTACTGATTACAACAATGAATACACAAACCTCTTAAATAATTATCCCGCAATGTAACAAAAAAAAGGCTAAATAATTATAATCATTAACTCCCACCAAGTCTGCCACTCCTCCAGCAAATGAAGGCTGTCAGAGAGGGAGGAAGAGATAAAAAGAGAAACTGAGCGAGAACGGGAGGGTTTTCTTATGCCAAACATGTCTTAATATACCGACGGCTTAAAGAGAACCGAAGTGACTAATTTAACCCAAAGAACTAATAAAAACAAACATGTCTCCATCATATAGCCATACATTTTGCTTTACTTTGTAATTTAGTTTATACATAAATTTGAAATAGCAATTGTTTGACTCAGTTTATTTTCAGTTTTAACTCTTGACTGATGCTATTTTCATTTGATTTCAAATTACTTTTAAAGTTGGTCAATTCAAAGCTGGATATTTATAGAATATCTTTGTTTCCCATAAAACATATTTTCCTAATGTGAGAAGATTTATATACACACATATTTTGTTTTAAATTGATTGATCTTTCCAACTTTTGTAAGAGAAATATAAATATCAATTACTATCAAATGAGACTACAGATATTGTGACACACTGTATAACAGAAATAAACTGTTAAGATTAAGATTCCCAAAATATTTCTATTTGCTAAATTCTACAATAGAGAAAAAATATCTATCTATCTATCTATCTATCTATATCTATCTATCTATCTATCTATCTATCTATCTATCTATCTATCTATCTATATATTTATATATATATTTATATATATATATATATATATATATATATATATATATATATATATATATATATATGGGGGGGGGGGGGCAGGGGGGGGGGGGGTTATATGGAGCACATGTAAATATCTGGTTTGAAGTGTTACCCAACTTTTTTTTGTCAAAGACACCTGAGACCACTTCTGATCTGGGCAACAAACCCAGAACAGACAGAATCTGGATGAGGGACCATTACCACATGGAAAAAATGAAAACTGTCCTGTGGCTAAATTGAATGTTTCACATTTTAACGTAGAGTAAAAGAATAATAAGATCATAAAAAATTGCTCAAAATATTTAATTTATTTGAAAACGCAGTAACTATATTAAGGATGAAAAAAAAGGAGTTTTTAAAAAGGCAGCCCGTCTTTTAATGAGTCTTCAAGGACTGGAGTGCCTGTTTACGCACCTCCCTCTATATAAGTCCTCCAAGAGTGTGAGCGTCTGCAAATTTGTGTGTCAGTGCTTTGTGTGAGAAATGGTGTGAGAATACGTCAAGGGTAGCATGTGTTAGCTCTGCTTCCAATATGAGATAAATCTGTGGCACATACCTCCAATATGACACAAGCCAAAACGCCATGACTCACCCAAGTTATATTTGATTAATAAAACTACAGCAGGCAGAACTAACTCCTATGCAACCAGGCACACTTTAGATAAAGACCCATAGCAATATTTCTGCATATTTTAATGTTTAATGAGTGAATAAGAATATGAATTTCAGATATATTTGTGGGACAGGAGTTTTTCTCTTCAGTAACGCATCTGTAATGCAAACTTTATGGCATGATGATTGTTATAGAGGTCATTTAAAATGTATAAAATAACAAAAAAATTACATACCCTCATACACCCAAACTCTATGTACAGAGATTATTTTACAAACTAAAAAAATAAAAATAAAAAACACCAAAGTGAGAAGTTGAGTGATTAATAACATAACTGGAGAGATGACAAAAAGATATCAGAAATGCAAACAAGAATAAAGTCCTAAAGAGTGTAAGAAAAGAAAGTGAGTGTAATTTCTATGGTGTGTGAATGACAGCAATGACGACAATGATGATGATGATGATTACCTGCTGATTACAAACAACCAGGTTGGATGAAGCTATTTAACTTCACAAAGCGGAGACGTCCCCTGACTTGTCATCCAACCTGCCATCACGAACACACACGTGTGGATCTGGAAGTATCCATCACGGTGAGGGATGGGGTGGACGCGCTCCTCCACCTCCACCAATAATGCTTTGCACCTGTTTGCCGTGTCACCTCTGCACGCTAATTGTCTCATGGATGCACATCGCGTGGAAATGACAGACATGTGGCTTTCTGACAGAGCATGTGGGTGCATGTGGTTTTAGCGTGTGTTTAGGGGAGCGGTGCTTATCGACTCTGCAGACTTGTCCGATGTGTGAGAAGGTTTATGTTGGTGTTCATTAATCTGATCTGTGAATGATGACACACCAACTTAACCACATTCTACACAAAATTTGGAAAACCAGTTGAATTTACTTCCTGTTGTGTTCAGTGACCTGCTACTATTCCAAATTAGCCTAGGCCGCTTTTTGGAAGACCTGCTTGAAAAAGGAATTTCATATATATCTCAAGAAATAAAGACTTCTCCAGAGAATACTCCAGAGGTCTTAAAATCAGAATTCATGTTACTGAGTGAGAGTAAATTAATAAGGTATGATCAGAGCATGAAAAATACCCGATAACATTTCTGCCTAAATGCACTTTGTTATGTGAGTGTCCCTTTGAAAGCCTGTAGTTACAAGCCAAAACACCTACCAATCCTCAGTACAGAATCAGAATATTTCTCTACACCAACATTTAAATGTGAAGCTTAGAAGTTTCAGGGAGGGATTAGTCAACAAAAGTCCAGACAAACTTCCAATCTGAGCTATTTTGGCTCAATTTGAAATTTCTCAGAGTTTTTTTTTTTTTTTTTTTTGGTTTGCGTTATCCTTTTACCCTACCACACAAAATTGTTTTATCTAGTGACAATTTGTTTTTGGAAGAAAATGCAAGACAAAATACTGCAAAGAAAAAGTAAACCTCAGTGCATTCAGGGCTATGGATGTTGACATCTTTCAGGAGCCCATTGGCTAATTTTGCTGACATGTCAATCAAAGCATCAGAGCCAATACAATCCAGCGGTGTTAGCAAAAATCACATAGCTAATATTTTTTCACCAAATATATTGAAATATGCTTGCTGTAAATTGAGGGAACAGAGTGTTGCTGGTTTCTATGCAGTTTGTGTGATACGGTCATGTTTGTGTCTTTAGGTTCGATTGTGTTTCTCTTCATTTAGTTGCTTAGTGCTGGAATTGGATCTTGTTGTAGTAGAGAGTGGTATCTGTCATTTAGGTTAACCTTTACCCATTATGTGAATTTGTAGTAAGCATACAATACATGCACACTGCATAGCGAGGTGTAATCATTGCATATAGATTATAGTAGATTGAATATCCACTATATTATACAGCATATGAATGGATCGGGCGGAAGTGTTACTGGGTTCAAGTTAACATTGTAACTATTTTTTCTTTGCATTAATTAATTGTTACACAGGACTGTCCGTGCTTTATTGGCATTCAAAACTATAAAGGTAAAATTAAAACCAGAAATTCTCTTTTTAATAGCTCTTGCATGAGTGGCAGCCATTTTGGATTTTGAAATCAGGGTTAGTAAAAAAACAAAAACAAACAACAACAAAAAAAAACATGTTTCTCTTTGGAATCCTGACCGCTAAAGAATTTTCATTTGTTTCATTTCAAACTGCTACTTAGAAATGTTGGCTTCAAGAACATAAAACAGGTTAGGGTTCAAATTCAGTTTGAACTCAGTTTATGTAAAGTTCCCAAGATAAATCATAATCACTGGGAATATTGAACCAGACTTTGGCACTCAAGAGCTATTTCTGATCAAACTAGGGAAAAAAAATCACATTTTTATTCAGTTTTAGTTGAGAATAAATACTTAGACAAACAAATTAGCTTCTATTTTGCTTCCTCAAAAGTAGACACATCAAAATATTCTTTTGATTATGAAAGTTTAGATGGAGTGTGTGTAAGTTTTACACACTCCAAAGTGAGCCACTGACAGGCCAAAACAGTGATAGGAAACTCCAAGAATTAATAATTACTAGTGTAAGTGAGAAGTATGGCATCGGTTATGAAGCCCATAGTTAATTTTCCCAGATAAAGTTTGGAATAAAAACATAAGTGCACGGGTTTGTGAGTGTGACAGACACCTTTAATATCCTCCCGTTTCCCTTGATCAATGGGTGTGATCGTACCTGCACGGCTGCCTCTCCAGCGGATGCCGGATGTCAGGAAGAACGCAGACAGTTTCACAGAAGGTGGAACGACAAGAGCCTGTAAACAAAGCACACATACCAGGAAATTCAGCGTCACCTGCATTTGAAGCTTGACAAGTTTGCAACACTGACAACAGAAGAAAAATAAGCATTAAAAATTGGGTGTCTTCCACGCAAACCTGCCTCACAGTTCGACTCATTAGTCAACCTTATTGTGAAATCATTTCAACTTTTACAATCATTCTGCACATGTATCAATGATAAATGCTTGTGTAAACCAGTGGTGAACCTTTTTTTCAATAACTTCAAATCTTATGATGTATAATTTGGCCTTTTATATCTGAAAAAGAGACAAACGTAATAAATACATGTAAGGCGCGTTTTAGATGGGTGTTCGTAGGAGACCGTCCTTGAGAACTTCTGAAAAGCAGCATAAAGGAACTCCTTCTGGTCTGAAAGTATTTGGTACACCTGGTTCAAGAGCCGTGGTGCCAAAAATGAAAACAATGTTTCCTCAGACTGCATTGTGTGTCAGGATGGCAGGTTTCCGAGCACACCCTGTAGGCTGAGGAGGAGTACAACGTTTTAGAAGCCTGGAGCTCACATTGTACGGAAATGAGTGACAACAAAGTGACAAGGCTTTGTCTGGAAGGTGAGGCCAAGGCAATCAATAACAGCTGCTGGCATGCAGTGCTGGATGCGCCACAATGTTCTGGGCAATCTATAGCACTTTCACTGGGAACTCGTTCTAAAAGTAATGCAGTGTCCATGTAAGGAACAACCCAGAGATCCAGCAAGATGATATAAAAATAGGTGGGAAGAATGAGTTTTTAGGTCTTTTTTTTTGCTACATGTGCCCACTGATGGGGGTTAGAAAACACTGTGGTTGTCCATGTAGACAAAGGTCCAAAAATCAGCGAATAAATTCATTATGTCTATATAAATTATATACAAATGAAAGCCGAATCTTTCATTTTCTTTGTCGCAAACATCATTGAGTCAAATTAAGCACCAGGTATTTTCAATGAATTGTGAAATGACTATTTTCACAATTTTAGGTTGGTGTGGTTTTAAGCTTTACAAAGTTGAGAAACCTAAAATGAGGTGCTTTCACTTTGTTCCATGTGTAAGAAATCAAATTATCAATTTCTTTGCGGCTTACTAAACTGCTCCCTATTTACATTTAATTTTTTATGACATTTCAGAGGTTTGCATAAACCTGTTCAAGTTTGCCAAGATGAGAATGTGCACAGATTTGGTTCTGCATAATTCTCAGAATGAACTTGTGCTGATTCTTTACTCAGAAGTTCATCTGTCAGTCACACCGTTAGCAAAATGCCCGTCTTTTTTAGGGCCTCTTTTTTTGTTGTATCTAAGACTCTTTCTGTGATCCATTAATATGGAGATGTTGCTAAATTTGGACCTCCAAAAAGAGGCTCAACCAAATCTCATTGGATCTTTGAATGAGAAGAGGCAGCCAGGCATATACAGGCTGGCTCATTCCTACAAGAGCGGGGTGATGACAGGGGTGAGGGGGGGCTCGACGGGTTGGGGGCACACAGATGTGGAGGGTCTGCAGGAGGGCCACCCAGATTTACCCACCACTACTTTTTCAATGGAGCGTCAAGAGGTAAAACTCACACTCATACGCAGGGAACACACACCCCGCTCATACACACTCCGCTCACACAAAGCCGAGATGTTGCCTTAAGTCACAATCTAAATTGGCTCCCAGGGGCATACTGACTACCTTGTTCACCAAAGGCATTGTGTATGTTTTCTGAGTGCTTAGCATATGCTGTTGTAACCTGAGATCCTCTGTCGCACTCTTACTCTCTTATTTCTCTCCGTCTCCTGTTTGCACACACAAAAACACAAGCACACAAACACGCAACGCTGCCAGGAGTTGCTCCCCTTCTCTCCCTTTTATGTTTTTCCCATCAGAAGGTTAATTAAATTCAAAATAGTTTGCATCTACCTATTAAACCATGTTGCACCAACCGCCCACCAGACAATCGACAAAGACACAACCACAGGCAGGGTGGCAGGGCTGGGAATGGCTGCATTGGGGGTCTAATACAAGGAAAGTAGAAGAAGAAGGAAATCTGCAAGCAACGAGGAATGCCATATTTCCTTTTTTTTTCAACAATATTACAATAGCAATGTGAGAAAGAGAACAACATGCTGATGCAATGTCACATACAGTCAAATGGTGCATCTATAAGTGGATAAAATATTGTGAAAAGACACACATGTTTCCCCCGAAAATCTGCCTCATTGATGCTGTCATGATCAAAAATTCTAAATGCAGTCAAAAGAAGAGCTTGCCAAGCACTTCCAGAAGCAGATGTGCACTGCTAGATCCGTTATTGTTCTACTGGGGGAGAAAAACGCAGAAAAAGCTCCTAACACTTGATTGAATCTGGTACATCTCTGATCTGATATAAAGCTCACTGCAGAGTAATGAAAATAGCTAACATTTTAAGACAGTCTAACCTTTCCTGTGTTTACCTTATTAAAGAGTGTGTACCTTAACTGGTAGAGCAGTACACACAGGAGGCGAGGGGTGGGGGATAAATGTGTATAAAGCAAGCAGTGTTTAAGCAGGCGAGAGCTAAAGTAATAGGCAAGAGCAGTGAAGTGTTGATTCTACAAAAGATGCGAGGGAAAAATTGCACCTTAGTGCTCACACACACGCACACACACATTCCTTCCCCCTCCTCAATCTACTCCCACAACACGGCCGGCTGCCTGGCAGCCGAAGTTAACATTTTCAGAGAAAATATTCCTTGCCTCCAATAGTCCGATGTAATTCATTTTCCATCTCTGTTCATTAATCATTGTTAAAATTAGTGATCCATTTCTTCCACTCTGCCATCTGCACTCAGCTTCCTAACAAACATGACACCTCGGTGCATAATAAAAGCTGACAGCTACGAGGAGGCCTTTCCAAATAGCTTTCTGCATATGTGCACCTCCGTGTCTTGATGCCGTTGTCAGACAAAAGTAGGTTGTTTGGACCACCACTGGCTGGAGACAAAAGCTGACGAGTGCATGAACATGCACACACATATTGAGTATATGGAACCACATATGTACATTTATAGGCAGTAAAAATATTTGATGTTAAACAAAGCGACATGTCTAAGGCTACCCTCCACACATGCCAGCAAATGCGCAAAACTACTGCCGGGTCTATTCAGCACTGAGTCGCTTAATATCTAAATGGGCTCGCTAAAATGAGAAAAGCAGAAAGATTTGGGTTGAGATAAATCGCTGCATTTAAAAGAAGCAAAGGAATCAGAGTGAAAATGAAACGGGTGCAGAAATGTTTAAGTGTGCTGTTTACCCATCCTCGTTTTTGGCTTTAGCGTCAGCTGGAACCGCGCTGTACTTTTCCATTTGCCTTTACTTCCACCAGCCATGACATCTGTGTGTATTTGCTGTGATATTGTATATCAGCTCTGCTACACCCTGATCACACATGGGTAGGAGCTGCTTCAGCCAAAGGAGGAAACAATGGGACTAAGTCATTGCTGGAGGATCCCCATTGCTAGGCCACAAGTGTCTTTCAACTTCCTGCCAACCCCAAACTCTAACCTAACCTAACCCTAATCAAACCTTCATGAGAGTAGAGTCTACTTTATTCAAGCTTCAACACATTTTATTTGAATTTAATTTGAGAGTCAAATGAAAGGTTGTGCATACATGTGAAATCATGTAAAAATAACATCTTCATTTAAATTTTTACTGGAAATAAAAATGTGTAAACATGTATATCCACTTTGATTGCAATATGCTAAATAATAGAGAAACTCAACCAGTTCCCTTCAAAAGTTTAATGTAATCTCAGCATAAGTTCAGCTGTTTTGTGAATGCCTCTGAGGGTTTCTTTCAGAAATCATTATTTTCATTTATACAGTTTACAAATATGATCTTTATAGAAGAGTAACCATGAAACAACACAGTTGAAAGAAAGCCACGAGAATTCCAGTTTAAATCTAAATCATGTAGTGGCAAATGGGTAACTGTGGCAAGTAAAACCAAAGTTAAACCTCTGGCTTCTCCTCCACAGAAAACTGTGAACAAGAACTCATTATATATGGCAGTGGCTGCATCATGCTGTGGGAATGCTTTTCTTCAGCAAAGATAAAAGCGCTGTTGGCACTTAACACAGGGCAATTCTGGAAAAAAAAAAAAAGATTTTGGGTGACAGATTTGTAAAACTAAACATCCAGTCAAAGCTGCAATATAGGTTCAAAGCAGGTTCAAATGTTGGAATGACCCAGTTAAAATTTGGCTCAATTCCAAATTAGAGTCAGGGTTAGGGTCAGGATTTGCTTTCAGGCAACATAAAATGAGTGAGCTTGAACTACACAGGAATCCTTAGATGTGCAGAACTATAGACATACTCTATAAGACCTGCAGGAATAATAACCAAAAAATGTAGTTCTCATGTTAACTTATGAGAACTTAGGCGACACAATACATGTGCATATCACTTTACTTTTTTTATTCACAAAAAATGTATTTTTCCTTAAACTTCACAATTATGTACCATATTAGATTGTTTTATAGTATATTTTTCAAACAATATTTTAAAGTCTATGGTTATAAGATGACAAAAGATTTTTAAAAAAAAAAGAAAAGCAGAGGTATAATGCTTTTGCGAGGGACTGAAAGGTGGTTAGCTTGATACGCTGGGATACTTAGGAATTAAACGCTGTCACCCATTTTTTTTCCAGTCCATTTATTGTGCACTTACTCACGGTTAAATGAAGCAAGGCAACACTCTAATGTTAGACCGTTTAATAGCCGCAATATTAATAATGTTAATGTCTAATAGCTGCATTTCTTGGTCGGATGTGAACTGAGCAGGTAATGCAGCCATGGAGCTACTGGTGAAATTCCCCCTGTGCTCTCATTACTCAGAAATGTAGCACAAACGTGTGACTCTGCTGAATTTCTTGCATCAGAGAACAGCTTTTCCATCTTAAATCAAAATCATTCAAAAATCCACCATGTGAATGTGAATGCTTCTCAGTGCTTACTAAGAGAATCGTCCACATGCATTTCTGCTCTCTCCGCTATGACCTGTGCCTTCTCATGTCCCACAAGCACATACACACACTCACGCACACACACATGCATGTGTGCAATCTGTAGCAGGCACACCCACGAATGCTCCTCTGTGAAGTTTAAACCCTGAAGATCCAGTACTACTTTACATGTCTGGCTGTGCTATGAGCACACACTATCAAACACAGTCAGGATCTCAGGATGCTGAGGTGTGTGGGTGTGTGTGTGTGTAGGTGTGTGTATGCTCCAGGAAGAGCACATCAATCTATATAATGCCCTCAAAGAGGAGGCTTTTTCATGCCACTAACTGCCAAGGACTATAAGGGGCAGCGGCCTCAGTGGCTGAGCTGTGATTCTGCTTTTAGCCCAACTGGATACTCTCTGCACATGCATGCACTCGCTTCCACACACACAGAGCTTAAGTGTCCCTTTACACTACTATAACTCGCTCTGCACACACATATACACAAAGAGTGACCATGCACTCTTGGTGGAAACATAAAGCTGCCAGCTCACTGGACACATTCATTAAACCTTCAATTAATGCTTCAGACTCATGCACTACTTTCATTTTGATCTAATTCTCCCTAAATGCATTTCACAAAGTTGTTACTATTCAAAACTGCTTGATTATAGAAACAAGAAGAACTGGTCAGCATTGATCTTATGCTGCCTACGCCGAAGCTCTATGCTTTGATTGTTGTCTTTCCATCCTGTCATTAATGAGTCAGCTTTAGCCTGAATGATGGTGGCGTCATCACCTTCCCCAGCAGGTCCACCCTGGACATGTCACTGCCCCAATGCAAAGACACACAGGACAAACATATTTCCACATCAGGGTTAAGGGTGGTTCGATTTGGAAGTTACTCTGTTAGGGTTTTTTTCTGAATATTGGAGCAAGAGTGCAAAACCTCCTAAGATAGGAAGTAAGCTAATCAGATTAACTAGAAATAGAGCTAGCGACTGGAATTATCAAATTACTAATAAAAAATCTTCAAAAATATCTAAAAAAAAAAACCCTAATACTCTTTGATGTGGAAGTTGTTACTGTAGAAAGAAGGCTCAAGCTGTTTTTGAGTAGCATCAAC
This sequence comes from Poeciliopsis prolifica, assembly GCF_027474105.1. Lineage (NCBI taxonomy): Eukaryota > Metazoa > Chordata > Actinopteri > Cyprinodontiformes > Poeciliidae > Poeciliopsis > Poeciliopsis prolifica. The sequence goes on from NW_026562432.1 coordinate 2,828,671, forward strand.
ACAAAAGTCAAAGCTATTTAAAAGGGAATAGTGTTTTGACCAGAGATGTCGGTTTTGTTCTTCTGCAGGTTTGGTCATTTCAAACCTGACTTTTTGGGATACAATCGTCCACCACAGGATGTCAACATTACACCCAACTTACACCAACTTTCAGGTCAGCTACACAACCAGGAGCAGATCTCTGGATAGAACAGGAAATATCAGCTTAAAACAGCAAAGCTGTGCACAGAGCACTGTGGTCTTCTTTAGAACTGTCAGTGTAATGGAATATGCAGGGCTAGAGACACTGGCAGCTTTTTGGAAAACTCAGAGGAGGCAAAGATCTACATGAAATACTGACGACACATGGAGACTGACATGTTTGGAAGGTTTACTGTGCCAAACATACAAATGGTAACACAAGATATTAAAAATAGCTTAAAGTACTAAGTTAAATTAACTTTCTTACGAAGAGTGTAACATCATCCCTGCTTTTACTAGGAAGAATGACAGACTTTTGGCAGTATGGCCAGAGAGAATACTGTTTAAATCAGACACAACTAAAATCTTTATAGTACAGAAAGTCTCTGGAACAGAAACAACACCTTTTTTTTCTCAAGGGAAAGTTTAAGAAATGGCACTGTGCAGAGAAAATCTATGGGTTTTCTTTTAACCTAAACTAAGCTTTTACCGACATTTACATTTAACAGACTGTTTCATTGTCCCCAAACTTAAAGCTGTAACCTCTTGTGAATGTGGTGCCTGGTTCCACATTTATTATTCATTTGTTGCATGGAGGGCCACAAAACAGACAGCCTAAAGCCGTGATTGGAGGGCTGGTGCTCAGAGGCAGACGGCGCGCAGAAGAGCCGCTAAATCATCTTGACATTCACCAAGATGTAGCCACACAGAAAGCCAGTGCTGCTGTTAGTTCTCCTACCGACTAATTTGGTTCTACTTAACCCCTAAACACCCCTCGTGCACGAGCGCACACACGGGCAGAAATAGATTCAAGGCGAGTAGATACGGGCAGACGCAGATGCACACACACACGTGTGCACGCGCCTCACATTGACACATTTAATTCCAGGGTCTCGGCACATTTGAATTACAGCAGCCTGATGAGGGAGAGAGGGCCAGGCCTCTTTAGACTGATTAGCATCATTTAAAAAAAAAATCTTCCTTTTTCGTCTGCTTGCCTCACTGACCTCTCCCTCTGCCTCTCTGACTCTGACATCCACCTCCCAGCTGGCATGTGGGTGGCTTCCCAGCAGCAGAACTCAATAGTCAGTTCATACACTCGGATACACAGAGTACATGGAGACGATCCCTGTGGCAACTTCCCGTTCATCCCAACAACAAAGTAAAAAAGTGATTTCAAAAAAGCAGCTGAACGGTAAAATATTATTATAGCGATTGAAATTGCATGATTTCCTCTACCCTTCTCCTGCCTGGACAAACACTGCACACTGCTTGTGAGCTGGAAAATTTAAAAAAAAAAACTTTTTATTCTTACAAACAAATTCATCTGATTAAAAAAATCCAGTCACAAAATCACCTCCCACTCCCACCAGGAGGGCTGAAGGATGTGATGTACTTAATAAAGCTTCAGTACGTGACTCATAAAAAAAAAATTAAATACATATTTACTGAAGGTGTCATGGCATGTGACATCATAATATGAGACAGATAATTAAGTTTGTCTGTGTTCTCTCTATGATCCAACTGCCATCTGCAGAAACAACCTGGGGTAAGAGTCTTAGCGCTGTCAAACATGCCTGTGCTGTGCTGCTCACACCTACCTCTTGCTCTCTGCTATGGTACAGCTAGTTCACCACAACGGGGCCTGCAGTGAATGCTAAGGCTAGTTAGCATCAAAAATAAACAATTATCCTAGAATAGTGAGCTGATTTTCCACCATTAGCATGTTTAGCAGTGCAAAGAAGAGTGCAGGTAGTGTCAGTTGAAACTATTGTTAATTCATAAAGAACAGAGCATCAGACAAATTGAGGAAAAAGCACATTTACTTGTAAATGTAAGTTAAAAATATCATTTAAAAGTAGAGAAACTGCTGCTTTCTTTCCTAAATAAATAACATAAAACATATCCTACTATGCATATTGTTTTAAATACAGTGATACATCAGAGCATGGCGGCATTGGATCATCATAGCAATGTATTGTGTATGTATCCATAGACATACACAGACCTATTCAATATAGTGGAACATTATCAAAAAGCTCACTTATTTTAGGAATTTTATAAAATAAAATTCCTAAAATAAGAAATTTTTTAGGAAATTTTTGTTTCATTTATCACTAAATGAAACATTATATAGGTGAACTACACACATGAATGTTTGACAGCATTTATTTCTGTGCATTCTGTTGATTTTCCACTTACAGCGTGACTTTTAAAATGAGAATATTTCATCAGACTAATAACAGAAGTATATTTAAAAACAGAAATGCCTGCATTTCAAAATATATGTTTAATATGACAAACGGCTCTAATTGGGACATATATTCTAATTTATTAAATGATTTTATACACACACACACACACACACACACACACACACACATATATATTTTACATGCAGTACAGTGGAGCTGTGTAGATATAATGACAAATATAGATATAGATCTGATTTTATTTGAGTCCATTTCCTGCATGTGTAAAGTAAATAAGATTTAGGCTGTGTTATTTGCGCATATTTCCCCCCTTCTAAATTATATAAGCCTTGCACATGGCTTAAAATTTTGTAAAGCTTTTCTCAAAATCCTACTTATGGTTGCCATTCTGTGCCAAAAAGTTCATCTGGCCTGTAAATTTAAGCATGGATTACAAATATTCAAATCATGAGCTTACTGTTCAAATAAACATTTTCAACGGGGAGGGGAAAAGTTGCAAGGCATACACTTTCAGCCTAATTCCTCCTCTGGTAACCCCCCACCACACACACACACACACACCCATACACCCACGCGCACACACACACACACATACCTACGCACACGCACACACACACCTACCCTCGCCCCATCCTGACTTTCAATATACTGAAAAAAGAGAGAAAGAACGGACGATAGAGTGGGGATGGGGGGCAAAAACAAAAGAAAAGTTTGGCCTCTTCATTTACTGTGCGGCTGGATAAACAGTGTTGATGAAATATGTAATTAATGTAATTGTAACCACCTATGAAATTACAGTCAGGTGGGTGGGCTCGGCTGTGGACCCTGTTACTCCCTGCTATAGGACAATAGGGCACCTTATTACAGTTTTAAAAGGGGGGAGGAGGGAGGCCAGGCAGTGGGAGACGGGGGCAGGCTTAAGCTGGTCAGCTGCTCACCACATGGTAGCAATAATAGGGACTGAAGTCACAATCATTTCAGCTTTGCTTTAGCTGCGCTAATCAGTGCCATATAAATCAGGGGAAAACTTCTCAGACACCCAAGGATCTCAAAGTTTTAGAATTGCAAGTATTCATTAAACAAAATGACACAGAGAAGAGATTTTATCACTCTGGATTATTTTCTTAAGGAGAATGCAAAATATACTTAAACTACAACTCAGCACTGCGACACAATGAACCAGAGTGAAATCCACAGAGCTATCCACCGCGGATAGCAGCTCCAAATTATGGATAAAGGAAGCAATAGTGCATATGAGCGTATTGACGTCTGATGCGGACCACTACCTGAACCCGTCCATGCAGACCGCCAGTCTTTTCCCCAAGATTAAAATAGCCTCTTCTCCGCTCGCCGCTCCTGCCCCTGCCTGGCATTAAAATCTACCACATTTGCAAAATTGCAAACAGATGCAACTCAAGTACCTGCAAATAATCTGCCAAGACCAATTTCAAAAGGGAGATTTCAGAATATGCGGGAGTCATTAGAGGGAGTATTATTTCAGCGATGAGTGCGAGAGGGCCAGCAGTGGATCACCCAACCAGATGGGTTCTGCTGCCTTTTATTCAGGAAGAAAGGAGCCGACATGTTCTTCATCTCCCCCTGTTATTTCCACCTTAAAATGATGACATATATATATATATATATATATATATATATATATATATATATATATATATATATATATATATATATATATATATATATATATATATATATATATATATATATATATATATATATATATATATATATATTTACAGTGGAATATTGGAAGTTTCAGAAACAACAAAAGAATGTCAAGTTTCCTTTTGAGTTTTCCAAAACAATCGTTTCATCTTCTTCCCATGGAGGATGGGGGGTGAGGGGGGGGGGGGGGGGGGGCTCTGATGTAAACGAGGATGCAGACACAGAGATCTGAAGCCTTGATTGTTTTGCATCGAGTTTTAAATGTGAAAAAGAATTAAGGAAGGTAGAAGCCTTATAAAGGCGCCTGCGGTGTATGTAAATGAAATATGTTTCGGAGTCGTAATTTGCAGCTGCCGCTGTTGTTATTTTTCCGGCAGCCGTCTGAAGTTCTTCTGGTCGCTCAGTGGCACTTTTAAAGTGATGCACAACAAAGCGTTCACCAATTAAAGATGATTTTAACACCAAGAACTGCAACAAACTTCATTAGATACTCCACCAAGCTTCTGACAGAAGCCCCCATTCAGCGTTCGTCTGTAAGCCGCTGTGATGAATATTTATAATCAAAACACACATTTCTGTTCCTTCATCGCTATGCAAGGCATTGACCAGCTATTAAAACAAATGAAATGTTTATATCAAATGGAATTTGATTAGGTGACTGGTTATTATTTCTTGCAGGGAAGCAGAATAACAATCCAAGGCACTTAAAAAAATATCAAAATCACCAATCCCTTGCAACAATACACATTCAATCAAATGCTTCATAATTGTAACAGTAGGAAGCATTTTAGGCATTCCACCCACAACAAACAGGCTTTGTTCTCCTGTTATGAGAGGCAGAGAAGGGACACAATCAAGTGCGTGAGAAAGTCAGCAATGCAGGATTTCGGGCAATTCCTCTCAATGTCTCTTTCTCTCTTTCTATTCACCTCCACACAACACTTTTTTTCTTTTTTTTTAGGGTCACCCATGTTATTTGCCTCCTGTTTCATTGCAGTTGGCAAAAAGAGAATTTGGTAATTGAGCAGTACGGAACATGTGCCCTCCCTTCTCGAAGATGACAGATGGATTATAAAAACTTCAAAGGCAAAGCATTTGGAGCACCAGGGGAGAGATGCTAGGTATTTGAACTATCATTCTTTACCCAGGAGACAATGACTGCCTGACATGGTGCATACATCAAGGAATAGTGCAACAGCAAAGACATAATCCAGCGTGCATATGCACACACATCCCCATGATCACTCGTCTCCTGCCTCCTTTCCCCTCAGCCCCAGCCAATGCTATATATTTAACATCCTGTTTTGAATAAGTTTGTGCCAAGCTCAGAACAGAACAAGTCAGGGGAGGCTGATGATATGTTACTGAATCTTATCTCTTCTCTCTTTTTTCTTTTCTTTTCTTGTTTTTTTTTTTTTGTTTTTTTTTGTTTTGTTTTGTTTTGTTTTTTGGGGGATCTCAGGGTTTGAACTGAAGTGTTCTAGTCCACACTGATGTTATCTTTGTATTGTAAAAAAATAAAATAAACTCCATGAACAAAGGAAGAACAGAGGGTGGCAATGCCTATAATCATCTTAAAAGTATGATTTATGAAAAGGGCCATCTGCTTTGCCTAACTTAAGCACCGAGGCAACCTTTAATAATGTAGCAACACGAGGAAAGGAGGGGATTGCAGGAAGAGATTGGGGGAGAGGGTGGCACTATTCACAGCAGTAGCACAAAGTCATTTCATCAAACTTGTAACCCAAGTGCAGGTCCACCTCTCTGCTCCGTCTCCCCTGTGCTTCCTGTTGCTTCCTCAGCATCCAGCCATTAGTTCAGAAGGAAGCTAATCACTGTTGACCTCTCCTGTCAGGCACATTTAACCCTGGTCCCTCCTCTTGACCCTGAAGGAATTAGCACTATTCACACATCCAAGCACACACACTCAGGTTGCTTTCACTCCTGATAGTCCATTAGACTCGGTTCGATTTGGGACCAAGGTTGCAACAGTTGATCCATTTTCAGCTGATGCAGTTCTCTTTCAGACTTTGCTGTGTCAACCGCTTGAAGAACCTGTTCCTCCCCTTGCCTGTGGTGCCGCTGCATGAACAACCACTGAAGGAAACGATATGAAAACCTCTGAAGAAGATGTTGAGCACAACTTCCATCTTCACCAAATGTGAACACAAGTGTTGTGTTGGATTTTAGCGGTTGGAGGATTTTTTAAATTTTAAAAGCCATGAGCCAATTCTCCTGCTAGCACACGTTCATTTGTTTTGGTTATTTATCTAGAATGCCATGCAGAGTGGTTTGCTTCCTGCTTTTAGAGCAATTTTCGATCCGCGTGGCGTTCATATATTCATTCGAACCCGACCGCAGTACACTTTGCTAAACCCAGACTGCTGTTTGAAGGAGGACCAAAGTTACATTTTTTATTCCACATCAGAGTTCAGTTATGCCTTCACACCTCCTGTAACAAACCACTTTTTAGGCAGATAACCTGGAGTTTGATTAAAGTGGACTAAACATGGCTGGTGTGAATGCGTCCTCAGACTGTAGCAGAAAACCTAAAATCGACATGGCAGATGTGAAAGCTCCTCCTACCTCATATATACAGGTTTCTAAAGTTGTCAGTTTAAAGTGACTTAAGAGCACAGAATTTGCTCTGTTCCCTAATAAGACGATATTTGGGTTTCAAATTTTCCCTCAGCTTTGCTTGTTCTCCCTGTGAATGTGTAGATTTTCTCAAGGTACTTGCAGTGTCCCACCAAATTTCACAACAATGGAATTAATCCACTTCAGTTCAATAGCTCTCAGCTCATTCTGGTAAGGCGGCTAAATCACTCTGGCCTACTGGGCTTGGTGGCTGTTGGCTGCTAGTTCAGCTCAGAGGACTCTAAAAACCTGATGGATGTCCCACATCTGGGACATTCCAGGGTTGTTGAGGACATGAGGTCTTTCACTTCAAGCAACACCAATGTGGTGATGCAAGTCACGAGCACATAGAAGCACAAGTCATTACGTTTACACTCCTGACCTGGCTGTGACCTGGAAACAAGTACCAGCACAGGTGTGTGTGTGTGTGTGTGTGTGTGTGTGTGTGTGTGTGGTGTGTGTGTGTGTGTGTGTGTGTGTGTGTGTGTGTGTGTGTGTGTGTGTGCGTGCGTGGGTGTTTGTGTGTGTGTGTGTGTGTGAGGAAGAACAGTCTACATGTAGAGGTGTCTGTTATAAAGAGTTGCAATTTTTTCAGATATTACTATCCTTATAGTTGATGTAAATCCCTATTTTTGTTCTTAGAAAGCTTTAGGTCGCTTTAATTTTCATTCAATATGAGCACAAAAATTTCTTGACAAACCTGTCATGGAAACTGCACATCATCTGCTCTCTACGGTTCCCTTCCTTCCTCACTCCTTTCATCCTTGTCTTTCTCCTCCTCCTCGAAGCCTCGCAGCATGTGTAAGCAGAAGCGCACGTGCTCCCCTCGCCCTCATTACCAGCTAACTATGCTGTTTGATTAAAAGTGTGTACAGAGAGGAAGAGAGAGAGAGAGAGAGAGAAGAGAGGGAGGATGAGGAGGTGTGTGCGTGGCGGAGTGCGGGGGGGACAGGCCGAACCTCCATAATTAAGATCACTTCACAGATTACCTCTGGCAACAAAAGCGCGGCAAGCGGTCGCCCGCAGCCTCAGAAATTAGATGAAAAAGGGGTGTTGAGGAGGAGACTGACCTCTGCCGGGCTCCACATGACACACAAGTAACGGTTGAATCAAACACCCTCCCCCCCCCCACACACACACATCCTTCCCCAGCTGCCCACTTCCTCCCAACATGAACCGAGACACACACACACACACACACAGGTAGTGGTACACGCTGCAGTCAGAACGACAGTAAACTGTGGGAAAGCACACATCTTCCAGGGACAAGACGACACCAGCACCTGAGGGCTGACACTGACACATGGCTGCTAAGCACACTATCAGCAGACCTGTCCACCAGCAATTATGATGTACTTTTTTTTCTGGGGGGTGTGGGAAGGTTTGGAACGCAAATTGCCACTTAAAAGAAAAACGTTGGGCTCGTTTTAATTTGGCTGAGTGCTCAGAGAACAATGGTCATGTAAAACCCAAGTCAAATTCCTTGTTTGTGGACACAGTAAAACTGATCCTGATGTAGGTCAGTGTACCAAAAGCAATGAAGTTTCATTTTCAGTCCCAGAAGCGGTTCTGTCACCCGGGCCCCCCAACCCTCCAACCCACCCACCCAATAAAAATTTAAGAAATCCTTTCAATTCTGGAGCAGGATAAAATGCTGAAACTCTCAGCAAATACATAACAGCAACAGAAAATTTGGTCAAGTTGGGCCACCTGCCCTTTCTAGTATCACTGTGGGCAATGCCCCCATGGTCCTCTGGAGAGTCTAAATGTATCTATGCTTCCTTTCTTAATTCATGCTCTTTTTATTTTGCATACATATTATTATTTGTACATATTTTTTTCTCTCATTGTCTATAAACAATGAAATATGCTACTTCCAATTGAAAAACTACAGAATTCCCTTAGTTTGTAAAGTTGTTCATATAGAATCAATTGATGCACCTGTAATATTTAATTATGTATTTTCCAGGGACACAGTGCCATTTTATAGCACAATCACATTGCTGTTATTATCAATTACCTGGAAAAATCAGTACATATCAAAAACAACTTAAAAGACATTTGACTTTGCATCATCATCTGACTCATTGATAGTGTCCTCCGTCTCTTTAAGATGCTCCTCTCCTTTCACACTCACACTTCAGCAAGTCACACCAACAACACTTCTTCATGCCATCCACTGATGCCATTTACAACTGATCTTCAAAGCGTTGTATTCTCTAGGATGAGCTCGGCAGACACACAGTTACACCAGGTTTTTGCTTGCTATTTGCTGCTGCTGCTAGTCTGGAGGGGCTGTGTTGTCAGCACTAGAAACGAGGGAAATGGCGCTTAGGCACCCCTGAATGGTTGTCAGGGGAGATTCAAGGATTCCTCTAACATGCATGAAAGAACCAAAGCACCAGTCCAGGTATGTTTTTGATGAAGGAATAGCATTATAACATCATACGGAGCTAAAAACAAAATCTAATTTGCATAATACCTCCCCACCAGCGATGTAACAAAACAAGCAATAAATCATAAAATAAAATTGAAAGCAAATTTCTACTTTCCCCATTTACATATAAATATATATTTTTTGTATCTTTCAGTCATCAAGTTTGCCATTTCATTTTTTCAAAAGTTTTCTTACAACCTTATGATATGACCAAGTATTGATAACATTCCCACAGATACTTTCTTTCCCTTAGTTGCATTTCGATTTTACCAGCTGACGTCCTGAAACAGTCATTTTGCTTTTCTAATGTTAAAAGCAAGAAAATTTGCAAAAAAAAGCAAACTCATTCAGATTTTTCACAAACATATATCGTCATTTATCAAACGGATTGCAGGGAAACTCAACAGGTTTAAATAAGCCTGCAAAAGGCAGCAAATTGGCATTATTATCTTTTTATTTTATTAAAAAATATAACAGGAATTTAACTATTTCATGTTGTTGATGTGAATTTAGTTTAAAATATTTAGGTGGTAAACAGAAAAAATGTATTAATTCAGTGTTAACTTGTGCAAACTAAAAGTCCTCTGTCATATCCTAAACCCAATATGACAAAGAACTTTGAAAAAAAGTCCTTTATAAGAAACTAAATGTCTACATGTGGCATTTGTTGATTTTTAGCACAGTTATTGCTTTCATGCCGATTTCATTTTGCATGAGGACATTAAGTAATATTAGAATTTCATTTTTCTAATCAACTTAAAATCTATCTGCAGAAGTCAACTGTCAAAGTCTAAAGGAACAATAATTTAAGTCATGTTTCGGATCCACTTCTCCTCTTTATCTTGGAACATTTTGAGCCTCCTCAGTCTCAGTGGTGTCCCAAACTCTTCACCTTGCCCTCCTCAGGTCTCTCACTCCTGCCCTGCAAGCCGATTCTGATCTCTGGTTATAAAAAGGGGGCTGGGGCGAGGGCTGGCGTAGGGGGGCATTTACTCTAATCACAGGGATCTAGAAGGAGCGCCTCGAAGCCCTCGGGGGCTGATCGGCAATCAGAGAGATGGAGGCTACAAGAGGGAGAGAGAAACAAACCTGAGCTCAACTTCAGAACTGTAGAGCAGACCTCTATCTGCAATCTGAAGCAGTTCTGTCATGAGATTGTCTTGCTGGTGGGTGGGCATATAATGGGCTGAATGGGGGGGATATGAGTTGTAGTTCTTTCTGTAAATGTGGAAGACCTAGCTTAATTGCTTAAAGACAGGGTGAGGCGAGAAAGCATGATACGATTTGTTAGACTTGGGCTTCCAGCGGCTGAAAAAAGGGGCAACACTGGAATAAAAATGTATTTTGTTGTTTAAAATAATAAACCAAATCCTCACTGGAAAAAAAAAAAAGACGTTTGAAAATGAAGTCAATCTGGAAAGCATTAGAGGGTTTGAGAGTTAACTGTAGATTTCCAGCGTGACTGTTAGAATCTTTTGCTCTGCTTTGAAGTTAAAAATGCACTAAGAATTAGTCACTCATTAGAGTTTCTTTAAGATCTTTTATTCTTGTTTTGCATATTGCCAAAATGTTAGGACCTATCACAGAACCTTGTGGCACATCACAAAAAACCCAAAAGAACTACATTGACAACTGGGTTTTATTTAGCTGCTATGTCTGATCTAAAATTAATTCAAAACAAAATAGCTGTAAATCAGTGGTGACCCATTTGGTGCAGTTCATATTTTCTTTTAATCACAAACATATTTTGAGGTCAGATGCCTTTTTCAATCTGTGAGACAGTTTTTCACCTTTTACTTTGAAATCTCATCCACACCTTGTTTAAACAAAAGATGCACTAATCTTCTCAAAGGTTTTTCAGACAAATTTTGCTCCAAGGCAAACACTTCTGCCAATTGTAGCTCTATCTGTCTGCTATTAATTATTAATGTATGTATTCACCATGTTATAAACCAAGAAATAAACAACTCCTGGGATTGTTTTGAAATCTCCTACAGGATTCAAGAGGCTCTGATTGTCCCTGATTAAAGCAGCTATACATTGTGTGCAAATTAATAAAAACATTATTACATCGTATAAAGATATACAGAAGACATTTGAAAACAAAAACAGCACCACTGTGGTCCCGGGCCGAACCGGGACAGAATGATCAAGAAAAGCAGGCAGATCTGCCTGCGGATGTTTAAACGTGTGTGAGTACAACAAGAAAAGCTATTGAAAAAAAACACTCAGCTCTGAGGTGAGGAAAACAACTTGAGCACATGATCTGAAATAATAACACTGACAAAAATGCCACAGTCTAAGCAGCAAAAGACAAAGAGGAAGATAAGCGGCAGCGGTGGGAGGAGGAAGAGGGGACTGGAGGAGGGGAGCCATTTGAAGATGCAAAGGAGAAAAAGACGATTTGAGAAAACTGAAATTGGCCGAGATCAATTAGGTTTCTTTTACCACAGAAGTGGGAGCTCGTCTTATGACTAAAGAGAGGCATTAAAAGAAAGGAGCGCGCCACCGAGGGAATTCTCTCGCATTAGAGCGCTCTCTTTTCAAATCCAACGCCAGCGCTAACGCAGATAAATAATAGATAAATTTTATTAGGTTCCCCACCTTGAACAAGACTTTTTAAAGTAGTTCATGAAAGACCGACGGCTCCTGGAGAGCAAAACGCCGACACACAACTGCACACACAGGCACACACACACACGTAAAGTGTGTTTTACCTGATTAAATAAAACACCAGGAGGCATCAACTTCACAAGCTGCGGAACGCTTGCACCCCGCTAACACACGGTTTCAACACCAGTCCTGTTTCTGTCTGGACACAAACACTCAGTCTTGGTGATATTTTTGGTAGTTAATGGAACATGATGGGAGTTTCCTTTTGCTGATTTATGATTGAATTAAACAATCCAATGAAAATGTAAAAAAACACCTGCTGGTATGTAAGAGATATTGAAATACTTTAAAGTTTTCTTCCCCCATAAACTTCCAACGTAAGTAAGTTGTTTAGTGAGTGGCTGTGTGTGTGACAGGTATGAGTAACGGAAGTAATTCTCTGCTCAAGCTTTAGCCAGCAGTCATGAGGGCTTGTTTGTACATTCCAGGACTGGAGCAGATCCAACTTCACCATTTTGTTTTGCTGTTATGCTTACATGTGTTGTAGGAAGACTTTTTTATAGTCTTTCTTACAGAGTACAGATGTGTTGATAAAGCCGAGGAATGAACTCTCCCTAATCTTTTCCCTGAAGTTTAAAGGAGGTCCCGCGTTCTCTCCCAGTCCCTGAAGCACAGTGAAATTAAAACCATGAAGAGAAACTTGCTTTTGAATCTTGAATGTGCTGTCCTAAAATAGACGCAAAGTTAAACAAGAAGACATATATTTACCTTTCCTATCTAAAAAAAAAAAAAAAAGGCACAGTAGCAGTCGTCGGTCTCACAGCAGCTTTGCCTGGGAGATGTGGCAGTCGTTTACAGAAGGTTGTGTGTTTAATGCCTGGAATGCTCATTTGCCTTTTGGGTTTACTTATTTACTTTTGCATAAATGGGAAACAGTAATGTGGTATTAAAGGACTTCTCAGGGGGGGAAAGCTGTGTTTTTTAAATGCAGCCTTTAAAAAAAAACAAATAAAAAAAGAAAACGCTCCCTTGGTTTGCTATATTAAGGCAGGATTGATGATTAATGCGACACTGATTAATTTTTCTTGATTAATATTAATAATAATAAAATACAAACATAATGCCAAACATGAAATGAAGAACTCAGCTCCCCTCCACACACACACAGATACAGAGAGAGAGAGAGAGACATGCACCCGCCCTTGCTCAAAGTCATAATATACAAAATGAGCAGCCAGGCTAAAACGAGTGGCAAATAATCCTAAATTTCCCAACAGAAAAATAGAAAATGTAAAATGACTGCCTTGATCAAGCGAAGCTGAAGAATCCTTCACAGCAGCCGCAGCTGCAGCGCCACCACTGTCACTTGGAATGAAAACGTAAACCTTTCACAGCTTTCGATTGAGTCTTTAATTCAGCCCGATGTGACATTAAAACCCTTCGCTTGACTTCCAGTGGTTGTGACAAATGTACCGGTGCTTAATGGAGGTGCGCAGACAGGCCGGCATTTCAGTGACTTTTATCAAAGTGAATTTATCAATTCAGGCTCGCAGGATCTGTGGCAGCCGCTTGTTGAGAGGGAAGCCTGCAGAATCTGTTAGGTAAATCATCTCTCCTTTTCTGCCTCTCTGTTCTCTCCTTCTGCTCCTCGCCAAGTGTTGTACCCCCCCACACACACACACACACACACCGCCCCGTCATCACTCCTCATCTTCTATTCAGCTTCATATTATTTCCACTAACAGGACCGTTTCCCGCCAAATAGGTGACTTTAAATCGGAAAATTAGCATGTGGTAGTATCATCTTATCGCAATCTAACCTGTTTACTTCTTTTTAAAAAGTATTGTGTGGTTCAAACTCAATGTGGAACAAGCTTAGAGGTATATGACTGTCAGACAGTTACAAAAAATGCATTTGAAATTCTAGATCACCTATTCAATGTAATTAAAACTATTTTGTTCTTTTGTGCAGTTGGAAAGAGAAATGGCTCGGAAAAATGTCAAAAAAGCCTCCAAACTAAACTACAGCAGCAATGTATCTTAATAATGCTTCTTCTAACATTAACTTCCAAAAACAATCATTTGTCTATTGTTAATTATGAATCTTAAATTCATAAATCTGAAGGCAGGTAGGAAAAGATTAGGGTTAATATTGGAAAAGCTTGTGGGAGCTGACGGACGGCAAAAAAAGGAGTGAAAGAGCGCAAGGGGAAGAGCGATAAGAAGGTTGGTGAAGGGTTCTCTCCGGCGCTGCCATCAAAGTGTCTGAGCTACTTGAACCTTGCCCACCTTTCCACTACCTCACTAAGGAGATCCTGCCCCGCAAACCACCTATAAACCACTCGGACACATGATCCACTCATACAGATGTGGAGTGGACACACACACATGCGCGCGCACAAAAGGCAGAGAGAGAAACCCTTCCTCTCAGACACACGTTCTAACACACCATCATTTACCATTAGTCCTCGATTAACAATTGTCTGTTCCACTTTGGAGTAAAAGGGTACTTATCACCAAAAAGAGAGCTTACCGAACAGTCGCTACCGCACTATGCCGATTAAAATTTGTAATTTTAAATAAATCTAGGATTTGAACATTTAGTAGGCAAAACATCACACCCTACGGACCCCAAGGCAAAACGGACAGGAAAAAAATGGACGTCCCACTGGGACCACAAATGAGGAGCAAAATAAAAAAAATTATATATATAATTTTCTTTCTTTTTTTTTTTTTTTTTTTTATTATGTGGGCTTCAGATAAAATAGAATAGCACTGTTAATTCATCTTAGTGAAAATATTCGCAGCGGAGGAATTCCAGCAGGCAGGAACGGAATCGTCTCTCCGACAAAAGAGCCATCTTCCCCGAGTAACAAGTTGGTGCAATGAGTGTCGACAGAAGAGGAGCTGAAATCCCCCCCTGGGCTACAGAATATCCCGCTATTGTAGTCTTAACCCGCGAGACCTGGCTGGGAATGTACAGCTTTCACAGTCACTTCTCATCCTATTTGTAGCACTGCCGTTGATGCGCGAGCGCCTGTGCCACAGCAGGTCACTGTTTTTTCCCCTCTTTCTGTTCACACTGCTGTCTCTCTCTCTCCTACCTCCAGTCCACACCACCACCTTTCCCTTCACACACACATGCACACACACACGCACACACACTACCAGAGTTTCATGCCAGAGCTCCACAGATTATTTTGATTGAGCGTTCTTGCCCCAATGGAAAAGTATGCTTTGTTTTGTCATGTTTCTTATATATACATATTATATATATATATATATATATATATATATATATATATATATATATATATATATATATATATATATATATATATATATATATATAGATATATATATATATATATATATATATATATATTTCATTTTTTTAATATATATTTATTTTATAATTTATTCATTTTCTTCTTCTTTCCATTGGGGAAGTTTCATTAAAGATCCAATTATGCAAATGAGGTGCTGGGGAAGCAGCTGAATGTGCGCTACAATGGTGTACAGTAATGGTTGGGCTCGCCGTACGGCAGATCCAGGGCCAGATTTATGAGCGCTAGCGAACGGGAAACGCCTCCATCCTTTGGTGAGAACCTCTTGATCATAATTAAAGGTGCACACATTCTCCCCAGCTTTCCCACACTTTCACCTCTCCTCTCTCCCCTCGCGTTCTTTTCTTTTCTTTTCGACCCCCCTCCCTGAATATTCTGACATCCTCATTAGCCGGGGTCTGGAAGTTTACAGAGGTCACATCCAAAAACGCGCAACGCAGCTAAAGAGCAGACATGACATGAGCCCAGCAGTCGGAGATGCCAGGTGAAAAGGGGCGATAGACAGGACCTTCTACACACACACACTCACGTACACACACACACACACACACTCACGCACACACTTCCATCTCATGAAGGCTGGAGGTATTTACCACTGTCTTTGCAGAGCGCAGCTGAATGCTAAGTAGCAACAATTCTCTGCTTCAAGACCTCTGATTGATGTGTGCTTGCCGGTTTGTGTTAAGCTGTTGTCTGTGGAAATGACACGGCTGAAAACACAGCGCTCCTCGACGCATCAACGGGAGGAAAAAATAAAAAAAACAGCCCTGACATCGCCTAGTGCCTCCATAAATCCACAGTTTGAAGCAAACTTTTAGAAATAAGGAATCCAAGCAGGACACAAACCATCGGGGAACCACGGTGCCCCAGGGGAGTTCCTCTGGGGACGCATGGCCAGGGGACACTGGGCGGAAACCTGGGGGCTTTAATGCACTGAACCAATGTACACACACACATTCCCTACAAATCTTCTGATAAGGAGAAATCACCTCTTCTATACTTAGCTCTCCCTCTTAAGACCAACTGCCTCCGCTCTCCTCTCAGCCCGGCTTCCTCCCTCTGCCCAGACACGCAGACGCTCGTTGTGATGGCACCCTGGCATGAGGGCACCCAGTCTGTCAATGCCTCATCTGCCCCACACTCTTTATTCTTAGATGGAACTGACCTCCGCGATTAGCCTCAGCTTCACCATCTCGGCTCACTCGACCCCTCCTCACCACGACTGTTGGATATTTATGTTGATTTTTTGTTTTTTTTACCTTATGTATTCAGTCTAGTTTTGATCCATAATTGTCTTTGCAGAGGCTCTTGTAGTATATCTCACTATAAATTCATTCAACAAAATGAAATCCTAAGCATGAGCAGAGGTAGGAGGCACCAAACCTGTTGGCTGCTGCTGAAAACGGTTTAACCTGGAGGAAGAATCTATTTTTTGGGGAGATTTATTGGGAGTTTTTAACCGGAGAAATCTGGTCATTATTACCCTCACAAGGCAACTTCATATGGGCCCTGACAACATGCTGCCCTCCCTGGCTTAAACTCTAGAGATCAAGGTCAAGGAGTTACAAGCCCCCCCACACAGTCACCACAGAACACACCCACACACACAGCCTCTTCCTCTACCAGCGCAGTAGGAACACAGCCTGATCAGAAATGAAGGGTGGAACATTATTTTTTTATATATATATTTTTTTATTATTCCCATCCAACGCCCTGAAAACCAGCAAATAACCAAAATAATAAAAAATAAATAAATAAAATAAAATAAAAACGGGATGAGGGCGAGGCGGGAGGGCTGCTGCTTTCACAATGACTGCACATATCAATTAATGGCTGGCTGATCAGCAGAGCTGGCCTGATCCGGCCTGCCCACCACTGCCCTGATCCCAGCGGATGGGAAAACCTGGCCCTGCAGCCTGTGCAGCTGGAGCCCTCTCCCCATAATTACATGAGAATGGAGAAGGGGGGGACCGAGGCTGCAGATCTGATGGGGGGGGGACTCTTGCAGATGCTTGAATCCAAATCACAGGCCATGGTTAAGCATGCATGTTGGCCATTCTAATTTAAAAACCTCTTTTACACTTAGAATGAAAATGTGATTCTTTAACCCGTCAGCATGCAGATAGCTGACATCAGGGGAGAGCAGCCTGCTGACTGACTAACTGACTGACTGACTGACTGACTGACTGACTGACTGACTGACTGACTGACTGACTGACTGACTGACTGCTGAAAGGAGAACTGATCTGATGCCATCTCCTCTCTCTGGCTCTCTCTCTTTCGTTTGCAGCTGAGAGATGTTTATCAGTGCAGTCAGTCATGGTCTGTGACCCCCCCCCCCCCCCCCCACCCCCAAAAACACACACACGCATACACACACTCTCCAGCACCCTCTGAAGCACTGTTACATGGCACAGGTGGGAAAGCGGCACATGCCGGATCGTCGGCATTTCCAGCTCCGTCAGTCAGAAAGTTGCAACAGGAGGATCCGTCAGATCCCTGCTGCCGCCAGACGATTCACTCTTCAAATCTCATCCAGAAACAAAATGTATCAATGTTCACCATTTTAAATGCCTGTTTTTTTTTCCTCTGACATTTTTCTCTGTGTGTGCGCAGTGGACACAACTTATACATTTGTGAAGGCAGAGATTTTCAGGTGGGCCTGATAAATCCAAACTAAACGGAGAATACCTTAATTCCTCGAAAAGGCCAGTTTGGAAAAAAAAAAAAAAAAGGCCTTTTTTTTCCTCCTAAAATATTTCACCTAAAAAGAATGACAACATGTCAGCTGGTAGGGGAGCAGAGAGAGGAGCAGGGAAAGGGCAGACAGGTCTGAGGCAGCTCTGCACTGTCATCCATTTCATATTTCTCCTGCGATAAAAGGACTGAAAGCAACTGACAAAAGGGGTTTACGCCCAGACACTATTTCAGACACAATATCCGCCCTGTGCATACCATTACACAATGACAGCATCCCAGCGCGTACAGTCCATCTATTTATTCAATTTTCCCTGCACAATGAATCCAAGGAGGAAGCAACTTTTTTGGGCGGATAGGGAATGGAAGGAGGCAGAGGGGGCTCAGGATAACTTGGGGAAAGGTTAGGGAAACAGTGTGACAGAGTTTTTGGAGCCATTGCATTTGTCTTCATAAAGCTGGTAGCTGGATTGAAAGTAAAGCGGGGTCAGACCGGTCAGGGGTCACTTTTACTTCCAGGAAAGAAAAAGAAAAAAGGGGAAGAGAAAATAACAGCTCCCCACCCAAGACGCTTGGTGTGACAGGGGCTTTAAATGGGATTACAGAGCTCAAACATCCCTGGTGCCACGCATAATTCAATTTATTCTTTATTAATTCGGAACTGCCCGTTTATTTTCATATAATATTAAAATATGTTAAAGATTGTTAAAGTTGAGAGTGTTTTTTTCTTCTTTTTTTTTTACTTTTTCATTGCTGTTCATGGAGTGAAGACACAGCAGAGAGAATGTTTTATTCTGAAATCAGGGCAGGACACAAATCTGATCTGTTCACTCCGCTGATGAGATTTGGCCTCACGAGCTGTCCTGCTGCTATTTGCTCGCGCGCACACCGCAACTTTTGAGGAAGACTTTCCCAACCCGGACAGGGTGTTGTTGTCAAGACAGAAATAAGACGGCTCCGTTTCCGCGCTTTTATCGGCGAGAACATGACGCTCTGACGGCTTTTCCATTTCAGAGGTCGATCTCGGTGCTCAAAATGGCAGGTCTCATCGGCTCTTCTACCATCTCATAACTTTGTTCGCCTTTTTCTTTTTTTTTTAAATTTATTTATTTATTTATTTCATTATTTTTTAAGGACACGTGGTACCAAAACTTTAACTTCTTTATTCCCTCTGTCTTCCAAAATCTCAGCTCCGTTGAATATCGCCGGCTACGGGGAAAAAAATAGAAAAAGAAAGTTTTCCAAGCAGCCGGGAACACGGCCACATACTTTTGTAAAAGTCCCACGCTGTGCGGCTGATCCGTAATGCGCCAACGTCGCAAAGCGGTGCGCAGCGAGCGGCTTTTACGCACAGGCTTTGTGGGTAAAAATAAATAAATAAATAAAAAGCAATAATGTACATTAATGAATTTTCTGCTCTGAACGAAACTAGTTCGGCACGCGGAGACTTGCAAGGTGTCGCTTCCGAGCTGCTTCCATCTCTCTCGGTCCCAGCTGCTGTTTTACGACCCCTCGCTCCGGATAATTGCACCCTTATTTTCTAATCATGATTCGGGGAGACATCAGGGGACCCCCGCTGCGACACACACACAGAAACAAGCCTGAGTGAGCTCCCCCGCACCCCACCCTCTCTCTCACACACACACACACACACACCCACTCAGAACCCCCCGATAAGACCTCTTCGCTTTCAGCTCCACACTTCTTACCTTCTCTTATTTGTTTATATATTTTGTTTTTTTGTTTGTTTGTTTGTTTTAAATTCGCCGACTCCGGTGCGTAAACGCCGCGTCGAGACCAACAGTGCTCAGCAAACAGCGAGGCATGTCCGTTTGATGTGACGGGATCATGTTGCCGCCGCTGCCGCTGCTGCCGCCGCTGCGGGGACGAGAGTGTTGTGTGGGGGGAAAGTGCGCTCAGGACGGGTTACAGACTGTCCACTCCACGCTCGTCCGCGTATTCCGACTTGGACATAAAGAAGAAAACAAACAAGGCTTTTATCAGGACTTGTCCCCTCGCTCTCTGGTCCGGCTCCTGTCGGCGGGCATCAGCAGCGTGTCCCCTCCATCTCTCAGCTCAGACTCCCCCTATCTGGCGGCTGGAAGAGGCGCTCTGCTGTGGAGAGCAGCGCCGGCTGCTCCTGCGGTATCCGCCGTCAGAGCAGCTGATGAACCCAGCGGTGAGCGGAGCAGCGAGCCCCCTCCGCCCCCCGCGACACCTTCTCCTTCTCCCGGTCCTCACATTAGACAGAAACAAAACGCTCCAAAAACCCCTCCGAGATCCTGACCTTGAACCGCGCGGAGAGATTATTTTTGATTAAAATTATAAGAGTAAAAAGAAAGAAAAGCAACGTGCCCTCTGCTCTAAGCCGTGAAGGCGCAGCCAGCGGAGGCTCGGGGCGACCAGAATTGGCTGGCAGAGCCTTAACATCCCTCCCTGCAAACACACCAAATAACTCCAAAAAAAGTGACATTCCTTACCTTTCAGGACAGCTGTTCCGGCTCCCCGTCCTCCCCGTCTCCTCCTGGCCTTTAGAAACTCCTGGATAAATGAGCGTTTCCTCCTCTGCGTCCCGAGCGTCAGTCACCGCTAAAGAGAAGTAATGAGTGATAAAAATGACGCTCATCTATCTGCACTGTAACCTTGTGGCGTATTTAATGTAAATAAGCCTCATTGGGCTGCGGGTCCCCGCGCATACAGACGCAGGACCGCTCCCTGGGGAGCCTCTCTTTTACCTTTTCAGGGTTTTTTTTTTTTCTCTCTTTCTTTCACCGATTTAAAGCATTTATTCCCCGCTGCGCTAAAATGAAATTATTAGAGAATAAAGATGCGAGTGCGCTCCGAGTTAAAGAGTGGAGAAATCTCTGCGCAGGTGCTCGAAGCTTTTTTTTTTCCTTTTTCTTAAAAAAAAAACTGCTCTTTCAGGCTGACTCAAACACTAATGCCAACAGGAACTTGGAAGTTCGCTCAACTTTTTTTTTTTTTTTTTTTTTTTTAAATGGTGAATAAAAGCACATGACAGAAAGACAGAGCGACGTCCCGCAGACGCAGGAGTGTTTCCTGCGACTAAAAGCTGTCCTTGCACCCTGTTTTTGATATATTAAGGTTCCATATGGGGGGGTACAGACAGGGGGGAGGGGGGCTGGAAGAGGCTGAATAATGCAATTATAGATTCAGTGTCCCAGCGTTGACAAAAGACAGGGCTTCAATAGAGGCTTTGTTGGGGGATTATATAATGATTATGGGGTAATTATGGGAACGGTTTGGTAATAATAATAAAGAGGGAAAAAGTATATCAAGTACTCTCCTGGACGGACAGCTTGTTTTCTGTAATGTTAAGTGCATCACAGAGGAGAGTGACAGACAGGCAGGCTGTGCTGCTGACAGCTAGTGGTCGCGCGCAGCCTTGATTATTCAAAATGTCGCACCGACACACGCATTAACGCCGCGGACAGGGGATCGGATGGCCACAGAACCGGATGCGGCCCGCAGAGGGGGATGCAGCGCGGGGCTCGTGTTTATTGCCCCCCACCCCCCTCCTCCACATAAGTCAGCGCCGGGTCACACGCACACGGGACACGCACGCGCCATCCCGGAGTTGTCCGGAGAAAGGAGCACGCGCACGGTCGTTCCGGAGGATAGCGCGCGGCGCTCCATCTGTGCGTGGGAATAATCCGCAACTCGCAGCGTGTTAAAACCATTATTACTTTAATTGCATTCAGGAATTAACTGCAGCCTGTTCGGAACATTTTTCCATCCAAACAAAAAAAAAAAAAAAAAAGAAAAAAAAAGGGAAAAAAATCAGACTTTTTCCCCCACATTTGATTATAGCTCACTCTTACTTCCTCGCTCACTCTTTTTTTATAAAATAGATACTAGTTGCTCACTTTTTCTCCCGTCCTTTTCTTTACCTTCCAACAGAAACCACAATCACATTTAAAGATTCGCACTTCTTTCTTTGATTAATGCATGTGATTTCTTTCCTCCTAACTAAGAAAATGTAACTTTTAGCTCCCCACATCTAGAAATTAGCATAGCCATTCCCTAAATAATGCGGCTATCTCTATGGCAGTGATAGCAGAGAGCGGCAGGATGTTTCTTTACCGATTCTCCATGGATCAACGGCGCGTCATCAGAGCCTTTTGAACTTGTTATAGCAAGTCAAGTGATTCTTTATCGTCTGACAGGCCTGACAATCCATCGGGGATGGGAAAGCAGGTCAAAAGGAAGTTGCCATATGGACTTAAGCATGCAAATTTCTAACAATGCATGGCACTGCTGAGTGCTGTCCCCCTCGCCAAACATACAGTAAAGGGACTGTTTCTGCAGATGTTCTGCACAGACTCAGGAATGTGTGGCTCGTCAGTCAGATCAGGGTTAAATGTGTCAAAAAGTGGGCCACCATGATGATGAAAGTCCAGCAGAATGCATTGTGCTGGACTGCTGGTAGTTATTTTTATTAGTGGTTGCTGTTCTGACCCAGGGATGTTTACACTAAAGGAACAAAAAATATTTCCACCATTTGTTTAAGGCTATTTATCTGCTTTTTTTTTTTTTGCATGTAAATGTAACTGCTTTTTGACACAGTTGTTATTGTGAGTCTGAGAAAGTTTTTTCTGGTTGATTTCAATAAAGGATCCAGGACAGTGCAAAACTTTTTGTCCTATAGTTGAACCAGGATGAACTTAGTTTCAGTTCATTTCAACATTAAGGGAAGCTCACAACAAGCTTCATATGGACTCAACATTGATGCTACTATATTTATATATATTGTATATATATTATAATTATTATTATTTAACATCTCAGGGATTTTTAAAAATGTACTTAAAAATATTTTATATTCCTATTAGTAATGCATATTTTTGTCCTTTACAAAAAAATAGTCACACAATGTTGAGGAAAAAACATAATAGAATCATATGCTGAAAAACACAAGTAAATACTTTGTCACATCTTCCTTTTTTTGACATCTTGATTGTCAGAGGGATGGACTTCACTGATAAAGACAAAAACAATATTCTTAACAAATCACGTTCTGAAATGATCATCTATGCCGATCAGCTACTCTTCTTTTTCTCCTCATTTCCACCAGAAATCTTTATTTTACTGATCATGTCACTAGGTCTTCGTTCAGGAAACTGATTCTTCATCATCGTCATCACTTCTTTGAATTGACATAGGAAAAGCGTGTCCACCTGTGGCTTCATTTAATACCTTCAGTGGGATTTTCTTGATCAAGTTTCATTTGAATGAACAAATAAATCTTTTTCATATTTTTTTTGTTTGACTGCTAATAATAAAAATATTAAAAGTTGTATGCAATTTCAGTCAGGCCCCTTAGTTCCAATGCCTGCAAATATATTCAATGCAATTGTTTGTCTCCATAAATCAACTAATTAGCAGACAGATTATGAAATGGTGCCTGCAGCATGGAACTTTTATAAACAACATTTTTTTTACATCCATAAAAAAAATAATAATAATAATCTAGCTCCTCCTCCTACCAATGCTCCTACTGCCATCTGAAGAGATACACCAATCAGTCAGAACCACCAGTCAGAGCCAGTAGCAGGGTCTTAGCACCTCCCCTTTCTTCTTGGCTGCGTTACAGCAAGTTCCCCACAACACAGCCTATTGTGATGGTCAGGCTCAGTGATGGGGAGTTCAGCTCTTTTCAGATAGATGGCTCTTTCAGTTCCAAAACAGCTCTTAATTTATTATCATCTGAAGCCCCATATTTTAATATAGTTTGGCAAATAGGAATGTTTTGTGTGACAAACATCCCTATATTCAATGTTCTCTATATAATAAGTCTTGTACTCCTTAATTTAAGTATTTGTTCCATTACAAAAGCAGATATTCTTACTTTTGTATAATATTTTAATTAAATTAACATTTTTTTAACAGATACAAATTAACACAACACTGTAAACAAATCTAGTGAAGTGATCCCTCCAACACCTCACTAGTAACGCTGGTTAGCATGGCCACCCATGATGGCAGATGAACGGTTTTCCCCTAATGTTATTTCTCCACCATTACAAGATTTAGCAGTGCATTCACAAGGTTGATTGACAGCACTAAGACCCTCTTCCTGATTGGTTGTTTCAGACTGAGTGTTGTATTTCTGCAGATTGCAATAGGACTACAGGGAGGAGATGGAAGAGCTCAGTTTTTTTCAGATTATCTGTCACATACTGTCAGGATATATTTGATTTAATCAAATATATACAAGTTTCAAGCTGCAACGTCAATATAAGAAGCAGCTAGCATTCTCATGGTAACTCTGGCGGAGCAGACAACTCAGATTGCTCAATAGATAAATATTAGTAGCACACTCCACTTATAGAAGAGTGACAAGAAGAATGTTGAAAGAAACCTTGGTATCAGCAGCATCATGTTGTTAGGATACTTTTCTTTAGCAGGGCCAGGACCTGAAGTGCAATAAAAGGAAGTCCTGGAAGTGTCTGCTTTCAGTCGGGAAGAATTTATTTTTAAAAAATTATCTGATTTGTTCTTTTCTTTTCCTGGGTCTACTTTGTGTTCATTCAGCATTTCGGGATGGGAGGCAAAGCGGGCGCTGGCCAGCGGTCCGGACGGGTCGCAGCAGCCCTCTTGCTGCTTTGTCAGTGACAAGCAGCTGAAGATGTCTCCACTCACTTCCCCTTTGGCCTGGAAGTTGCCCAACACAGTGCTCCAAAAACAGGCCTTTCTCTGTTAACTCCTGGGGCAGATTCAGATCACCCTGCCATCTCTGTCTAACTCTCAGTCTCTGTCCAGATGCAACACAACATTTCTGCTGCCCTTCTTGCTA
Organism: Poeciliopsis prolifica; assembly: GCF_027474105.1. Taxonomy (NCBI): domain Eukaryota; kingdom Metazoa; phylum Chordata; class Actinopteri; order Cyprinodontiformes; family Poeciliidae; genus Poeciliopsis; species Poeciliopsis prolifica. The sequence continues at coordinate 2,853,298 of NW_026562432.1, forward strand.
ATAGCTAAAAGGGGGCAAAAGCAACAGTCAAAAAGCACTTCATGGGAACAAACTAATTCTGGTGCTTTGTTTGATTGTGGTCATGCGTGTCTCCATAATTTAGAATTTATGAAGACAGCAAGCATCTTTAAAGCGGGGCTGTTTCGATTTAAATGCAAACATAGCCAAGACACACACTTCGGCTTTTCCTCGGTGGAATAGAAGCGCTTTTTCTCTCCTTCAAATTGAGTTCCTCAAACTCTAATTTGGAGCAACCCTTTGATGAACTAATGTTTTCAATCTAGACTTCTATAATGAAAAGGGAGTGAGTGCAATTTTAAACAATCTGAAGCTCTGAACCTTCTGTGACTGTAAACTGTAAAAATGAAACTTTAGAATTTGTATCAGTTAGACTTGAAACTTCTGACAGCACCTTAAATAACAGCCAGGAGAGCTGGATATGGAAAATGTTTACCAGATCAGTTTCATTTCCACCCGCAACCGTCTCCACCGGCGACATCAATTCTTCATGTGAGGCATTTACATTTCCAACAAATACACACGGAACATACCCTGCTGTCTCAGGCTCTCCCTTGATGACCGGGGTCAATGAGTGTGCATGTTTGTCAGCTCTGATCGTTAATGAAACGCTCACACAAATACAGCACGGGCAAATATTTAGAGGCCAGCCTGGAGATTTCATCACAAACGAAGCAGTGACTCTTTGGGGAGCGCTAGATTACTTTATTTGCCAGGAAAGAGCATATACTCAAGATCAAACTTGTCCGGGGCCTTGATGAATGCGGAGGAGCAGGAAGTATTCTGCCTTTGACCGATAACCAGTGTGATTTTAATTTAAATCATATGAATCAATGTCTGGCCAGAGCAGAAATAAAATATATTTAAATGAAAACATCTGACTCTAATTGCTTAAGAACAATGTTCTGCATAGTAGGTCTAGATTAACCTTGTTTTGATACTGATTTAATTTCTATGTGTTTGTGTAAGTTTATACAGGCCCAGTTGGGGAAAGTCATAGCACTGCTGTTTTACACTAAAAATACTCGATAGTTCCAAAAGTATTTGCTCGCCTGCCTTCACACACGAGAACTTGAGTTACATCTTGTTATTAATTTTTGTAGTTTGACATGAAGCTGGCCCAACGTGAGCTTCCTGAAGCACATTTCTGAAGTCAGACACTAATAATGCACAAAAGACTTGCACTCTCCACTTTAACGTTGCTTTGATGTCAGGATTCTGAACAGATCAGTCAAGTATTGGGAAGCACTAATCCAGATTATTCACTTCCATCACAGATATATGAGGTTTAGTATCAACTGATGATAAACATGATGTCGCTCAGAACACATAGAAGTAGACTGAATAGATCAGCCCTTATGGATGGGCAACATTGTCACTGATACCAGGTCTAGAATGTATTTCTATATTGGGACCAATACAGATATCGACATCAGATTGATGCACCTCTCGCCGAAATTTTCTTCACTAAACTTGTTTGTCCACCTCACTATGGAACTCGCGTTGTGTACAGGTGAGAAGTCATAACTTCTAAAAAACTACATTATAAACATATATCCTTATATGTTACAGAGAGACCCTCTTGATACAGATTAAAAATACCAGTTTTTTTTTTTATGTCAGCTGATTAGTCGATTGAAAAGCTCAGTAAACGTTAGATTAACTCAATCAATAACTTTTATCCTTACTTTATGCCATTGCATCAAACATTTAACATTAAACTTGGAGGTTCAAGGCTCGGATGCAGCTGCTGGGATATGAAAACCTGTTCCATTAAGCTTTCTGCTAATCTGAAGGCTACAAGAAGGCTGGGCAGTAGCTTTTGAATATGAATATGAGTTGCACAGCTGACTTTTTTGTTGTTGCTTATTTCGTCTACAATTATTAAAAGGTAAAAAAGTTGGAAATTAAATGCACGCTGTCATTCTATAGTGGATCCTCAAGAAAAAATATACTATCACAGATAATGCCTGGGACAATCTGTGGAAGGCAAGGAGAACTTTTATGAAACGTCGAGGTCAGATCTCAAGAGGTTCCAACATCAGAGAGAAACATTCAAAAAGCAAAGACAAGGGATGGTACTTTTTCATGAGTCACTTGTTAAAAGGCGTTATTATGTAAAAAATATATATTTGTTTAGCTTTATATTATGTTATGACGCTATTCCTTCATCAGAACCATACCTGATGTGTTGCTTTGATTTTTTTTTTTTATGTATGGTTGAGAAACAGATAAACTCCTATTCTCACTAAGCAACTTCTGCTTCACGAAGCTCCTCCACAGAGGCTTCTGCCTCACAGAGCACCTCTCTACTGCCCCTTCTACACTCTGCTACTCCAGACTAGTGGCAGCAGCAATAAGTAGACACCTGGTGAAACTGATAGTCTGCTCAGCTCACCATCCAAATCACTTCTCAGTCCAACTTTCCTAAGAATGGCTTAAATGGAGAAACGGTGTTGTGACAGTCAGAAAGAGCAGGAGTTTCTTAAAGAGATAGAGGCTAATTTCAAGCATCAGATTGTGAAGGTTAATGTCTTTTTTAAAACTAACAGTTGCTTGGTTGTGCTATAAATGGCACTACTGTCCTAGAAAATGCATGATGTCCCCCGTCCTCTTTAAAGTTCTCCAAAGTGATCAAGAGTCCAGTAGAGGAACTTTTCTGTGTTTAGTATCCAGGGTGAAAATGAAGCAAACATATAGTCAAGGTAAAAGTCAAAGCATCAGCAGTGTGGCTTAGGGTGCTGCCTCTGGACAGAGCTGGTGTCCCTGGTATCCAGATCATACTGGTGGCCAGTGATTCAGAACTGCTCCTGTTTCACTCCGAGCTTTATTAAGACTGAGTGTGATTTTCCGTGTCTGAGGTTCCACTTGTAAAAGCTTCTGACCAGTTTTATAGGAACATCTAGACATAGAAACATAGTAACAAGACAGTGTTTAGGTTTGTAATATTGACATATTTGATTTTGAACCTAGTGCCGCTCAATATTTGACCCAACTTTTCCGTCTTTATATGACAGAATATTTTCTCTTAGCATCTGAGGAAATTCTCAACCCCAAATACAGAGCAGAGACACTCAGAGACTACAAGTCCTGTCATCTTACCTTTCCACTAAAGTCCATATTTCTTGGATAGAGTGCTATCATATTTTAGTATTACCTATCAATTGGTTTCTAATCACAGTAACGAGGCAGCGAGCTGGCTGGTGACAGAGCACTAACGGCCTCGTAGGGAACATTAAGGAGGTTGGGTTATGCACTGAGCCGTTAACTATCTACAGGCACCGGCTAATGGCTCCAAATGACCTCCTCTGTGGCTATTAGCTCATAATTAGAACCTGCAGACCAGTGGTGACCTCCGCCGGACACACGTGATTACTCCCTCTCCCTGTATTTTGCCTTACTCTCACCTCCCATCCTTCACATTTGAGCTCCACTTCAAAATCCCGTCCATTTCCCTGGATTTCCTCCTTGTGGTATTCCTTCCCTCTTTGTTTTTTTTTTTTTTTTTTTTTCCAAAATTGTAACAGGATTACATCGGCTCCTCAGAGAGATAACTACCAGTAAAATGAATCTATTTATAAGCCCTACTACTAAAGTAGTTTAGCATAGATTTTTATTGTATTATTAGTTTCAATGTTATGGCACATTTATTGATTTTTAAATACAAAAAAAAAAAAAACAGCATTTGTTGCATTTCCCTTTCTTGCAGATTTGGCTGCCTGACACCTGAAATAAGCAGATAATGTTGCTCTGTACCAAAACAGAGGAGAAAGAGCATCTTCCAGCCACACCACAAAGAGATCCGCTCACACTAACCCTGGTGTTCACATCAACAACTAACTCTCATTACACTGGACAAGAGAAAACCATACTAGTGTCAGCTCGTAAATAGCATAAAATCAGTGAAGACGACAAAAGGAATGTGATGATTTGAGTGTGAGGAAAAAATGCAACACCGTACCAGTTCTTTGAAGGGGCAGCATTATGTATCTTCCAGACATACAGTCCCATTTTACAGCATAATCAAGCAATTATGTTACCTTCAGTTGTCATAAAAATGTTATATATCAAATCTGACTTAAAAGAAATTTGACTTTGTGATTTTTCGCCTTGACATTGGGCCTCTGTCTCTTTAAGAAATGTCTTTCTGAAACTCAAGCCTTCAGAAAATTGTCATAACATGGCTCCTCTATTAACCCTTCCACAACATTTTTACCAGCACTCACTGAAAAGTAGTGCAAAAGGAGATTAAAGGATTTCTTAAACATGCATGAAAGAATCAATGCAACACTCCAGGTATTTTATTCGATGAGGGAATAAAATGACAACATGATTTAAAGCTCAAAAAAGTTTGTTTTACATAATACTGCCCCTTTAATTTATCAACAAGCCATTTCACTCCTTTATTTACAGATTTTTAGCCTCTATTGTCCTTTAATGACAGTAAATCTGGAGGAGAAAGCAGAAGAAGACATAGCAAATGACCTGAGAGCAGGAATCGAACCCAAGACAGCTGAGTTAAGGACTACAGCCTCTGCACACAAAACCTACTGATTCACCCAGTAGGTGAATCAGAGCCACAGCAAATGATCTCTGATCCTGTGGGAATTATGTGGGATATTTGTAACAAGCAGTCAGGAACAAGAGAGCCTTGTGTTCCAACTATGGGATGAAAACTAAACACAAAGCAGAATCCTGAGCAGCTATCTTTCCAGTTCATCGCTTCACTTTGGAAATAACAGGTAAGTTTGCTCACTTCAGATACAGATGAAGAAATTTTTGGTGAATATTTTACGGAAAGGAGGAGGTTTCTGCTGGAACTGTCACCAACACAGTAAGAGCAGCTGCTCTACCTTTGACAGTGTCACTGGTTTGGCACAGTAGCAAAGTATGTCAACAAAGGTGAAAAAAGAGCACTAGCATTCATGTTTCCTAGTGTAAAAGAAACGGGTCTGTCTGCAAAGGCACCTGTCGAACTTCTCCACATGCCCTGCTGCAACCTCAAATAAAATTTCTGAATGTGGGGTTTTGTATTCAGCCCACCTGATGTCACTGCAATTCCAGCTGCAAATCATTTGGATCATGTCTCTACCAGCTTTTCTCATATAAAAGCTGACATTTTTGTCCATTCTCCTTTCCAAAGTATCTAAAACTAATTCAAATTTGCCCATTATGTCATTGTCCTGCTTCTACACCTGTCGTCATTTACAACATTAATGCACGCTACTATTTGAACATTTTAACGCATTAATGTCACATATTGCAGATTTATCAGACAAAGCCGAAAGATTTAGACACATGGGGAGCAACGAATCACAGTCAAGTGAAAGTATTTCACAATCGCAGACAGCGACAAATGTTGAATATTTTTTAACCATCTTGTGTTGCGTATCAAGGCCACATTTGCACATCTACATGTACGAGCTCAAAATTTCCCGTGTACGAATTATGCTGGTGGCTCTGTTGGACAAGTGATTGTTGCATCATCACCAACGTTCCATTGGAAGTGAATGCAGAGGGCCTGACTCCAACTCTGAGCAACTCTCCTCTTCCTACAAAAGAAAAGCATTCCCACAGCATGATGCTGTCACCTCCATATTTAATTGTGGTCACAATGTGTTCAGACTCCTTTGCTTAAAGCTCACTAATGTTCTCCAACGTACAAGAAGCCTTCCAAAAACCGGTGCATTTTATACTTAAGTCAAACAGAAGTGGACCCAATTTACAAATTAGGAGAGTTATGAAGGCAGCTTCTGAATAACTTTTATTCAAGGGTATCTGATTAAGGCTTAATTCATACCTCCAAGTTTGCAGAATGAGAAAAACTTTGCTCTGATAAACAAGTGCATTACTGCCATGTTGTGAAAACTGTGGTAAAGCTGAGCTAAAAATACTTAACGAGGCTCATGCTTATAAATGGGCGGTTGGAAGCAGGATGAGTGAAACTATCTCAAGGTCTTACACGCGAGTTCATACACACATACCCCACATGTTCCCACTTTTATTTGAAGAGTTTTGAAGTTTCTGTATTAGTTTACAGAGGCTTCTATTAGAACGACCCAAATGTCAGACGCAGTAAAACAAAAAGTCCCAATAAAAAGCATGTTTGTGGTTGTAACCCAACAAATGTGAAGCTGTCCTCCCAGCTACAGGCTTCATATTTTTGTTATTCCTTCCATTGAGCGAACACAATAACTTCAATGGGTTGACTTAAAATTAAAGCATGAATGCAACAGGTTGTGCAGTTTGACAAAAACCAAGTTATTATGTCACTCCCAGTGAAACAAAGAGGTAAGCAACAAAACATCAACAAAGTATGAGAACCTGTATTGGGGAGGGTAACATTTTATTTTATTTTATTTTATTACCTGATTGTTAAGACAAATGGAGGCCTTACATATCATTTACATAAAGACGTTTTTTTTCTTCCCATTTGTCCGTGCAGTAGTAGTTTAAGAACCGGCCACGTCCCCCTCTGCAAACAGGCCTGGCCTCTAACTGTGACTTTATTAGACCAACACGCAGTGCACCACAGGCAGCCAGGAGAAAACACAGTCTCTCTTGGCCCCTCCGCGCTGAGCCTTCAGCCTACAGCACACAGCACTCCGACATAAAAAAAACAAACAGTTTGGCCACTGATGAGGAACTCACCTCAACGGTGGCCCAAATTTTATATTTGAGCATTAATTACTTTTCTGTAGTTTAGAAAATGAATCTGTAACAATAGTAGCTCTCTTTTAAAGTTAACCTGGAAAAATTTGAAAAAAGTCTGAAATTATATTCAATTTAATTTAAGAACCTTAGCAGAATATTGACAAAGTTTTGCACACATTTATAATGGAAACACAGCTACCACCTCTGGTCATCCACCTTCCATCTTCTGCCTGCTCCACAGGTGGTTCTAGACAGGGGTCAACAGGGGCCAGTGCCCCTGTGGAACTGGCCCTGACCCATGTTTTGACCTCTGTACTGAAGCATAATCAGAAAAGAAATTTGAAATATCCCAATGTCTGTCCTTTGTCATCAGAATATTCAGGAATCACTTATACATCAGTGAGCTTAAACTCACACATAAAGACTATCTGCCATCAATTACTTCACTTCACTTTCCCATTTTTCCAGTAGAATTTAATTCTTTATTCTTAATGAAATCTCTAAAACAACATTTCTCTGACATTTCTTTTTCATTATCAAGTAAAGCATACATATCCAGTGATTAGAATTTTGACATTGAGTAAATGAAAACTTATACTTTTGCGTTGGTTTCCCTAAAGTGTTGGATTTTTATTTAATTTTCTTATTATTATTATTTATTTATTTATTTTTTAGCAACACAAAGTTGCAAAGGAAGTTTTGATGTCCAGCATAAAATCACACTTTGCTTTGAGATTGTTTTTCTTTGTGCGGGGAGTCCTCTTGAACAACAGTGCAGGAAGCAGGTCAAATATAAGACACCTGTACAGAATCTGGCCAACTCACACAGAGGCAGACATCACTGTTAGACACTAGTGATCAAACAGGAATAAGTCAACCTTTTTTGACACATTAGAAAGAGTAATGCCACTGAAAGCAGGGTTATTTCTGGCGCACAAAGGCTGGAAGAAAGGCAGCCTTATCCAGCAAGAAAAGAGAAAGATGTTAGCAATTGCTCCTCTATGCCATCCATTTCCTGGAGATGGCCGCAAACCCTTGGACACACTTAATCAAGAAAAGGGCACACCTCCAAGTACCCATTCTTTTGTAATGGCATTACACCGCACAAGTAAGATTTAGAGATCCCTTAATGTGGCAGAGTCTTCTGCATAAAAGTATATACAAAGGTTAATATTGCAATAATATGTTCCTGGAGGGCATTGTAATCATTATCTCTCTGGTGGTATCAATTAGAAGCACTTTACTGCAGGTAATGACTAAGATTCCGGTACAAAATGACATTATTATTATTATACCCATCTATAATTTCAGAGTGGATACACAAGACATGAGGGGGTGAGGGGGGGAAGCTTAAGTTCAACCAAAGGTAGCCTTAAAAGTCTGAGACTTTTGTTGATAGACTTGAGGAAAGATGAGGCTGAATGACTTGTTCAAGCACGTGGACATGTGGTGTGCTGTGTGGAAGTTTTAAATCACCCTTAATTTCTTGCTACTTTGTTTCCATGAAGATATATTGTCAGGACCTTTGACGTGGTCTTGAGGATTATTCATCAGTATTTCTAAAGTTGTCATTTGGCTTTGACTGCTGTTTTATTCATCTTCTGTTCAGTCTGTGTGGACTACACTGTGAAAGCATTTGTGCAATGTGTTCTTAGAGAACTCAAGAAAGTAAGGACAATTTGAGAATCTGGCATAAAAACTGCATAGGGGAGATTAAGAATATCTGAGGGTCATTTTGGTAATAAACCCAGAAAGAATCTCAGACAGGACAGGGGAATGCATCATCCTTCAGCTGACCTGTTTTATGTAGTTTCAGCTTAAAGCTCACTGCTGCCAAAATATATGTTTTACAGTGTCTTATATTTCATAGATTCATCTTAGACATAGGAAGACAACTTGTCTGTTTTACGTCCTCAAGATGTACCTAAAGGTCATTTTAAATTACTGCTGCTAGTCTGAAGGAACTGAGTGGAGGAGGGCTGCTCTGCCAGGCACAAGCTCAGAAGCTTGGAAGCTTTGTGGAAGAGCTTTGTCCTCCAAGACGGTGCTCAGCCCACCAAGGTGTTTAGCACAACTGAATGGTTGCTACAGGGGATTAAAGGATCTCTGAAACATGCATGAACAAATCAATTTGAGGCTGTTATACTTCTGAAGGAATCCAAAAAGTATTACTGTTCACACACTTTGAACTTTTCTGAACTAATGTTAGAACAACAAACTACAACACATTTTATTTTGATTTCTATGTCATCATATAAATTATATAAATTCTACAATTCTACTAAGCATTGTAGAATTGTGAAGTAGAGGAAAAAATTAGAGTACTGTTCTTTATAGATCAGTGGTGCCCAAAGTTATCTCCCTGGTGGTAGTAACAACCTCCTCAGCATGTCAGTGTTCTTCTTAGCTCATCTAATGAGCCATCATTTGATCCAGTTGTGTTAAACCAGGGAGAGAACTAAAACATGCAGGATGTCGGCCCTCCAGGACCCACTTTGGGCACCACTGTTACAGATTCACCTTTCACTGAGTTTAAAGCTGCAAACCTATTGAATGGTCTCTACTCATGTCAGACAGTTTTGCATATATTAATATTATTGAACAGAACAGTTTTTGTTATTTATTCTTTCCAAAAAAAAGTCAAACTCAGTTAGATTGTATAGGTAAGTTATGTAAATATCAGTTTTACTATTATAATTATTTCATTTTATTTATTGTTGCCATTGATTGGCTTAAGATCTGGACTTTGACTGAGACATTCAAAGACAGGAGTGTAAATCATTTGATTCATATCCATCGACTGACAGAAGGATGAAAGGCCTTTCTGCAGTTCTGCCACACAGATCTCTTTGCATGTAGGCTAAAATTTCAATGTTGATCTCATCTGAATACATCACCTTGCAGAAGTTTGCTGTGTCCCCTACATGATTTGTAGCAAACTGTCAATGGGACTTCGTATGGCTTTTATTGTTAATGGCTTTCTTCTTGTTACTTTTCCATATAAGCCTGATATTTAGACTGGATAATATGTCCTGTCACCAGATGTTCCCTCCTAAGGTCTCTGCGCTACTTCTCTTATTGAAGCTGCTCTTGTCTGATCTCTCTACTCAGATGGACAGCCAAAATAAATGTTTACCATGTCCAGATGATGGAAGGAGGACGTCTTACAGGAGAAGTTTAAAGTTTGGGATATTGTGTTTTCTGATTCTGGATTATATCCCTACACAAACTCCTCCCAACCTGCCTGCTGAGTTTCTTGGTCTTCATGGTCTGGTTTGTTCTCTAAGAAAGCTCTGAGACTTTTCCATAACAGTGACATTTATCAACTTGATTGATTAATTGATTGATCGATCTGGAACCTCTGAAGGATTTCACATAAGATGAAAAACATCACCGACAACTGAGTGTTCATCAGATGTCATACAACAACAAAGTATTTTCAGTCAGAGGCCTCTTCAGGAATGATGTTAACAGACTGCTACAGAAAAACCGCCACACCCACAACTATCAACATGTACAACAACTCTTTGAAGAAACATCTATAATTACTTATATTGTTTAATTTTCCTTTGGGATTAATGAAATATTTTAAAAGTTTTAAAAATGTCACAAAAAAAGTTTTAGATCCTTCAGACAAATGTGAGGGAACCCAAGACTTTGGCACAGCATTGTGGATGTGGATGTGTTCCAAAGAATATAAGAGAAAATCCAAAGGTCTAAATTATACACACAAGACCTTGAATTCTCTTCCTCTCTCGTAGTAGTTGGAGGCTTTGTATGAGTGCCTGGGTGTGTAGTAAACTAATGGGCCCAACGCAGGAAAGAGAGATGGATCTGAGGGAAGAAAGGCCTCAGTAGCCTGGTGACAAATGCTTAATTGGACGTTAGCACCATCCATCACAGGGTTGTCATGGTGCTCACCTTTCCACAGGGGCGATTCATAACCAGAACGTTACATGGTGCAGGTCAGTGCCTAATCTGTCATACCTACAACAACGACTAACACCATCTTTCAGAATGGTGGAATCTGCTAAATGACAAACAATTTTTATCATCATTGCAACTGTTAAGATTGTTTTCTGAGGATTTTGTAATATTGATTCAGGCCCAAGTCGATGTGTGAGTCGTTCCTTAAATATGACTTGTTTTTGTAGAAATAGTTTGTCAAAGTGTTTGTCATGGAGTATTTTAATAAAGCAAATCAATGAAGGTCTCAACAAAATAACAAAATGACTTTAAAAAATGCTGTTTGGTCCTTAAAAGAAAATTGAAGGTCCAACACTGTCACCCTGACATTCTGATCAGCAAACTGTCTGCCCTCAGACTTCCCCCCACTGTACCCCACTGAACCCCTTCTGGAAAAAGGACTCCCTCTCTAAACCTGATCCAACTCTGTTAGACTTGGTCCACATCACTCCAAACATGATCCCCCCACATTAAAGCCCTGCTCTATAACCTCTACACCTCTAACTGCAGCCTGGCAGCAACACTACCACGGAGTCTGCTGGTGATGCAGCAGGGGTGGGACTCATCTCCTACACTTTAGTTGGCATCAAAACCTCTGCCAACCTGTCCTGGTCTGCTTACACTGAGGCTGTCATCAAGGAGGAACACTTGCACTTCACAACGAGAAGAACAGCATCAATCAGAACCTGCTAATGAACTTCATCTTCACAACTTATCTCTCTTGGATTGCTTGGTTCTCTCATAGGACCATGTACCAGCTGTGGAACCCATTGATTCTGTAAACACTGGTTCTTCATTCTACTTACTATTACATACTTGTGTGTTGAGCTCTTTGTGGACTTTGTGAGGTGTTTGTTTGTCTTCATAACAATGATACTACTGAACACTAGCTAGGTAAAAAACTTCTAAAACTACAGGTAGAATACAATTATAAAACTATGCAAAACCTCAAAGTCACTATTCACAATATCCTCTTCTGTTTAGTGATTGGCTCAGTGGAAATTGAAGTCAATAGGAGAAAGCTCAGACTAAACTACAGGTGAGATTTGAATAGAAAGGTGTGGTGGAGATTAGGTGAACAGCTGAAGTTAGTTTCAGACACGACAGTAACATAGTCAGAAAACTTGACCAGAGAACCCAGATCTGTGCTCACAAAATGATTGTCTAATCTCACCATGTGTTGACCGGTTAAACAAGGGAAACATTTTATTGCTCCAAACCAGCTGGATTGTCTTTGTCTTGATTCCCATCTCATTGGAGATTTTGTAATGCGTTAGCTGTACTCTTCCTTTTGTGAAATGCCAAGGTAGTTTGAATATCACTATGATCTGAGCACACATGATTTATACATTTGATTTTTATTCTTTAAATCACAGCAAAAAAGATTTTTCAGTTTTAACATTTGAAATATTTTGAGTGAGACACAGTCAGGTCATGTACTTCTCATATGTCACTATATTTTTTTCTATAAAATAGTGACATACTAAAATGCTTTTAGTTGGGAAAGACTAACTTGACCTTGTGTAATCTACATCTGCTGTACATCATCCTACAGACAGTGGTTAGCGTTATGCAATATTTCAGATAATTTGATGCATAAAGTAAACTTTCCAATGACAAAATAGAGATGATGGTCAAAGCATGACAGAGCACTGAGCATGAACAACTCCACGCTTTGTGACGCTCAGCTGCTGATCCTCATTCTCACTCCATGACTGGAGAAGTTCCTGTAAGCCAGTCACAATATTTTCTCCAGACTGATACTCAGGGACAAAACTGGTCTCAATCTTCAGCTTGAACACTGTCATTATGGCGATGCAGGTCCTCTTCCTTACTGAGGTCTACTGCCATGGCAACCTATGCCGAGACCCCATAACCTGATTCTTAACAGGCAATCAATACCCATTGAAAATGATGAAATTAGACAGCAGTGGGGGATGCAATACTGTTATAAAATTGGGATGGATGACAAAATATGTGGATACTTTAAAATGTTAGAAATATTTTAAGTAATGCTGCAGCTTTAACTGTGAACACATACAATAGTCCATGCAGTACTATTGAAAATGCTGATACATAATCTGTGGCAGGAGCCAGATGAAGTCAAGAAGGGCCTTCCAATCTGAAAGACCTGGAGGTCATCACCAAAAGTAAGCAAAATGCCAAAGGAAGTAAACAAAAAACTGGTCACCAATTAAAAGAAGGGGAAGAGTGCTGTAATGCAAAATAGTAAGTTAGACATTTTAGAACAAGTCTTTGTAACATTTCAGAAATATGTTTGAGTTTTTTCTTAGATTTAAGTTTTTAGAAAAAAAAAAAAAGCCAAGACCAAAGACTATACATATGGAAACAGACTGTTTTTTATCCATTTGATCTGGGGAGCCTTTAGTCATTCGCTCTGTTTCTTTCACACGTTGCTGCGGCTGCTCCCCCTGGACAGTAAATATAGTTTGAGATAAACAACTGCGTTTTTGCAAATTAATGCCAGGTCTACATGAAAGAGAACTTTAAAGGAAGTGAGTCAACCTTAACATCCCCAAAACAAAGGCAGATTATACAAGGTTGAATATGTGATACATCTATTTGCAGTATTTATAGCTGTCAGATTAGTTTGTTTCCACTTCCTCTTTAACTAAACAATCTCTCCATGTTTAGTACATGCGGTCACTTTCTAGACCGTTGCTTATGACAGGGAGTGAGGTATTGTTAATTAGCGCACCTGTAGTTTGGCCACTACTCCCAATTCACAGTTACATTTGCCAGATTTTATTTATAGTATTTACTTGTTGCATTGTCCAAAACGTTCATGAATACTGAAAGAAACACAATCTTTGTAGTGCTTCAAAAATATCAGGCAACCTGAGGAATAGTCAAATATTTTTCTAACAGAAATAAGGAAACAGTAAATTATCAGAGAAGCGTCGTTGGTAGAGAAAGAGAAATCCGGGTTGTGAGCTTAGAAAAAAAAAAAGGAGTTATAATCTTAAGTGTCTGCTGAATTAGCATAGATGAATCTACAGTTAATATGAACAGGGGCGAGGTTATAGCACCTTCTTGAATGGGGTTGTTTCGCACCACAGCACAGCAGAGCCCGCAGGCGATAGGCAGAAACATAAGAAAAATGGAAAGGCTGAGGAATTCTCCCAAAGGGATTAGATTTTAAATAGATATCAGCCCATATATGATTCCCTTTTCTTTTTCTTGTCTGTAAGTGGGTGCAATTTAGGGTACATAATGGAAGAAAAAGAACTTTAGGTTAATCTCATTGACCTCCACACTCTGGAGACCAGGGGTTATAGCTAGGAGAAGCACCATCTCCCCAGCAGGCTAGCCCTGGCTGCCATGACAGGAGTAATGAAAGTTGTAAAAGTGACTTAATGCAGAGCAAAAAGAAAAACTTTTTACAGTGTCTTTACAGATTTTTCTATTTGTAAAGAAAGCTGTGAAATGAAAGACTTAACCAATTCAGCACAGTTGTTCATAGTTTTTCATTTTTCATAGTTGAATATAAAAAATGGGGTTGTTTCGCACCAAATCAAATCAAATCTTGTATGCAATACTTCCAAATTAAGGGGGGATGTTGCTCTTAAACAAATACAGGCTAATTTTCATAGTTTAGAAGGAAGCCTCTTCTGATGTGTTTGTTTTGTCACTTTTAAGAATGGAAAAAGTCCTGCAGAACTGCAAATCTTCAGAATCTTGTCATTTGTCAATACAAAAATATGTTGATTATTGGAACTGGTACAGATAACTGTTTGGATGACATTCTCGAATAAAATGTAGAGACAAAACAACAGTTTGTTTTCTAAAATTTGCATTTCTTTCACATTGTTATATTTGAAAGGATGAACATCTCTTTGTCCATCAGTGTCACAGCTGCTGCTGAGCTGTGACCACTCGCACCTGATCGGCATCCGCCTGATCCTGAGCTGCTGCCATATTAGGACGGAACTCCTCCTGCACGGCGTCAGATTGTTGTGAAACCCTCAGCGGTAACACCTTCAGGCCTGCTGTAGTAACTGGAGCTAACTGCACAGTATCTAACCTGTCTGTCTCTACCTAGATTCCTCTCCTGTCCCCGATCCCTGACTCTCCCCGCTGGATAAGGACCTCCTGGCTTCGACCCCCTGTCTGTCTGACCCTGAGACTGCCTGATCCCGATTTGGATTCCCGGTTCTGACCCTGGCCTGTCTGACCAAGAATAAGCAATTTCCCAATAAACGTCTGGTTTGGTATTCACTGTTCAGTCCCTGTGTCCGTCCGTGCCTGGGCGTGACAGAACAATCTGACCAATTAAACACATGGACCAGACTGAACAGCAACCCCCTGCCGCCCTGAGGGACATCATAAGCCGACAAGGAGTCGTGCTTGGGCAAAGCGTTCATCGGCTCGCTGGACTAGAAGCTGCCAGGCAATCTCTCCATCAGGAAATCGCCCAGCTGGCCTCACAGGTAGAAAAACTAACCTCTGCGCTTTCCTCAAGTCCAGGACCGTCAGGCGCGTCAGCTGCAGCGGCTCCTCCACCCGCCTCCTTACCGGCCGATCCTCCTGCTCTCCCCACTCCAGCAAGTTCACGGGGTCCGTATGTTCCCGATCCCCCGCCATTCTCAGGTGAACTGTCAAAATGTCGGGGTTTTCTGTTACAATGTCGGATGGTTTTTAATCAGCAACCTATGGCCTTTGCCTCCGATTTATCCAAAATATATTATGTCATGGGACTCCTGAGGGATCAGGCTTTAGCCTGGGCGCTAGCGTTTGACTCCACCACACCTTTAACCTCCCTTACCTTTAAACAGTTCACTGAAGAACTCAGCACGGTGTTTGATCACCCGGATCATGTTGGGATGCCTCAAAACGCTTGCTGAAGCTGCGCCAAGGCTCCCGTAGTGCAGCCGAGTTCTCAGTGGAGTTTCGCACACTGGCTGCTGACACTAAATGGAACGATGAGGCGCTCAAAGGAGTATATTATCAAGCCTTAACTGAGGCCTTAAAAGACGGTTTGTCCGTCAGTGATGAGGCCAAGGACTTGAACTCACTAATCACAATGTCTATCAGTTTGGACAACAGGCTTCGTGAGCGACGCCGGGAGCGACCCGGCCAGTCTGCCTCAGCGCTTCCTCTGCTGTTTCCACCTGCGGTGGAGCGCAACAGCGCCACCCCTGTTTTCCCGCCGGCCCAGTCACAGGCTCCAGCGCCCCCTGACGACGAACCCATGCAAATAGGTAGAACGCACCTGACAGCCACAGAAAGACAGAGGCGTCTTCAAACAGGAGACTGCCTCTACTGTGGTAAACCTGGGCACAGAATTTCCAGCTGCCCTGTACGGCCAAAAGACAAGGCTCATTAGAGGTGGGGACTCTAGTGAGCAGCACGGGCAATCCCCAACTCTCTACCAGCCGCCTGCTAATTGATGTTAAGCTTTGCCACCAGTCAACTTCCCACTCAGTAACAGCCTTAATTGATTCTGGAGCTGAGGCTAACTTTATTGACGAAGACTTATCTAAGAAACTTAACATCCCCATTGAACCCCTCAGCTCACCATTATCTGCTAAGGGTCTGAATGGTTCTCTCTTGTTTTCTGTCACATGTCAGACACTCCCCCTGTTGATAACATCGGGGAACCACAGGGAGGTTCTCAGATTTAAAGTAATCCCTTCCTCCGGTTTTCCCATGGTGCTGGGTCATTCGTGGCTGAGACTTCATAATCCCCATATTGATTGGGTCACAGGAAGGATAGTTAGTTGGAGCCTGTCCTGTTCTGATAATTGTCTTCGTGCTGCTCAGCCTGATTGTGGGAGTTTTTGTGACAGTCCAGATCCCCTCGACCTGTCATTGGTTCCTCCCGAGTATCACAACCTGATGTTTTCAGTAAGTCCCGAGCCCTCTCGCTCCCCCCTCACCGACCATATGACTGCGCGATAGAGCTCCTGCCAGATGCTCCGCTGCCTAACAGTCGCTTGTACAGTCTGTCCAGGCAGGAACAGGAAGCCATGGAGACCTATATCAACGACTCAGTGGCTGCTGGTGTCATCCGCCGCTCGTCATCCCCACTGAGTGCCAGCTTCTTTTTTGTAGGGAAGAAAGATGGAACATTACGCCCTTGCATTGACTATCAGGGATTAAATAAGATCACGGTTAGGAATAAATACCCATTACCTCTTATGTCCACGGCATTCGAACTGCTGCAGGGGGCGAGCATCTTCTCCAAATTGGATTTACGTAATGCCTACCATCTAGTCAGGATACGTGAGGGAGATGAATGGAAGACCGCTTTTAAAACTTCCATAGGGCATTTTGAATACTTGGTGATGCCTTTTGGCCTAACTAATGCCCCTGCTGTCTTCCAGGGCTTCGTTAATGACGTTCTGAGGGATTTCCTCAATCATTTTGTGTTCGTCTATTTGGATGACATACTTATCTTCTCTAGGACGAAGGAGGAGCATGTTGGTCATGTTCGTCAGGTCCTCCAGAGGCTGCTGGAGAACAAATTGTTTGTTAAAGCTGAGAAATGCAGTTTTCATTTTTCCTCCATCACCTTCCTGGGGTTTGTCATTGAGGAGGGACAGATCAGAGCTGATCCTGCCAAAACCAAAGCAGTTGTGGAGTGGCCAGAACCCAATACTCGTAAGCAACTCCAGCGCTTCCTGGGTTTTTCGAACTTCTATCGTAAGTTCATTAAGAACTACAGCGTTGTTGCACAGCCACTGACTCGCCACACCTCTACTAAGCAGCCCTTCACATGGCCACCGGAAGCAGCAGTGGCCTTCAAGGAACTCAAACAACTGTTTTCCTCCCCACCAGTCCTCATTCACCCAGATCCTGAGAAACAGTTTGTCGTGGAAGTGGATGCATCGGCCACTGGGGTAGGGGCAGTTCTGTCCCAGCATTCTGGCTCTGCTCACAAGCTGCTACCTTGTGCTTTTTTTTCTAAGAGACTCAGCCCTCCTGAACTCAACTACAGTGTGGGGGACAGAGAGCTGCTAGCTGTTAAGCTGGCTCTGGAAGAGTGGCGCCACTGGCTGGAGGGGTCCCCACAACCGTTTATTGTCTGGACTGATCACAAAAATCTATCTTACATTCAGTCTGCTAAAAGGTTAACTCCACGCCATGCCAGATGGTCATTGTTTTTCTCAAGATTCAACTTTGTCTTAAAATACAGACCTGGTTCCAAGAACTGCAAACCCGATGCACTTTCTCGTCAATTTGAACCTGAGGCTCTGGAAAGTGCACCAGAAAGTGTCTTACCGGCTTCATGTGTGGTGGCTACTCTCTCCTGGGAAATTGAACAGTTGGTGAGGCAAGCTCAGCAGGTTCAACCCGCTCCAGCGGACTGTCCCCCGAACCGTTTGTTTGTCCCTGAAAGTGTTTGTCCTGAGGTCCTCCAGTGGATCCATGCTTCCAAGTTTGCCTGCCATCCTGGGGTCCATCGAACACTCACCTTATTGCAGAGTCATTTCTGGTGGTCCTCTATGGCTCAAGACACCCGTCAGTACGTTTCTGCCTGCACCATTTGTAATCGGGGTAAATCCAGCAACAAACAACCCGCTGGTTACTTGTGCCCTCTGCCGGTCCCAGGACGACCCTGGTCACACATTTTGATGGATTTTGTTACGGGGCTTCTCCCATCTGAAGGTAACTCTGTTATTTTAACCATTGTTGACCGGTTTTCCAAGTCTGCCCATTTTGTAGCACTGCCCAAGTTGCCTTCTGCCATGGAAACAGCCAATCTCCTGGTGCACCATGTGGTTCGTCTTCATGGCATCCCTGTGTCAATTGTTACAGACCGGGGGCCCCAATTCACATCCCGGGTCTGGCATGCCTTTTGTCGAGCCTTAGGAGCCACAGTGAGCCTTTCATCGGGGTTCCACCCTCAAACCAGAGGCGGCCCTTCGCTGTGTTGCCGGTAACGATCCTGCCTCTTGGTCTCGGTTTCTACCTTGGGTGGAGTACGCCCACAACTCCCTGACCAGCACAGCCACAGGTATGTCCCCTTTTGAGGTGTCCTTGGGCTATCAGCCATCTCTGTTTCCCTCTCAGGAATCGGAACTCTCAGTACCAGCTGTGCAGCATCACCTTCACCGGTGTCATCGTTTGTGGCGACAGACCCGTGCGGCCCTCTCCCGGACAGCTGAACGCAATCGCCTCCTGGCCAATCGTCGCAGGGCCTCCGCTCCCAGTTACCAACCGGGTCAGGAGGTTTGGTTGTCCACAAGGGACATACCTCTAAAAACAGACTGTAAGAAACTCTCGCCTCGTTTTATTGGCCCCTTCACCATTAGTAGGGTTATCAATCCTGTCACTGTTCGCCTTGCCCTGCCTCGCACTATGAAGGTCCACCCCTCGTTCCATGTGTCCCAGATTAAACCTGTCGTCTCTAGTCGCCTGTGTCCTCCCGTACCCTCGCCCCCTCCTCCTAGGATTGTTGATGGTGGTCCTGCTTACACTGTTCGCCGTCTCCTGGATGTGCGCCGTCGGGGGCGTGGTCTGCAGTTCCTGGTGGACTGGGAAGGTTATGGTCCTGAAGAGCGGAGCTGGGTGGCGCGTTCTGCTATCCTGGACCCCCAGCTCGTCCGGGATTTCTACCGTCGTCGGGGAGACCGTCGGCGGTCCTGAGGGGCGCCTTGAGGGGGGGGACCTGTCACAGCTGCTGCTGAGCTGTGACCACTCGCACCTGATCGGCATCCGCCTGATCCTCAGCTGCTGCCATATTAGGACGGAACTCCTCCTGCACGGCGTCAGATTGTTGTGAAACCCTCAGCGGTAACACCTTCAGGCCTGCTGTAGTAACTGGAGCTAACTGCACAGTATCTAACCTGTCTGTCTCTACCTAGATTCCTCTCCTGTCCCCGATCCCTGACTCTCCCCGCTGGATAAGGACCTCCTGGCTTCGACCCCCTGTCTGTCTGACCCTGAGACTGCCTGATCCCGATTTGGATTCCCGGTTCTGACCCTGGCCTGTCTGACCAAGAATAAGCAATTTCCCAATAAACGTCTGGTTTGGTATTCACTGTTCAGTCCCTGTGTCCATTCGTGCCTGGGCGTGACAATCAGATGTAATCTCGCCAGGAACATGCACATGTCCATGAGATCTCAACCTGCAAACAAATTAACACGACAAACATTTAGGTAGACTGTCCAAGGTCTACCTAAATGTAAGGAGACACATCTAAGGAGACACACACACACACACACACACACACACACACACACACACACACACACACACATATATATATATATATATATTTTTTTTTTTTTTTTTTTTTGTTTTTTTTTTTTTTTTTTTGGAGCAAAACATTGGGCTATTCTGAACCAGTTTTACATGAGGCCTGATCTAAATCCTGTTGATCATCTGTGGAAGGAGCTGGAACATCTGGAGAAGGAACCATTCTACTGGAGTAGTTTGTCCAGCAGGAGTGGACCAGGACACCTTTGGACAAGTGCAGAAGTGTGCATATTTCTGGACATAAATTTTACAAGATGACAACTTGTTCAAGATTGTCTACAAGTCCAAAGCTTGGCCTCAAATCTGACTGCAGCGAAGAAGACAAACTGCTCCTCCACTCTGTCTTGGTTTGTAACTGTATCCCTCCTTAGCTTCTCACGGAAAATAAATAAAAGCTCTTCTCCCCTCTTGCATAAAAGGAGGCCATGCCTCACATAATCGTTTGAGACCAGGACAAACTCGAACCATTGCTATCTGTGTATTTATTACGCCAGCGGCAATATAAGGCAAAGCAGAGTGAGATATCAGCTTACCTTGAGCACAGTGAGAGGGAGAGAGTTTAAGATAAAGGATATTTAATATCCAGTGCATGCCAGCAGGAGCCTAAGCCTCTAATAGCACTTGGGGTTTCTGAGCAGGTAATGCCTTCATCTTTGTCTAAACACACTTTTATGGACTTTAACTGTAACGATATAAAGAGAGAGGGGGTCACAGATAACTGTAGCGTAATGGCTCAAAGCTGAAGATTAGCCATGTATCATGTCTAGGGGATAATGCTTCAAGGCAGTTCTTCTGAAAAGGTGTTATCCACAGTGGAAAGAAGATGACAGAGAGCAGGACACACACACTCACACACACACATGCACGCATATCCAGACACATATATTAAATAATGACCTCTTCTTTCCTATCTCCCCTGTCCCCCTCCCTCCTCCCCTCTCTTAACAGCGCTTTGCATTTTGTCACATTGCATTAGAATCAACGACGAGGTCATTTGCTCTGTAATGAATCTGTGAAGCCAATATTCATAGCTTGCGACAAACATTACCGAGGCACCTCCTGTGTTCCAGGACACATTACCTTTGCTTATTTGGTGTCCAAATGATAATAAGATTTCATTTGATAACCTATATCTGTTAAATGTAAACATAAATCTTAAAGCGATAATAATAAAAAATAATGCCACCTCACACAGTGCAAAAGCAGCAGCAGCACTTTCAGGCCATTTAGGCCGTTTTTCACAGATCAATCAGGTGGCCTCTTTGTCCATTAAGCTGGGAAGAACAATGAAACAGCTACATAGCAAAACTGAAGCGTGAGTGAGGGAGAAGAATAGTGTTGTTGCCCTAATTATGCACTGCGGTGATGCATTATTTACCAACTCAACATGCATCAGCGGGGCTGAATATGAGTAAAATAATTTATGATGAGATTCCCCCCCTTTTCTTTCCTTCTTTTCTTCCCGTCTCTGTCCTTCACACTCCAGCCCACCCATCTTTAAATCAAACTTCAATAAAATGTGCCACCCCCTATTCATTTTGCATGATGCCGCTCTGAAAACCACATAGGGCTGCAAGATCTGTTATTCAGAATTTCCTCGCAGAGTGCAGGGTCAAAACAACAAAACAGGAGCGGGGAAAAGTCAGGAGCCTCTGTAACTCACCAAGTTATGATGGGCTACTGCTGCGGAAGTGAGGAAAGGCAAGGTTAGGAAGAAAACACCCAGACAACCCATAAAATACAAGGTAAAAGATAGCTCATTTACATAGATATACACACAGTGTTTTCAAATATGTATAAATACATATGAATGTATAATGGTGTTACAAGTTGTACAGCTTCATGTATTTACTTACCTCCACAGAGGAAATGCAAAGAAAAGATGTCAGAACAAACAGTTGTGATGCCCTAACTTCACTGAAATGTTTGGGTCAGTGGAGAACCCTAGAGGTCAGCAAACCTTCAAAGTCTTCATCTCAGTTTCCAGTTGAATCAGCTGGGAGAAAAATTCCCTAAACTAATTCAAGAATAAACAAGTTTAGACACAACATTTTAAAAAACTGTCATGAAAAAAGGAAAATAAAAAGGTAGCTTAACACCGACCCAAAGATCTGTGTTAAGCTGCTTTAAGGTTTCAGCTGTGAAACTAGAGACACAGAGACAAACAAGATACATCTTACTAAATAGTTGTAAGTTGTAAAACTTTAAAATAATTCTTTTTGTAATTTTTTTTGAATTCACCAATTTACAGTACGTGCAGACAACTTACTATCGCTTTCAATAATGAGGGAAAGGCCAGATTATGATGTCATGGCTGAGTTAACTGATCCACGGTGAAACATGTCCTGTGTTGACATGAGCTGAAAGGCCACTCAGTGAGGAAGAAGTCCTTACAGCAAAAGTAGAATTATGAAAAAAAAATAGTGATAACAGAATGCAGTTTGCAAATGCACACAGGGACAAACTCGTTTGTTTTTGGAGACTTGTCCTGTGATCTTGTTACGTCTGAACTGTGAGGTTTCACATTATGTGATGGCTCATTTTTGACATTTGAACTTTTGTAAGTTAGTGCTTATGGGGAGTTTGGTCGAGGTTCTCTCTCATTTATTTTTGACCAAGTTTTCCCCTGTTTCTGTGGCCAGTCAGGGAGATTTGTGATTGTCGTTTATGTTTTTCATTTTCTACAAGAGTAGTTCTGTTCTTGAGCTATAATGGGATAATTTTTTTTGTAGTGTTTTGGCTTTGGAAACCTTGAGGTACTTTCACTCTCCTCTGTGTTTGTAAGGCCCTAAAATGCATAATTGACTTGAGCTGAGTTTCCTTTGATTATTGACCCCCACCTGTTGTCTTATACATTGTGTTACATCAGGTGATATCCAAAACTGAGCAGGTGTGACTACTTGGACATAATGACAATGCTTTGATGATAAATGGGGATGCTTGTACCATCCCAACTGTGCAGCACGTGAGTGGCAATGTAATGTTATGGGTCTCTTTTGCTGCAAGAGGAACTGGTATATTTCATAACATCATAAGGAAATAAAATTAAGTAAAATTATTAAAGTAACATCAAAAAATGTTAGCTAGGAAGTAAAGATTTGGGTGCTGATTGGTCTTCCAATGACCCTCAGCATACAGCCAACTTGTTTACACAGTAATTCAATACCAACATGTTTTGTTGTGGCCATCACAAAGCCCTGATTTCAAACCCACGATGAAGTTGTGGAAAGATCTAAAAACTAAGATCTGTGAGAAGGTGACTGGAAACACCTGTGCAATTTAGAAAAAAACGCTGATGTGCCCCAGCTTTGGGTCTGAATTTATTTCAATACAACTGACACTTAATATAGAAAAAACTGGTAAATGTGATATGAAGTAATCAGAATAAAAAGGCATTTAAAAAATAGTACCCAAAAAATGAACTTTTTCCCCCAGCAATAACACTTGCACACAGCTACTAAAATATATATTTTTTCTGTAGTTCTTTTCTTTGCTATCAGCACACTAAACTTCACTTGTAATGTCTGAAGCATTTTCAATAAAAAACATGCAGCTACCAAGGAGGAGTGGGATATCAACAAACTTCCATCATATAGCCACTACTTCAAATCAACTGCTTTGTTTGCACATGTATGTGCAAACAAAGCTTACCTTACCCTGTGGTGGGTTAACGCACAAACAGTATGCAGATACCACCTCTGGCTTATGACAGATGCAATAAAACTTTTGGAAGGGAGGGGACCATCCATCATTTGTCCTGGAGCACAAAGAAAGATGCAAAGCTTAAAAGCACAAACAAGACTCCCCAGCACAGGGCATGGAGAGGTGGAAGGGGAGGGATGGGATAACTAAATTTATATCATATTACACAGTGAAATGTGACCTCATAACGACATCAGTGAAATTCAATCAAGTCCTTGACTCAGTATTACTTAAGGTAAACCAGTGTCCTTCCTGATGCAAAATTAGAAAATTTAATCCACGGTTGTTTTACAACTGCTGCAACTTTTTTTTGAGACAGAAGCCAAAGGAATTTACCACCAGCAAAGTAAAAGTCATAATACCAAACAGTATTGTTTCTGAAGCAGTTCAGTGTGTGAGAAATATTTGTATCATTGTAAAACTTTGTTTTTTTTTAATCATTTTTTTCTCCGAAGAGTTTTTGCGGCGCTAGTGGCTCGTATTTTTTACAGTAGGCAGACAGAAAAGAGGGTGAGGTGAGGGGGGAAGACATGCAGCAAAGGTTGCCAGGACCAGGAGTCAAACCCACGAAGTCCAGGTTGAGGACTGAGGCCTCCAAACATGAGATATGCTAACCCCCTGCGCCACCACAGCACACCCCATAATTGTAAAACTTACTATTTGGGAGTGCTTTGATCATTTGGACATTAAGCTGGTCGTATGTCAAACAATCCATCAACCATCAAGCTGAATGGACCAACAGCACATTGAAAGATTTAAACAGGTAGCAATATGAAGCCAAACCAAACTGAAGCACCATCCATAAACTGTACCTATCATTCTTAAATGGCATTCAACAATGTGGAAACACTTCGTCACTCACCTCAGGATGATGGATTTTTGATTTGATGGCATCATATCTGACCACTTGAGGAGGAACACAGCATTGAAATTTTTGTCCCGGACTGTCGTTTTTTTAATTTTTTTATATGAAAATAAAAGAACATATTTGCATCAGGATAATTATCGTACCCAGTAATGACACAGCACAGCACTATCCGTCCCACTCAACTGACCTCAGTATGGACTCACTATTCAGAAGCACATACTTTGAAGACATGATGGGACTTTAGGTTATACTTCACAGATATACTTCAGATATACTTCACTTTTAGCCACACTGAGAAGCTGTTTTCAATATGACAACATGCATGTTGGCATATTGCATGTCATCATAAAGGAGTTTCCCCCACAAACTGTTTTCTTCATTCTAACACCATTTGCATTTGTGTGACAGTAAAATAAAGGTTGGTGTTTAATACTGCAAACCAATTTGTGGGACACTGTTCATACAAGTATGTGAAAGCATGGGTGGTCATTTTCCAAAATCTCATTTGAATGAAACATCATGAAAACCACATTGGATTCAGAAGATCATTAGCACCTTCAACATAAAGACATACTTGACAAAAGCACACTACAGATACAGCTAGGTTACTAGAAGCAACATAGCAACACCACACACACACTCCCCACTGATAATAAAGGGAAAAATAATCCTAAGTGATTAAAAAAAGGAAGAGAAAAAAGCAGAAGGAAATGGATCCTCTTTTCTCATTTCTTAAAGACCTTTCACCTCTCATCCAAATTTCACCTTAAGTTTTGTTCTTGGGTCAAAGTTCAGGTTGGGTCAGAACTATCATACCAATGGGGGTTTTTGGTCACTGACTCAGTCCTCCATCATGTTCACTGCGTGAGTCACTTGAAATCTTCAAGAAACAACAAAAATTCAGATGCCTTCGGTTAGGAAAACGATGAGGGACAATGCAAGGTTCACACTGAGAAATGGTATAATTATCACATAACTCAGATCAATAGTGAGGATTGCAGGATTGCAGGAAAAGCAGAATTGCAGCCATTTTTATCTTGTTGTCTCAGTTTCCCTGACAAAATTATTCATTGCTGATGCCTTAATTCCCCCACAAACTGCTTTAAATCTTCATTCTAACACCATTACTACAAAGGGGCTACGTTGTCAGCTGTTTCTGTCTATAACTGCTACATATGATGCATACAATGATGAGCAAAGGGACAGAAAATCTGCATCTTTGTGACAATTTTGCTCTGATCAAAGCGACTGTAGCCACAGGAGACAAGGATTAACAACCATTTAATGATGAAGTAAAGTTGTGTTATGTTGTGCTTGTTTGCTGCTTGCCTGTCTGTTCCATCTGGCTTTGAACGAGACAAGCAGGTAGGAAGGATTTCTTCCTTTTTTTTTTTTTTTTTTTTGCTTTTGTCGCAAACTTATGGATGGGTTTGATAAAAGTGGTGAAGGCATGCAGGCACAGGGCTGCCTGTTGAATCACATAATCAGTGTCAGCAATGAAAAAAGAAAGGGAAAATGGCAGGCAGTTATAAATGAATATTCCTCACCTGTCTGCTTGTGTTGACTTCTCTTGTTTGGATTTCACAGTGGGGGAAAAAATAAAGGCGAATATTTACTTTTAATTGAAAGGAAATTAAAGACGCATCCACATCCGCATGTGACAAAAGAAGATCACAAGGCTTGGAAGTGATGATAGCTTTTGTTTAAGATGGATTTCATAACACCCCCTCTCCCCCCTTTTCCCCACCACACACACACTCCCCACTGATAATAAAGGAAAAAAAAATCTTGGACATTTCTCCAAATACAATTACCTCAGCATCACCTGATTAAATCAAATGCATTTGCATTCTGTTTGCATGCAGTGTTCCGTGAACCAGTAAACAAGGCAGGCAGAATAAATCTGATGTGTTTTCATGCTTATAGTTGCTCTTCTGTTTGCTACATTTTATTCGGAGTATTTGAATTTTTATGAATTGGTAAATAACAGTGCAAACACACGCATTGCTGCGAGGATGAATGTTCTAGAGATGGGGCGGTGGTGTTTGAGGGAGTTGGGGGGCCAGGGGGTGATATTTTTGCAAGCCTAAAAAAACAAAAGTTGAGAATCAGATCATGTTCTCTGACAGATGTTGTTTGGCAGGAAAGTTTGGCAGATTAATATTTGACTGGGTCTGATGTGTGCTTAAGAATATATCAAAGACGGATGCATCATTTTTGAAACTATCCAGAGGATGTTTCAACTGGCAGGATGACAAAAAACATCAGGCCAGACTTGGCGGTAGTCCTTCATATACTTACAGCCTGGATGGTTGGACAGAAATGTAGTGATTACACCACAGTCATGTTCACTCTAATCCCTGACCTTATTTCTGCCAGGACTTTCAGAACTTAAGACTGCAGAAAAGATAAATAATCTGAATCATCTTTCAGTGCAGTGCCACTTCCATGGGAGATTTTAATTGGTCAATAGAGCTGACAGGCCTATAGATTTGATTTAAGTTTTTATGGTAGTATTTGGGAATAAAATTTGACCTTTTTCAAAGGGATGGATTTCTTTACTCTATTTCTTCATTTTATTTATCTAAAAGTTATCTTTTATTTGTGTTTTTTATTTATTTTATCTTTTTTATTTTATTTATTTATTATTTATTTATTTATTTTTGCACTAGCTCGATGCAGCAAATAGCCAGAGACTTGAAATCAAACACAGGACAAGTTGAGGATTGTAACCTCTGCACTGGTCCATTTTTTCACTTCCAATCCCGAAGTATGAGGTCTACTACCAATCCAATACAGAAAAACAGCTGATTTAAAATGTTTCTTTTGTGAAACACAGATGTGAATGTACTGAATTACACAGTTATGTGATAACTCTGCACTCGTACAGCACATTTAACCCTCCTATTATGTTCGTTTCTAAGGCACAGCAATAATGTTCCTGGGTCAATTTGACCCGGGGAGTGTTTAATCATGTAATACACCATGTTCCAAATTATTATGCAAGTGATATTTTCTCAAATATGTTAACATAGGACCCCTCTTTGATATCACCTGCGCAATTCTTACATCCATTGAACTTGTGAGTTTGTGGAAAGTTTCTGCTTGAATGTCTGCAGGATGTCAGAAAACCTTCCCAGAGCTGCTGTTTGATATGAACTGCATCCTACCCTCAGGTCTTCTGCTTGAGGAAACTCCAAAGGTTCTCAACAGGGTTGAGGTCAAATGAATCTTCATGTACGGCTGGGCCTACTGTGACCATTTCTGCTTGTGAGCTGGTTAGGGGCCCAATAGTAGGTTCATGCACTGCAAGTCTCTGGAGGATCCTCCACCTTGAGGTTCCAGAGGCACCAGCAGCTTCAAATAACTATTTGCTGCTTTGTAAGGGTATTTTAGCAGCTGCTCTCTTAATCCCATGAATTTTTCTAACAGAAACCTTCCTCATTCTGTCTTCATCTGTACAAACCCATCTTTGTTGTGAATCAGCCACAAACCTCTTCGCAGTACGATAACACTTCAGTTTTTGTCAACTATCTAATGTTTTCATATCTTGTCATACTGCACTACACTATCTGATGACTTTCTTCAGCAGAGAGTTACTTTCTCTTTCTCATATTGCTTGAAACCTGTGCCCTTCTTAATGTCTAATCAACATCTTTTTGATTGAATACAGCAATAGCTTCACAAGCTATTGCTGTATTACCTTTAATTACCTTTACCTTTAATCTGTTCACTCAATTCAATTAGCAATATAACAGATAACTTTAAAGTAAACTGAAACTGACCAAAATGATTTTAGAAATTCTAAATATAATGTAAAATACAAAAAAAAAAAAGCTGAGAGCACACAGCATAGAATTAGTTGGAGTAGATCTGTCCTTATGGGTGAGGACATTGTGGACAATACCCAATCTACAATTATTTTCAATATCAATACTGATCCAGATATTAATATTTTATTGTTACATCTCTACTCTCCACATGGTGTGTGCTCTACCAATGAGCTAGAAGAAGAGCAATGACTTGGAGAAATGTAAATGGGTTGATTTGTATGAATTTTCATCCAAAAATGTATCTTTGAATATTTCATTATCTAGTATTTGCTCCGTTACAATTTATCTTCTGTCTTTTGATTTCTGTTAAGCTGCCTTGGGAATAACAGTCAAACAGGAATCTAACCATAGGTAAAACTAGATGAAGTCTAGGACAAGTTGACTTGTCGTTAGACTAAGTTGTTAATCAGGGAGTAATTAGTGAGTCGTTTGCACATTGTAGTCAACATTTTATTTAATAACTTCACCAGATACTGCAGCACTGGGAAAAGGCAGATGAACTTATATCATCACAATGTATTGGCAATTTTAACAAACACATAAAATAACATACTTTTTAAAAGTTACAAACATTAAATCTATATAGAATATAGATCCAGGCTTGTGAAAAAGCAAGATACACACCAATTGACTGTACCTCCGTACCAGCTTTTATTTACGTTTGCTACAATTCTAGACATGCAAAGACAAAAAAAAAAAAAAAAATCTCAGCTCTGCCTTTGCTCCCACCATCACATGAGGAATGTTGATGATGTTAATATCACATTTTGTACATCTTAATACTCTGAATCACTTTCTTCCCTATAATTATGTCTCAGATTCTCTTCCACCTACTCATCTTGATCCAGCTTCAAACAGGGTACATGAACAGGGTCAAAGGCCAGAACCATCATGAAACACTATCACCCCTCTTCCTCCATTAACAATAATCAAGTAATAATGATCATCTCTTTGCTTCAGATATCATTGCCGTGACTGATACATAACCCATTTGTAACTATTAGATGAGAGCGGTGAGTTGTATAGTTGCTTAATGTTAACGCCTGTTGAGCAGTTTGGATTGAATGACCAGCAGCTCAGATTGCAGACGTTTTAGTTATAATATGATCTGAGCTTTCCACAATCTGATAAACATCATGTAGTACATCAAGCAAAACACGAGGCTCATCAAGAGCCCCAACATTTCAAAGGTAGAAACAATGAAGAAAATACTCATTACCACTTTTAAGACTTTGGGGACAAATTTGAAGAGCTAGAGGCATTTTATTCAGTGGAAGCCTGCTCATCATTATAAAATGTAGGGGCACATAATACTTGAAAAGTGTAACAAAAGAAGTACCTCCTTTGTTAATTGTTAAGTAGTTAATTATAACTGTGATTATCACATGAATATAGAAACTAGTTATTCCCATATGTTTCCTGACTCTCCAGTTTTGTCGATAAAAATATTACCGTCTCTGTCCAGGATCAGTTGGTGTTGTTGGGTGAAAGACTTTCATTATTTCCTCTTTCCCTTCTGAGGAAAAAGAAAAACTAGGAGACAAACATTGTAGGGAGATCAACCTATTTTTCATTGACTGGTTAAAGTACTTTTACACAAACAGCCATTGCATTAAGACTCATAAATAACTCAAGAAATTATCATGGTAATGACATTGATTTTAAATAAAGTTTGCATTGCAAACATAAGGAGAACATCAAGGAGACTGACAATAGATATCATAATGTACCTTTAATAAATAGCGACGATCTTATCATGAAAAGAATATTAATGTCTAGCACCAAAAGCTCTTTGTGTGCACAGAAGGCAAGCAACACATTGTGCCCTGAATGAAATTCACAAAACTGTTCCAAAAGACAAGGGAGGAAAAAAAGCTTTAATCTTTTTGTTTTCTCTTAATTCCCCCTTGCAATAAAAGCAGCAGAGGAAAGCTCAAGGATGATATTAAGCACATAAGTACGTCAATGCAATGCCAATTTATTTAATCAATGGTATTCATAAGGCATTTAAGTCAATGACACATGGCGAGTAACAGTATAAAACAAAGAATCCTCGTTTAAATAGATGCATGCCCCTTTCATTGTGTGCTGCATAATTTATTTGGAAAGAATCCCTAAGAAAGTCATCAGTGCTTGCTGGCACCATGTATAACAAATCCCTCTTATTTGTGTCCGTGTGTACGTCCGCAGTCACACTATATTAAGTCAGAACAGTGAAAATGCATGTTCCAACCCACAGAGTGATGGCTGGAAATTAGGGGGAAAAACTTCAGACTGAACAGGGAGTAATGCACTTGATTTACCTTGTTTACAGTTAATCTTTGACTTTTAGCTGGATGAAACATTCTCAAAGTTTTACACAAAATTCACCCCATAGGAAAACTTTCATGTTTCAGGTGAATTAGAATAATTGAGTTCAAATGTCTCAACAGCGCCCCCTAAACTTAGCTATGTTCACCTGCAAATGTAGACATTTGGAATATGGCTTACATGTTAATCTCTCTACGACGAGAACTAAACTCTCTTGAAATCCTTAAGCCAATTAGTCGGCCATTTTGGATGAAAAGGCTGTTATTGAGGGTTGACCACACTATTTCTTCAGAACATGCTTTAAATCAAGGAAACCAGCGAACATTTGCTGGCAAAGAAGATAGCGTCTCCTTCCTCTTCGTAAGAGTTTTTTAGTCAATTCGTCCGTGGCATCATTCGACATAAATATTGTCAGAAGCAAGTTTGACATTCACAGGAAATCAGACACCGAAAATCCCATTATCATGTAGAGTCATGGAAACAAGGAAAGAAATC
This sequence comes from Poeciliopsis prolifica, assembly GCF_027474105.1. Taxonomy (NCBI): domain Eukaryota; kingdom Metazoa; phylum Chordata; class Actinopteri; order Cyprinodontiformes; family Poeciliidae; genus Poeciliopsis; species Poeciliopsis prolifica. Next base: position 2,884,370 of record NW_026562432.1, read on the forward strand.
AAAAAAATTTGAATTTTCTGACATTTATTGTTAAATTGCTACATTTTGCATTGTTTGATAATATATATTTCCAAACTGTTTGTGTACATATACTCAATCTTAATGGTGAGAAGATGGAGCAACAATCAGTTTTCACTTCAGATAACATTTTGTACCTTAAGATTTCATCAAAATATTAATACAGATGAGTAAATATAATTTCATAATAAAATCTCTCCTCCTGTTATTGGATTAGATTCAGGAGCCAACACAATACATCCTTTCTTTTATTAATTCCCGGTTTCTGTGCTCATAAAAGACAGTGATGTCTGAGGATATGTTTCCATTATAGATGTATGAAATCCTTTTGTTCATATCAGAAAATTAGATTTCATTATTGTCTGTGTTCTATCATTCAGGCACTGTTTTCAGTCCTTGTACTTTCCACATTTGAATACTTTGTTTATTTAGTGAGGGGATAGAAACGTCTGTACTGTAGAACATAAAAGCAATCAGTCTGCATGATTTAACAAGAACCTGTGTCCATTAAACGAACTGTGCCACTATTGGAGGAAAATGATGCACAACACATCAGCAGTTTCTCCTCAGTCCCCCCAGACAACTCAGACAAGCTCTACTCTCAAAATGACACTTCTTCTGGGGAACACCAGAGCAGGAACTACATACAGTAAGCAAATAATGTACAGCGCCATGAAGAAAAATTGCCAAAAAATGAGAGAAGATGGAAGATAATTTCAGGGTCTTTTTATGTCTATGTTTGTGTGCGGGGGCCTGTGGGGCTGTTTGTATACCTCCTGGAGGCACAAATGTCAGCTTTGAGCAGTTTGTGGACTCCCCACTAAGCTCTTGGACCGCTCTGATCCAGATTTGTTCTATCTTCTGGACTCTTGGCATGGCGCACATGAGCTGCAGCCATCAGTGTGTCATTCAAATGCCATGGCTTCACACTCACCACTTACTACTTTGCTCGTGGATATAAAGGTTACAGTTTAGTTCATTTGCTCCTGTGCAGTTGTGACAATGTGCTTATGCTTACTGATTTCTATATCATTGCACCAAAACATGAACACTCCATGAACACTGCTGGCAGGATGGGGATATTCTCTGAATCAGTAGCTTTATTTTGTAGATTTTCTGCCAAATGCATGTTAGAATTTTCAGTTGTATCTAGTGAGTCGCAAATGGGAAAAACTAAAGCAACAATAAAGAGCAAGTACTAAGACTGAATTACAACCACATCAGTGTTTTATTCACAGTACTGCAACAACAAACCAGTGAATACTAGAGAGAGGCAGGCGTGATGGGACGTCATTGTTTCAGTCATCATTCCTTACACCAGAGCAGCAAACTACATCCAACTGAATAAATGATCCGACATAAAAATGTTCTTGAAAGAAGGAAACAAAACATTGTCAAGATCACTTTAATCCCTGACTGTGCCTCAATCAAGTAACAAAGTTTCTTTCAGATGTTATAAAAATTGCTTCATATGTCAAATATGACTTCAAATAAATTTGATTTTGTAATTCAAAGTCTGAAAATTGTCCTCTGAGTCTTTAAAAACTCTGGCTTTCTAAAACTCCAACTTGACAAAGTCATCATAACATGGATCATTTATTAACTCTTTGACAATGTTTTCAGCACTGAGAAGTAGCTTCCATAATGAGCTCAGCAGATGCGCACTTCCACCAGGTGCTAATTGCTGCTGGCTAGTCTGAAGGAGCTGAGTGGGAGAGTCAGAGAGAATGCCTTCTCTGTGAGTTGGAAGCTCAGAAGCTTGGAAACTGCAGTTCCAAGGAGGAGCTGTGCTGGAGGGCGGGGCTAGGTCCCCGCAGGCGTTTGACAGCTGTTTGCCGTGGGAGATTAAATAATTTAGCAAATCTTCACATGCATGAAAGGATCAAAGCAACGGTGCAGATGTAGTTATGAGAAGGGAATAGCATCATGACATGATGCAAAGCTCAAAAAAGTCAGTGTTACATAATACTCACAGCTCTTTAATATCAGAGCTTTGAAATAATAAATTATATTCAGTACACTGCTGTTCACTCCCAAGCAGAGGTGGTGCCAGACACACGGGACAGATGATGAGCAGAAGAAGAAAAACAACAATAAAGCATGTTTTAAAGCACGTGTCCCACTCAGGGTCCGCAAACCAAATCAGGACGGCATTAAGTCTCTCGGCAGTCCTCTAACCTCTTAAATATCATTTTGTTTGTCAAATGAATTGTTATTTGTACCAGACCAAATTAAAATAAAGTGAAAAGATGTTAAATGTTATTTTATTTTAAGAAGTACAAACTGAATGCAGGGAAACTATAATATTTCAACAGTTTGCTAATAGGCTTTAACTATACGTTCTGCCACTGTAGGTCCTTCGAGAACATTGGTGATCTTGATTTGACCCAAAATAAAAATGAATTTAACAAAGGATTGAGGAGCGATCTGCTGTGGATAATTCATCAGGAACAAGCAGGAAGCCTACGTGGCTCTGCTTTATTATTTTCTTGTCAGTGTCTTTCTCTTTCTTCTCTTCTGAGAAGGGAGTGTATAAAACCAGCTCATTATCACCCCTTTAAGAAGGTGGAGCATAAACTTTATCTCTCAGAAAAAAGAAGACTGTGAACACTGTGTGTGTGCTTGTCCAGCACATCCCCGTGGCTGATGTACATGGACAAGGAGAGGAATCTGAAGCCTACAAGAAAATAACTTGGCTTGTTGAAGGGTCGATCCTTTGGCCCCCTTCTAAGTCAGCTAAGAGCAGAGGGTGGAGGCTTTTCACCTCCATAACAGACAGCAGTTTGACCTGGCAGCAGAGAGCCGTGGGCTGCTTAGTTAGAACATGAGAGTGAGATTGAAGACTGTAACTGGACTGAGCCTGACAATGACTGGGCAGCAGACCTGGGCTTAGAGTTTGGAACCCACTGATAGCATTTGCGCAGGATGTATGAAGGAACCTGGTCCTCTTACTTATAAAGTACCCGGAAACCTAAAGGGACATGGTCAAACACCTTCTGCATTTCCACAAGTCTCGCTGGTTTTGCAAACTCAATCTACCATTCAGAACCTTGCTGAGGGCGAAGAGCTGTTCCAGAGGAAAGGATAGAACACACACTGCTCCTCTTGAATCTATGATTTGATTATCTGCACACTCTCCTCTGTAGGATCCCTGAATAGACCTCACTCAGGAGGTTTAGCAGCAGCGCTCCCTCTAGCTGAAGCACATTTTGTTCTTTGGGTTGGCCTCTGAAACCTCCAGTGCTGAATTCACATTGGTGAATGTCCCGGATGTTGCAGGACGTCCTGATGGACAGGACATCAGGCTCAGCTTACCTGGATTGGTGTGTTCCAACAATTACCACAAAGTTTAATATTTTGCTATGTATAAAACTGTAATCATTGGGATTTCTTTTAAAATATAACCTTTCATTTTATTTTACAAATTTTGTAATGAAATCTTAACAAATCATTTAGACAATTAGATAGACACAATATTTCAATTGACTTTTTAAGCTTACAATAAAAAGAGAAATTTTACACAATTGAAACTATTTTTTTTTAAAGTGACCAAAATAATTTATTATTAGATTTCTCTAAATAAATAAATTAATTAAAAAAAACAATTAGTAGATGCACTGAATTTTAAATTAGCTGGTATACATAATATCTTGTCAGGTACACACACTTAATTAAGCCTTTGCTTTGCACACATTCCCATCCAAAATGTAGCTCCAGTTTGTCAGCCAGTTTTATCACATTAACTATTGAAACAACTGCCAACAAAACTGATGATGCATATAGAATAAAAAAAGAAAAAGAAATAAAGATGCTGCTAAAAAAGTGCTGCCACTGTAAAATGCAGGTATTGTTAAAATATAAAATAAAAGGGGAAGAAGTAGTGAGAGTGAAGAGCTGGTGGCAAAGAGAGGAGCAACAATACTGCTTCTAAACAGCTTTGGCATGAGATGACAGGAAGCAAGTGAAAGAAATAAACAGTCAACACACTTTGTCTCTGCCTCTTAAAAATATCTTGTCCCGTTTTAAATCCTGACACATTCTGTGATGGGGCTGTGCGGGGATGAAGAGGGCCGGGATAATATATTGGCGAGGAGAGCTGAGGCAAGTATGTATTTTTTTTTTCCTTCTTCCCATAGCTCTTACTATCATTACAATGTGAATCCCAGGGCCCCAGTGGATTTGCTTTCAATGTAGTGCCAGCTCTCACTAAAGAAAAACCCCTCATGGAATAACTAATCTCTTTCAAACGGGTCGCAGCCGGCGCGGACATGACTTTGCAATGTGTGAGCAACGTGTCGACAGGGGGGAGGGGGAGCAGGCGGGCCGGTGAAATCATATGCTCAAAGTTTGATTTCAAAACGCTTCGCTCACTTGTGCTGCGTCTCCCTTTGATTCCCACTGCCAGCCGTTAATAATCAGCCTCTCCACCAAGTGTGTATCAGATAGAACACAGACAAGATTACATAGAGAGCAAATATGTGTCCCTATTATCCTGCCAAGGAAGGACTCAACAGATTGACAATAGCAGAGGTGACAGAGTGAGAACTGGAAAACGAAGGGTGGCGAGGAAGAGAGTGGTGTGTGTCGCAGGAGAGAGACAGGTTGTTCCTGAGCAGAGCAGTATGGCAAAACGACAACTCATTATCCCCAAACCGAAGGCATCCCAAACGCGCACAAACACCCGCATGGAGCATGAAGTGCGCACTCCCCACTTCCAGTCACATTTTGTACACCACTTTTTGTTTGCGTGCTCCGTCTTTGTCTTTCAGCGTTACTTATTTATGGGACTTTACAAGTTCCTTGGCGAAGATGCAGAGCATTGCAGTTTATGTCTAATTTAGTAAATATCCTTTCGCCAGTCAGGCCTGTCAGCCATTGTTTTCCTCCCCTTCCCTCATCCCCTCGTCGCCCCCTGCCTTCCCCGTCTCCGGGCGCCTCGGTGACAAACAGAGAAGCAGGTTTTGCTTCTGAACGCCGCATTCCCTCTGATTTGCACCCTTTTGTTGTTTGTGGGTGTTGCCATGAAAAGTTTCAACTTCTGAACTGTGCGCCTCAGACAAGGCCAGGTAATCTAGCGCCTGATGCCAGGCTAGCTGTGTGAAAAGTGTCAAGCCCTCATTCTCGTTTAATGCAGGAGGGGGATAATAGCCTGCCAAATAGGCAGACAGTCTCCTTTGCGGTACCCTTCGTTAACGATCACAGACGGTGGCGTTCGGAAGGAACCCAGAGAATGAGAAAAGCAGGAAGAGAAGGAAGATGAAATATATTTTGAATGTTTTATGGAAAAACAATCTGACACAAAATAATATTCATCTCCAATGAATCCAATATTCTTTTAGGAATTATATTAGATCGTATCTATTATATATTCCATTGTGTTCCCATCTGCCCTTTTCTGGATCTAAATTATGTGCATTAGTACGTAAATGGGCTAATGCCTGTCTGTATTTAGCTGGCTACATGCCGTGAATATATTCTCTGCTTCAAAAAGTAATTGGTAATTACAGTGGTCATTTAGGCAATCACTGTCTCCCCGAGATTCATGTCATTCTTAAAAATAACTAGCTCTTAACCTTTGACAGAATTCTACAGAAACTGTTCATCATCGCCCCCGCTTTGATTAATTTTTACACGCACAGACACACACACACACACACACACACACACACACACACACACACACACACAACACACACACACACACACACACACAGACACACACACACACATTCACGTACAATAGACACAAATATGCTTGGTAACAAAGACAATCACACACCTACAGTACACACCTAAGTGTGGCTGAGTGTTAAAAATGGAGGCAAATGCCATCTTTGTGTGTCCAGAAAAAAAAAAAAAAAGCAGGAGAAATTCTATGTCACAGAGAATATCCCTTCTACCACCTTCAACACTATTAGTTCTGTTTCAAAAACAATCCAACTACACATATCACAGGTCATTTAACTTACCTGCCCCCCTTTCGCCCACCCCACATCCGTCCATTTATCTGCCTCCCTCACATCTGAGTCAGATTTATCTCAGCCCATTCAAACTGAACGCTTAAGTATTTTCATCTATTCTGTTCCTCCTCCTTCCTTTACTACAGTCTCTCTATTCTTTTTCAGGCAGCCTGCTATCTCCATGCATAATAATTTTCTTTAGACACTGGTGCTGGCATGAAAGTGGCGCAGTATGTGAAAGATCATCAGGCTGTTTACTCTGATGCTCTCTATTACAGAGTGCTCAAAACAACTCTTTGGAGTTTAGCTTTCAGGGGAGAATATATCATTGTTTGCTTTCGCCTTCACCCATCAGAGAATCAGCAATTTTACAGTAATAAGAAGGTCTAGAATGTGTTTCATAAATTCTTCATTTCCCTTGTAGTGGTTTTATGAATTTTTTATGCTAAAGATAGTGACCCTGGTCTTGATTTATAGAGCATAAGCCAAATGGACATAAAAGCGCTGCATAATTTTAAGTAAAACATGATCAAAAGAGAGAATGGATGTTGGCTCTGGCGTGAAACCTTTGCATCTGTTAGTTTTCTTTGGGTGCTGGGGGAAAAAAGGTTTAATGTTTTCTACTTTCAATGAGAAGTTTGGAATTACATTTTGCCGTAGTAATTATGCACCTTTGAAAAACTTGTCTCCCTCACCTGCTTAGGAAACCACTGAAGAAACTCTGAAGAAGACCCTGTCTTCCATCTTCTATAAAAATGGAGTGGTCAGATTTTAGCAGTTGCAGGATTTTTCTTTTGTCTTTGGCAAAAAAACCAAAAAACATCAGCCATATGCTACACACACAGGTTTGTTTTGGTTGTCTTTACCCAGGATGCCCTGCGCTGTAGTCCACTTCCTGCAGACCAGAGTTCCACATCAGTTGGATTACATTTTCACATCTTCCCAAATGAGCTGGACTCATGACTCAAATGAACCAGAGTGCGATTACAGCGGACTAAACAGGGCTGATGAGAATATCTTTGACATAGTAACTGAATCTCAAATGTGTTTTTTGCCCTTTTATTCTGTAGCAGTGGCACGTTTATATCTGGCATCAAAGCATAACATCATGCTTTTTTCTTCTCCACTGACGGGAATCAAATGGTTGTACATGTTTAAACAAAATGTAAATCAGACTGAAGTCAGAGCCATCATGGTAACTTCTTTGTATTAATGGTAAATATACTAACATGGCCCTGAGTGCTCTCCACAGGGGAGGAAAACATCATGCATGGTGAACATTTTAGATGAAATATTAGATGAAAAGGCAGAGTTGTGATAGTTTTATTTAACTAGTAATCCAGGTTGTGAAGCGCTGGGGAGATTTTAATATGTTTAAATGTTCTTAATTGGGCTCAAAGTGGAGTGAGGCCCCCTGAAAGCAGCCACCCAAAACAGTGCTCTAAAGGTAAGAGCAGATTGGCTTTTATTGAATTGTAATGAGAAGTGGAAAATTGCAAGTTAATTCTGTCCCTGGAGTAAATGTTCTCCCTCCACTCGGTATGAGGTGTTGCTGTAACACGGTCAAGGAAGTGTAGCTGTGCTGCTGTGTTTGACTACTTATTTAGAGTAAGGGGAGGTTAGTATCCTGTCGATCTCCAAGTTTCTAATAACATTTTAGCCTGTCTGTATCACTGCATTGCAATAGGTTATGGTTCAAACTATTATCCTTACACCTAATTAAATCTTTATTTTAGAATATTCAATCAACATGTATGTGTTCCACTAACAGAACTGAAGGTGAGTATGTGGTGCTGATGGAGGACAAGATGTTGGATGTTCCTGGTTTGTAAATCAAAAGCTCCATTTAACTAGAAAACATCCATTTCTCTGTCATTACAGAGCTCTACGCTATCGACTCGTCCTCAACAGCGCCAGCAAATTAAGACAAACCCAGAAGTTACTATTTACTCCTTTAACTGGCTTATACTGTCAGGAACAGGGCGTTTTCAAATCCAGGCCTGGAGACCGGTGCCCCGCCACTTTGTGATGAGTCTCTACTTTAACACACCTGAGTTTAATATTAATCATTAGCAGGACTCTGGAGATCCAGGCTGTACTAGGAGGTGACTCAGGGATTTAATTCAGACAAGTTGGACCAGGAAGACTCCTAACAGTTACAGGACACCGGCCCGCCGTAATGTCGAGTAAAAGAAAAGAAGAAGAAAGTGGAAGATATAATAAAAAAGAGATACAAATGCATTTCAAGTTCATGACACAATCCTAAACACTGATGTTATGACAGCGCTGACGTGAGTCTGATGAATAATCAATGGAAAGAGTTAAAAACCGAGGTAAAGAAAAGTAAGTCTTCCAACCGCTAAGGAAATCGTGCTACTCACCAATCACTAAAATAAAAGTGGAAACATTTAAGAAGTTGCTCAGCAGGGATAAGAAGAATCTGACAAATGCAACATGTAAAAAAAAAAAAAAAAAAAAAACATTCTACACATTTTCAAATGAAAATTGCTAAATGATTATTTTTTTTGATAAAATGTATGAATGTATGTAAGTACGTGTGTGGATGAGTGTGTATGTATGCGTGCACACGCACACACGCACGCCTACACTTGTGCGTGTGTGTGTGTGTGTGTGTGTGTGTGCGTGTGCGTGTGCGTGCGTGTGTGTGTGTGTATGTCGTCTTGCTCAGACCCGGTGAGGTGTGATCTTCTGTCACCTCACTGAGGCCCCTCAGGAATCAGGCCCCAGCAGATCTGCTCCAAGCGGACCCCAAACATCCACTGAGCTCCTGTTTCCCTGCAACACTGGATATCACTGGCATTTCACATGGAAATATTAGCAGGAGAAAAATATTTCTACCATTACAAAACTTGCATCTAAAAAGGCACACGGCTCAGAAACAGCATTTCCACACACATTTCCACTCTGTCCCTTTGAATTATAAAATCAGCTTGGCAAAAGAAGCGGCACCATAAAATTCAGCTGTGGTTTTCCTTCAGCCAAAGCGCTTTTCTTTTGGAGGGAGGGAGGTGAAGGGGGGTGGCTGGGGTACAAAAAAAAGAGGGAGAAAAGCCTAGGTCTTAGCTGTGAGAGCAAGAGTATGGGGGAAAGCATGGGTCCATCTGGCATGGGGAGACAAAGCTTTGTGTTCCCACACGGCTACAGAAGGGTCCTTCTCTGAGACACCTTAAGGACACCTCAGAGCCCCCACAGCCTGCTCACATTGTCTTACACCACGTACAGGCAGATGATGCTCCAAACCTTTGCTCTTCCCTCAACCAAAACCTTGAGAAGTGAGGAAGGACCCCCCTTCAGATCGCATTATGCACCTGCACACACATGCATGGGAATCCGTGCAGACACGACGGTAATGGTCGCATCCTGTCAGCTGACATTAACATGCACAAACGTATCAATACGAAGGGAGGGGGAGGAAGGGAGAAGATCCGTTTTAATGAAATAAACAGACGTATCGTCGGCAGAGGATGGAGCAACAGAACGGACGGGGAAAAAATGAGAGAGACAAAATATAAGAAAGGCAGAAATGGAGAGATGTCTCTTTTATTTACCCTCATGCTTCAGTGCTTCTTGTTAAGAAGAGGGAGGACATGGGGGTCTTATCACCCAATTTGCTGCCTCTGTCTGTGCGTTTCTCAATTGATTTCTCTGACAAAGTCCAGAATCATTTTTCAACTCTCCTTCATCCTCTCCTTCTCACTGGCCTGTCTCTCTTTTTTCCTCTCCTCTTTTCCCCCAGCCCTCCTCCAACCTCTGCTGATGGCACATGTACAACACATGAAGATGTCCTTTAAACAACCACACAAAGAATATAAAGTATCCATCATGTGTGTTAAATATAGACTATTTCACAGATGTTTTATGAAAATGAGAATTAGGACATGCTTGAAGCACACTGATGACAAATCCCCTCTAAGCTTTAATTAGGAACATTGGGGTAAAAAAAAAAAAAAACCAGTCTATGCCACGTACAACTTTTAAAGTGTATTAAATGCTGCAATCATATTTAAAAACGTTATAATCTCTCTATATAATTAGAATTTTATGAGTAATTGAGAGTGCAAGTCACAGGTCAAGGTGAGTGTTAATTCGCACACAAAACCTCATCAACAGTACAATGACAACATGGCCACAGTCAGATTAATGGAAACTACTAAAAAATATATTATCAGGATTAAGATGCTATAGAGTAAAATACAGGACAGAGGAGCTATATCTCAATAATGTCCTGCTCCTTTTAACAAGACTTTATTTGTATGCAGACCTTACAGCCACACTTATTTTTACTAAGTAACTCTGTTGACCAAAAGTTTTAAAAACAATTCCCTTGTAACCAAATGAGACGGTCAAACAAAGCATCTCTTTTTTCTCTTCTTATTTTATGTATCTAATATTCTACTGAGTGGTCTGGAGGACTTTCAGAGAGCTGCTGCTTGGGGCTTTAGGATTTCTCACATTCACTTTGAGGCCTTCTGAGGAGAGAAAGGTTTTGTCTGAGAGGAAGAGTTATTTGTGGTGAACATATGTAAATTATAAAGGATGTCAATGTTTGCCTTACTAAATATTAATTTCTTAATTTTTTTTTGTCTCACTAATGAGCCCAGTAAAATGTGAAATATTACTTCTTGCAAAATGTCCAAAATATTACTTTTGGTACATCTAAAATCATGAACAAAAATAACCTCACACAAAAATAATCTAAATTTTAAATCAATACTATATATAAAAATTTCAATACATTTTTATATATAATTTATACATTTCTATGTATATATATGCATGTCTCTGTGTATGTGTTCTGTTCAGAAGTAAATACAGATGATATACTTCATTTAAAACAGCTTTTGAAAAACTATTGCTCAATTATTATTATTATTATTATTTTTATTATTATTATTATTATTGTTGTTATTATTATTATTATTATTTTACAGTTTTTAAACATACATTTTTGAAAACGGCTCTGTTGAAAGCAGAAGGGTTTAAATGTCTACTACATGTAATAAAAATAATAGTATTCCTAATTATAGTAATACTAATAATGAGTGCACAAAACCTTAGATGTTGAACAGTAAAAAGATTAAAATAAAAAATTTTCAGCTAAACACAGCTAAATAAAATGTGCATATCTATATATATATATATATATGTATCTATTTATCTACATATAGATATACATGCATGTGTGTGTGTGTCGGTGTGTGCGTGTGTGTGTGTGTGTGTGCTTTTGTTCATGGTAAAAAAAAAAAATTAAAAATGTAACTCTGGCAGTTGCTGTTTGTCACAAAAGACCCAATTTGTTTCCACACATACTTTCCTGACTTGTCATAAAAATGTGCCAGGAAACTTGAAGCGTTTGCAGGGCTGAATGTAAGGAGACCCAAAGCAAAGCTCTGACTATCAGGTGATTACTTGACAGGGGTCAAGTTGTTGGACTGATCCCATGAAGAGGCGATGGGCTGCTGCTAACAAGACCACTTCTGCTGGCAGCAGCTTTAAGTATAGCAACCAATTAGAGGATCATTGCTCCCGCTGACTGGAGTGTGAAATGATATCTATTGGGAGATAAAAAGAGGTAATCTTACTCTTATCTCAGACTCATCTTTAGAGAAAATTGAAGAAGTGCAGACTTTTTAACACCAGGCAGAAAACTCAGATTTTTAATGACACTTATACTTGCTAAAGCTTCTACTGTCTTACTAAAGTCCTCACCTATGCTATTTATCAATCAAACACAAGACAAACTAAAAGATGTCACGGATGCATAAATAATGAAGGCTTATTTATCCTTTGTTTGACAACTTCAAGTGTCAGATTAACAGCAATACCCCCTCAGAGGCATGGCTGACATTCCTCTGGCCTCTGTGTGGAGTTTCTGCTGATTCTGATGTCCCCTATTGATCTAAGGACAGCTCATCCCCATCCACCCCCTTCTCCAGCATCACATCATGCACAGTGAGATAAATTCTCGCCAGCAACAAAAAGTTGCAAGCCAAAAGTTTGAGCCGAAGAAAAGAGAAGAAGCAAAGATGAAAAATTGAGGAAGTTTAAGCTGTGGAGCCCTTCCCCTGAAGGCAAGCTGGCCTGCCATCTGTGCAGACTCTCCAGCCATAGCCACCACCCCTGGAAGAGCCAGGGAGAGAGGGAAGGATGGAAGAAAAGAGCGAAAAACAGACTGGGAACATGAGCGGGGAACGAGTTGCTAAGAAATTGAGATATTTAAAAATGGATATAAAAAAAAGTAGTTGAAAAAAGAGCTATACTGTGTAAGGAAGAATCAGGCCAAACCGGCCAATGAAATGATCTGAAGTCCAGCACCTCTGAGGACAACAACATAAGGACTGTCGCCCTGAGCCTGAAAGGCTGCGTGTGACAGGAAGACTGGAGCACTGTTTCCTGCCACTGACACTGAGTCCACTTTTTAACCAAAAAGGATCCCAGTTTTGTTGTTGCTTTTTTTTTTTTCCTTTACTCCCCTTTCCTGGGAAAATCTGCCAGAGCTTATCCATCGAAGCCAACACATGAACTTTCAATCAGGGATTAGCCGGATTTTCCAATGTGGATCTTCTTTTGTGAATTTGGCCAGCATTGCCTGTGTCGTTGGCAAAGGGAACGTAAATAGAATATGATCCCTGGGCCAAGGGATTGCCTCCCTTTTTTCAAAGAAAGACTTCAAAAACAGGGCGCACTTCGCCCGCTCTGCCAGCGTGATGTTTCAGACTTTTTTGAAGTGTGACTTTCACATCAGACCACCAAAAAAGTCTAAGAAGCCATTGACAAATACTCCTGACAAGCTTCTTTGTTCGCCAAGAACAAGAATGAAAGTGAAAATGGGACAATATGACTGAAAGGAGCAGAGAGCGGAGAAGCAACTCAGATCAGTGCTGGCAGGAATGTTACCTTTTACTGTAGAAGTTAGTAAAACATTCCATTGTCTATCCAAGCAGCACCACTATCTTCATCTCTTTATCCTCCACCCTCCTGTATTCTGTCATCGTTGTCCCCGGCGCCGAAGTCCGGTCTTCACAGATCTAGATGCTAATCCTAGCTTACTGTGCTGTCAGCTGTGATAAGAGAGGCCCCACCATAGATCAGCAGTGTGTGTGACTCCTGCAGACTTCAGTGCTCTATCAGACCACTCCATGTGGCCACAGGCCACCGCCTGAGTTGGACGGAGTTTTCCCGAACAAGGCTTTATAGACAGGAACACACATGGGCATGCATGCATATGCAGCCACGCCGATCCATAGGAACACAATGAACAGGATGCAAAGGGCTCTGAGACAGAGAGGAGACTGAGACCTAAAGAGAAACATACAGTAACAAAGCGAGAAGATTAGAATTTCCGCATGGGCTAAAATTTTATCTTAAAAAGGAACAATAGGCAAATATGCCACCCAATTGGGCAATGTGTTTGTTCTTTAAATGTCAGGATGAAAATCCTCCACCGCTCCCCCCACAACCATCTTTGAAGACGATTGGGCTTTAATCAGCCAGCTAATGCTGTTGCATCTGTCATTCACTGGTTGGTGCAGCGATGCCACCAGACTTTTCACTGAGTGTTTACTCAAACCCAGGCAAAACGACTGTCCATGTTCCTCATTCATCCTTTCTATCCTCAAGTCAGAGACGGACACAGCATGAAGGGAAGAAGCAGACAGTCCAGCCTGTCTGCTCCCCATATCCTCACCTTCCTAAAGTGACAGGTCATTTCTGGCCAAAAAGTGTTTTTTGTTTTTTTCTCCTAATCAGCTGTCTTTTTGTGTCTTTCTTTTTTTTTATTTTTAACCAAGATCCCTTTGGCAATAAATGTCTTAGGCCAATATTTTTGGAAGGTGAAGATTGGTTAGCTAGCCTTAGGTAACTAGATGTAGCTTCTTCTGCTTCCGCTGATAAATTAGCAATTAATCACAAGTTCAATGGCTTCCCCTTAGACATTTCTTAAGCACTACAGGAAAAGACAGATTATTGCACAATACTGGTATATTTATCAGTATATATCAGCTATATTAATATCTATTAATATAGCACCTTCAGTCCAGCACCTTCAGCTATATTATAATCTGTCTTATATTAAACTTGCTGTGATTGATAGACAATTTAATAATTGGCTCCTTAAAAAAACAAAATATTGTTTTATATCAAACAACAAACAATGTTTCAGTTTACAGAAATTTCACAAAGAAAATTAGTTGGAAAAAAATATTTCATGAACCCCAGAGAATGTCATACTAATCAATTTATGGTTTATTCTTAATTGTTAGATTATATTGATTGCTGCAAACATAAAAAAAAAAAAAAAACGCACTCTACATTAAATCAAATTGGGGAAAAAGAAAAAAATATATATAATTATTAGTGAACAGGAAAAGTTTAACAAGATATGGATGGAAATAAATTACATGGAAAAACATCAGTTCTTTATTGATCCAACAACAAAACAAAAACATAAAGGCCAGTAATCCAAAAAATCATAGAAACTTTATAACAGATCATTTTCACTTTTTGGGACTGCCAGGCTTCCTGGCCCTGTTGACTGGCATGATTCACTTCATATTCAATCACATGTCTTCATTTGTTTAACTTGTATTATTTTGATGTTTTAAATATTTAAGCAAAAGAAAAACCCAGTGCCAAAAATGTGATTTCAACTTTTCCGTGTCCCATTTTATTTACCTTTAAACTGTCGTAATAAATGACCAAACTTTTACATTAAAGAAATATCTAAAGAATTGGACAAGCAATGGCATTGGGGCGGTTAAGGGTGACCCAGCATTATTCTTACCGCCCTCAGCCCAGGAAACTTGCTGTAAAAGTCAACATAAAGAAAACCAGACAAAGTTCCCAGCTGGAGGATCTGATGGCTGGTGGAACGTCCTCCTGTATGCCTGTGACTCTCCATGTTCTTAACTAAAGTACACCAAGTACATAGTTTCCCAACAATACTGAACTCTGACAATCAACTTTGTGTGCTTCATACTCTATTACACACTTGAGTTTTTCTTGACTATGGTTCTGACCCAGATCATGACCAGTGATCCAAAAAAAGTAAATAAGGTGAGGCGACCTCCTGCTCATAATTACATGTCCTTATGCCAGATTAAAGTATAGATTGTATAAATTTGCTTTCAATAATCTGTTGTGAAAGTGTGTACTCAATGTCCCCTCAGTTGGTGGGAAACTTTCCATCGCTGACATGAAACTACAAACAGTGGATCCACCTTGCTGAATGCTGCTCTTTCTTCTTCCTTTGGTTCTGCAATGTCAGCTTTGTTTGTGAAAGTTCTGATCTTGTTGGGTGTGACCAACTTGCTTGGGGATTTTTGAATGACTTAAGAAGGTCATTCTTGGTACTGTTTTGCAGAATATTTTATGTCGGAATACTTTACCTGCTTTCAGCATTCAAACATTTTAACAGATATATATCTGAACTATCATTTTAAGGTCACAAACAAAAGGACACAAATTCAAAGAACAGTAGAGCTGAGGCACAGAGTCAAACAACGCCCTGGCATTTTCATTTTTGTTTTTAAATTTATTTTGTAGCACAGTAATCCTTGTCAAGCCAACAAATCTAATCTTTGGTTTACATAAGAGTTGATTGTTTCTCTATTTTCACCCAATAGCTTATGGTGGAATGTTTCTAGCATGCGCACTTTTGTTTGGGGGACAGAATAATAAGAGTCTCGTTCTGTATGCAAGGTTGTGTGTTTGACAGCCAGATTAGGCAAAGAGTGACTTCCTTTGGGGATCCTTGGAGCATGAAGGTTTTATTTGGGTAATGCTTAAATTGAGGATTATGCATGTACCAAAACAATATAGGTGAAAAACTAAAGATTTAAATAAATATAAATGTTGCTTGGTGGGCAAAGGATATGAATGTTGTGATTACGAGTGAAAATTTCTGATAGGTACTTGTCAAATACTTAGAAGTGATGGAATTTGAACCGTGTGTGTGTGTGTGTGTGGGGGGGGGGGGGGGGGCGTGGGTGTGTGTGTGTGTGCATGTCAGTGAGCCACGTCTCCTTGCTCACCTTACTGTTAGTCGAAAAGAATTTGCTCCCCTGAGGAAAATCCACAACCTTCTGCACACAGCGAAGGCTGGGGTGGGGGATTAGACGCCACGGCTGAAAACCACACCAAATTGAGCCCGCAATGTTTATTTTTACACGTTGGATTTTAAATTAAAAAGATGAGGAAGAAAGGGTGGAATTGGAGGTATTGTTGCAGCTACATCTTTTTCCCCCCTTATTTGTTTCCTTGCAAATGAGATTGTTCTACTTGACTAAGAAAGCAAGCGTTACAGCCCAGAGCACAGAGGAAGATGATGCATCAGAGATCTGTGCAATATGTGTAAAAATGTGTGTGAATGTCTGTGTTTAGTGAGAATTTTTTTTAAAAATGTGCTCGAGCTTTAATTTTGAAGTGACTTCAGTTTATAAAATGTCTCTCCAAAACGCCACACAGGCATTCTGCAGCAAGCTACGATCACAATTATCTGTGGATGATATCAAGAGTTTCATAACTATTCAATAAAAGTAAATCCATGGGAACATGGTTCAAAAAAATATTTTTTAGGAAATGTTTTCTTACAAACATCCAATACATCTTATTTCTCAAATCAGTTTCAGAATTGGTTTGCAAACATTTCAGAAGTGATGAATTCTTGATATGAACAATCATTACTTTTAGATGTTCCTTCCTGCTTTGACACATCACACACAACGACAAGCACATGCAGGATGAGGGAGACAATGTTTCTGCTGTTTTTCTGGTGATGTAATGAATAAATAAGAGACAAATGATTCTCATATCTGAAATAACTTTTCAAGTCAGCAATTTTACATCATGTTATAGAAGTACAGAATTCAACTTAATTTTTGTAAATGTTTAAACTCTTTTGTCTGGTGCTTAAACAGACAAAAGTTTAAGCACCAGACAATTCAGATATTGTTGTCAGAGTTTTGTGAGTTTTGCAGGTTTTCTCCTATAAATGTAATAGTTAGTTTTGCTTTGATTTGTCATGACATTTTAAACCTCCAGCAACTAAAAACACAATCCAGCAGGAAGCGATTGACTCCATGTCAATTTTTAGGCTCATGATGTCCCTGCGTTTGTCTTATACACAGTAACAAGTTTTGAGGCTGATTTTAATGTATTCTTTTACATTACTCTAAGTTCTTTCATCTGCCTCTGAATGATGAGAAAATATGCAGTTTCATTATCTTTCAATCATAGGTGATGGATCTATGCCAAAGGCCTTAACAATGCATGACTGTGTCGTGCAGCGGGTGTCATTGTAGGCCGATATATGGTTCCATATAAGGATTTTTTTAAAAAACAAAGAAAAGGCTAAACTTGTCCTCCCATGGTGTGTGTACAGATCAGTGTGTGTGGAGGATAGAGGTGCAATCTTCTCAGCTCTGCCTCTCCATGGTTATTTGTATAAGTGCTGTGTGCATCACTATGTTAAAGTCTCTATTAATCAATCTCCCCTCCTTTTTATTGTATCACTGAGCAATGTGCGGAGATTGCTAAATAAAAAGACATTTCTGTATGGGGAGGCGGGAAGGGGCAGAGAGGAGAAAATGCAACTGTATTCATTGGACCTTAAAATGTTTTGATGGCTTCTGGGAGCCATATTATAGTTACATAGGAATTTGTCATTAACGTCAATGGTGCAGCAGAAACAATTAAGCTAATACAATGCTAAAACCAACAACCTTGAGAATTTGATTATAGGCGTTTGTTGAGTTTTAAAAACCTTCCATTCTCCAGTTAAAACAAAAAAGCTCTGCCGTTATAATTCAGCTGTCAGCCTCTATTGATGCCTCTGACTGTCACCGCTAGACCACATTTACATACTTTATATATAGAGCAAAAGAAGGGGGTCTGGGAGCTGGCAATCATAATATGCTGAGGAAAAAAAAATTGCTAAAAACACTCACGCAGTGGCACACACACAGCCAATGTTTGTCCTTCATCTCAAATTAGGCCGCTGAAATTTCAAAAGAGGCTGCAGGCGTTGTTTGCTCGGGTAAGTGTTCGTGTTTTAGTGGATCTTTAATTCTGCTTTAATTGTAAGAGCATCTAGCCCTTCTCACTCTGCCAAGCGCTCCTCAGTTCTTTCAGTCGGAGGCCTTAGATCATCGTTGTATATGTGGATATGCGTGTGAGTTGCTGTGCCTATGACCTTGTGGACGTGCATCATACATCCATAAGAACATCTGCAATGCTGGATCAGCATCTAAACACACACTACTACCTCTAACACTGATTTACTCTGCTGCTCTTTCCCAGCATTGACTCTCCGGTCCTGCAGCAGTACCGTGGTAACGAACGCCACTGAAAGGTGGGGGAACGGGCGGCTTTCTATTTAGCACTTACTGCGTTATCCCCTGATTATATTTCAATGTAATTATGAAATTTCAGAAAATGCATATGGGGATGGTTCGACAAATAGGAGTGAGACCCTATTTGTGTTTCATTATCTGTTTCAACATATTTTCCTGTCATTGTGAGATATTTAACATTGTTTTATCATACCCCAGAGATATCTTACACACTGATCTAATTAAAGTCACCACTTCACCCTGTATCCCATTTAAAAAAATCTATGCATTCCATATAATTATGAAATTATGCATTATTTAATACATAAACCCCAAAGCTCCTTGAAAGTGGCAATACGTTTAATGAAAAGAAAATGAAAAGATTCCCTCTCTCTCTCCTGCTCCTGTTTGGAAGCTTTACGGTGGAAGTGGAGTCAGTCTTGACGCTTTCAGAGTTTTTCCTCTTTGCCAAAATGGGGAAAAAAAATTACAAATGAGTGAATTAGTATGAAAGCATGCATGAAATCTAGCTCTAAATCATTTACAAGCCATGTGACAAAACCAATGTGATTATGTTGACTTTGGCCACCACTGAACAAAGTGTGTGTGTGTGTGTGTGTGTGTGTGTGTGTGCGTGCGTGCGTGCGTGGGTGCGTGCGTGCGTGCGTTCGTGCGTGTGTGTGTTCACCACATACTGTATAGGTGCACTGGGGGGGGGAGTTGAGAAAAGCGGCCGTGTCATCATTTTTCAGGAGAACATTACACAGAAACACATTGTTGTCTCCTGCATTGTTGCAAAAGTAGCCCATTAAAATGCAAGCATGTATATTAAAGAGCAGCGTTGCCTTTTGATGGGAGTTGCTCCACCGATGAATAAGTGTGCATATTGATTGGCGAAAAAGGTGAAAAGCAGTTTGACACAATTATTTCTGAAAGGCCCTGGTTATCCTGCATGATTTAGAAACCATTTTAAATGCCTGTCACTTACATTCCCTTCTGTGAGACCTCAGCGACTCCTGAAAATAATAATTATGTGAAATGTCCAGGAGATATTGGATGTGGCAGGTCCTATGCAGACGAAGTGATACGTATTGATATGCATCTATAAGAGAAGATAGAAAGAATAAGAAAGCCATTAACCAAGGAGAGCTGTACTCTGTCTGCTGGTGGCTGGGTTTCCAACTGTGCAATATCTTTATCAATATTCTGCTGATGTCGAAAAAACAAAATTTTGCAATTGCCGTGTTTCCGAAAAATAAGGAAAGAAATAAAAATCACAAGTTAATAAGCTTGTTCACAGCATTTACCTGGTACATATTCATAATTCAGCCCTGCTGCCAGCAGTCATTATCCATCAGCCAATCAGAGGAGACGTAGGGACAAGCTCTGCCTACTTGGGAGAAGCTATGTATGGCGTTTTGACAAAATTGTAGTCAGTGATTTTACAGAAGAGTTATGGATTCAGCATGTTGGAATAACACAACTTTTTATGAACTGTGATGCTGTGAGAGCTTCTGATGGAGCCAGCTGAACATTGTCTGAAAAAACAAACCATCATCCTGCTACTACTTCCTGTTGCCTTCTTTGTATTTTTCACCATTTGACTGTTGATCATGTGACACACGTGATGTGAAAAGTGTGTTGTCAATGCAGTTTTTTGAAATATATGGAATTCTATACGGCTGAAATCATCCTGGAGCAAAAACTTTTTATCGAGAAACATATTTTTTCAAAATGTAAACAACAGACAATGTTTCTTTCTGGAAAAAAAAGAAACATTCTGAATCTCATCAGAACATTCCAGATAAAATGATTTAGTCGCCTACAAGAAACAGGATTTTCAGGCCAGTGGAACTTCGAAAAAGCAATCACTGTCATTTTTCGACGCAAAAATAAAAAATGACAGGTTGGGATTTTCTACTTAGAAAGGGCTTTAATTAAAAACTATTGTCAACCATTCATCTCCATTCTCTCCAGCCTCGTATTTGCTGGATTAAAGTGCAGAAATTGAGATTTTTCTTCAGGTTTTCTGATTTAATAAGCAGAAAAAACTCCAAAGGAAGTAAACTCCAAACGCTGGCACTTCCTCACATTTTTAGAAGGTCCTAATTTCTGACTGACAAACTCTGCTAAAACACAGTAGAAGTGTTCCAGTGTGAACGCGCAGACAGCCATCTGACAGCAGATGAATGAAGATGGCTCCTTCAGCCCAACATGATCAGTTGTTAGCGAGTTCAAGAGGTGACAAAACACAGAGTTCATTATGTGCGTGTTGCTGATCGTTAGAGACGGTTTCCAAGTCAAAGTGTTGCTACTATCATTTTCTCTCCCTCCTCACGTATTGGAGTCCCCAGAGGCTGAATGTTACGCTAACATCTTAAATAACAAAAATCATTTTTATCTTTATCTATAAAAGCTGCTCACCAGGTAATCAGGGTTTCTCCAGTGTGGCTCCTTCACTGTAACAAAGGGCTTCTGGACATCTAGAACAAACTAGAGAAGTCAACATGAACACCTGTTCAGAAAATTGTTCAGCTGATATATTTGTTGCCTTTCATCATTTTCTATATATTTTTAAAATGTATAAAAGGGGATATAATAACATTGATGAACACTGACACCTTAAACTCTTTTTATTTTGCCAATAATGATAATTTCACATCTGCATTTACAATGTACCAATGCATAAATAGTCATATTCAATACATTAGAATATTATTGAACAGTTGATTTATTTCAGTGGTTTAGTTCACTAAATAAAACACAAAACACTGGATAATTAGACACAAATTGTTTCTCAATCCTTTATTTGTTATTTATGATTGTCTCCTTAGTGCTGACAAGAGATTTACCAGATTTATGATTAGAACACAACATCTGAACAATGCATTTTTTAAAATAAAAAAAAAAACATTTTCAATATAGAAATGTGAGCTTTATGAAAAGTATGATCAATATCTGCTTAACAGTTATTGTCAAAGTTACTTTTAATGTGTCAAGCAAACCAGGTTAAAACACATATTATATTTTATTGAATATGACTGAATTTCATGGAAATATTTATTTCCTTGACATGAATTATGTGTTATGAATAAAGTACATCCTGAAGAAGGATTGGTTTAATTTTGATCTGTTTTGTTAAAAACAACCACCTGCGTTTCTGTGAGCAGCAGCATCTTGATCTGTGACACACATTTTTGTTTTGTTTTGTCTTTCATAATATCATCATCTACCTTGATGGTTATTTATTTATATAAACTCAATGAATCTATACTTTGGTACTGAATTTAGTTTTAAATCAAATTAATTTAGAAAAATTATACAAAACATTTTTTTGTTGAGTAATAATGAAAGAGTTCATTCTTGAAAAGTGATATTTAGGAATTTAGGAGACAGGCCTGTGGGCCACAAACAGGAAGTGTGTGTGTGGGGGTGTGTGGGGGTGTGTGTGTGTGTGTGTGTGTGGGTGTGTGTGTGTGTGTGTGTGTGTGTGTGTGTGTGTGTGTGTGTGTGGTGTGTGTGTGTGTGTGTGTGTGTGTGTGTGTGTGTGTGTGTTAATGTACCGTAGTCTCTGCTGGCTTAAGTCATTCCATACAATTAGCTCAATCCTGGCTCAATGTTCTGCTTTGTGATGAGAGCAGCATTAAGAGCAGAGCGGCGGTGTGTGTCTGACCACACACACATATCAGACCGATCCCTGCCTCGCATACGTTCTGATCCCAAACACACACCAGCCCTGGTGTGTGATCGGTTCTGGGGCACACAGGACAGCAGGTGTCTTGTCAGAGCACACTCAGTAGATACGCATGTGTGTGTGTGTGCTACTCTTTTATTAGCTATTCTCTCTCTCTCTCTCTCTCGCCTCTGACTGCCATCAGCCTCAAGTGTCACTTGTTTACCATAGCAACCGGATTAAATTAGGGGAAGTGATTACGGCTTATTAACAAGCAAACGCTGTCAGTATATTCTCATAATTTGGTATGTAAACACTTTGCCCTCGTAGCACTCCGCTGGAAACGTTCTTTGTACTCCAAGGCAGAAGGGTTGTGTGTGTGTGTAGGTGTGTGTGTGCGTGTGTGTGTGTGTGTGTGAAGGGTTGTGTGTGTGTGTAGGTGTGTGTGTGCGTGTGTGTGTGTCTGGGTGTGAGTGCGTGTGTGTGTGCGTGTAGGGGGTGTGATAAGAAGTAGTTATGAATCAAACAATAACCATGTAGTGCACCTCCACTTCCAGTCATGAACCTACTGTCCCTTTAACAGAAAAGCCCCCCGACCCCCCTTCACATTCCAGGTACCAACTGAGGACCACTTGTTATAAACAATAAAAAATAAAAAATAATAAAGCTAATCTTCTCTTATTTTTCCCTCCTTGATTCTAACTAATAAACCTACTAGAATTAACATTCACACTTCATGTAATGAGGTGATGGGGGGGGTGAGGCTGGAGGACTGTGGTGGGGGGGAATAAGGGGGATGACTGCTCTCGCCCCCTAGCCCCGTTTTGCATTTAATACAGTACTCGGAGCCAAAGTGATTGTCAAATTATTTCCTTGTTGTGTGGAGAGATATTTGTAATTAATATTGAAATGAAGCATTGTGTTGATGCCGGTTGGTGTTTTATTACAAAAGCAGCCACCAAAAGGCCGCACCTCTCATCTCATTTAGAATTTATCTGTTTTTTTTCCTCCACTCTTTCGCTCCCAGCCTGAACTCTCTCCTGTCCTGCTCTTACGCCTCTAACAGTAAAGCCCCTGTTGCTTGCCTCTTCCCCTTGCTCTTTTACCCTACCTCTTCTCTTATCCCGCTAATATTTTCGCTCCCTGCCCTCCCAGCCCCTCGCAGACATCAATTATACACCCACAGATTATGTTTTCATGGGGTGTCCCACTGGTTTTGGCGGAGCAGCTTTAGAAATGCGGGGATCATTTTAAATAAGCACCTACTCAGAGAAAAAGACAAGGAAGGGGGGAGACAGGGGAGGAGCGGGAGGAGGGGTATGAAGGAGTATGAAAGATGGAGAGAGAAAATAGAAAAAGAGAGACGGGGGCCGCTCTAGGCCAAGAGAATATGAGCAGGTGCAGCAGGGAAAATGAGTGCTATAAACAAGCCCAGGTCCTCGTAATTTATCATTAATCTGGGTGCCTGCGCTCGCAGTGCCTGGCTTATTCTGCATGCTGATAGCCATGTCATATTTCTTATCGCAGATTTGTTTATGCTCTTATCCTTGTTTCTCAGGCTTTACACTTACTGCTATGGCCTCAGCTATTACCACGCTGGCATTTGGAGAAGGGAGACGGTGAGTTGCGGGGCATGCGATGAGCTTCAAACGAGAATGATCCATGAATGTGTCATTTTGACTTTAATGGAGAGCAAAAAAAAAAAAAAAACGCCCTGGACGGTGTGGATTTAAGCCTTTTTGACGGCAAACGACATGGAGGTTTTACAAACACGGCGAATGGCCAATGGCGCGCCAATCAGAAGTGCGCTAACAGTTGCGCCTGAGCTCTCTGTGGAAACCCTGTTTCTGCACGGCGGCGGCTGACTTCCTCAAACTAACAGACAGATTGCCACGGAAATCAGTTCAACTTTAAAGAGGCTCAGATGGGCATCAAATCTGTCCAAATGTTCTGTACATTGACGAGGCGCACCAGATTTATCATGAATTTCTCATACTGGACTACTTCATTAAAAATGTTCCAACCGTGTTTACTTGAATAATCAAGCAACTAACTGTATCTAAAGCAACAACATGATCTACTTTGGAAGATTGTCGCGGGCCTCGGTGTTTGGGTGACTGTCTTGAATGTTTATTTTTCATCAAAGTTAGAATGATTAGAAATCCCCCCTCCCCCTGCACCCCCCTTCATCCGCATTTGAATTGTTAATACTGCTTCTTTGTTTACTCTGTGCAATTTACTAATGAAAAATATGTGCAGAAGTTATTGATTCATGACCGTAATTGTTTAATTATTAATCAGTTTAGTCTTATATTAGCATTTTAAATGTAACAGACAGCTTGAGAAAACGGAGATGAAGGTTCAAGTTTAGATTCTTTTGTTATTTGTGTGTGTGTGTGTGTGTACGCGTGTGTGCGCGTGTGTGTGTGTGGGTGGGTGTGTGTGTGTGTGCGTGTGTTTGAGTGATCAGGGAATATAGGGTGCATTTTAGACATAAGTCATATATTAAAGCATGTGCCAGTAATCTGATAAATTCTTCACTTTTGACTAAGATTTTACCCTTCAAACTTTGATTTGGAAAGCTTAACAGGTAAGGCGGCTAGATGGGGAAGATTCTGTGATGATAATTTGTTTCTGAGCTTAAGCCCAATGTTTGCCAGATTATGTGATTATCAAACTTTTTATTCCATCTTCCAAGCAAATAAAATCAAGGCTGAATAAGACAAACCACATGCATTTCCTATCAAACAACATGATTCATATTTAATGAATTTAGCTACCCAGTGTTCAACTCCACGTATCATCAGTTCATTGGAGGAGAGTAATTAATGAACTGGGAGTCACTACTGGGAGTTTTCTTTATTTTTTGTTAAGTTCTTATTTTCTTCTTTTATGAATCAGCTTCCCGTCTTTCCTCTGGATGGACTATGGTTCAGGTATCTAACTTGGAATCCAGGCTTGAACAAATGAAGTTGCTGAATGTTCACAAAACAAATGCTCACTAAAGCCGACCTGTAAATCATTACGGTTTTCAATCATAGTCACTGTGAAAATCAAATTTGAACAGTTTTTATACATTAAGTCATTTTTTGCAAAAAACCTCATCCTGTCAAGGTAACAAATATGTTACCGGTTATAGCATCCCCATTCAGAGATATTATGGCTAAGACATTAATGAGTCTGAATCTTAAGGCCAGCTGTTAACATTCAGCTACTGAAACCTGAAGCATTTTGGAAATAGAAAAGAACAAACATTTTTTGTGAAGCTAACACTAGTAGCACCTCCTCAGTTCTGAATTACAGACACAAGTTCTTTAATTCAAGTCCAGAGGACAGCAGACTGCCTCACCTCTCAATTTGATGATAGACAGAAAAAAGCCCTTTGTGGTCTGAAAATACCAGCCATACAAAGTCATGAACTGACACTCAACCTATAAAAACAGTTTATGTTATGAACATGGCCACAACTTTAGAGACCCTTGTCCACTTAAATATTCACAAGATTTTTTAAATATAATCTTCATTCTTCTATATTTGATATTTCCCCCCCCAAACTGTCTTAACAAATCTGCCCAGCTTAGAAGTTTTGGTAATTCATTTTCCAACATTCTTGAAACTACCATCTAACATGTTTGATCAATATGTAAGTGATTCATTTTTACTGAAATACAGCAGAATATAATTGACTAATTGCAGCTGCTAAGATAAAAGTACTTTTCCTCAGTTAATTGTGTCAGTGTGGCACCTTCATTCTCGGAAAAAAATAAGAAACTAAGGAGTAGTCTTAGTAGCCTTTACTCTTTAGTCTTTTTTTTGTAAGCTTGTCTCAAGGTTACAAAACATGTCCAGCTGGCATACTTTCTGAAAATCTCAATAATACAAGGCCGTTGCTTTTAACTTTTAGGCTGCTCCAAAAGCTGTCTTCCTCTGTCGTAAAGCATTACATTCATTCTTCTTCTGAACTTGAACAGGACATTTCTACTTCCATTTTATGTTTGAATTCCTTATGTGGGTTTTTGTTCTCATCGAAAAGATGTAAGGTCACAACAGCTCCAAAGTAAAGTCACATAGAAAATGGACATTCTAGCTGAAGGGATCTTCTTATGCAGATTCTTTTGATTCTCATCTGCCTTCAGAGCTCTGTGAGGGCTTTCTCCCATTGACTTTGATTCTGCCTGTGGAACTTCAACTGGATCAGTCAGAGAACAGAAGAAGTTGTGAACAATGCTATTGATTTTCTGCATTGTTTTTGAATTGTAGTCTGCTTGTAGTTTTAGCAATGGCAGCAGAGTTCAGTTTGTGTTGGATACACTTCTAAATACTGAATACACAATGACAGCCATCTTCTGGAGGTTTGCCCTGCAATTGGTAGGTCAATGTTCAATGCCCACCTCTGTCAATGCGACACCTCCTACTGCCTTACCTGCTGGTGGTGCAATACAACAGCCCCACTCCTCAAAGCAGCTTTGGCCATTTACAGTCCACATCAATATATTCTACCATGTATTGCTCTTATGTAACATATGCTGCCATATATTGAACATACATGTGACACTATTTCTTTACAAATATTACCAGTACATTTTCCCATATGAATTATAATTTATGATGATGGATATTTATGACTATAAATGTACATATATCTTGGGATATGTAAACACATTCTTATGTAATATATATTCATATTTGATGAATTACAATATGTAGAGAGTGGCAATTATTTGAAAATTTTGCAATCAATATTTTGTGAATATAAAATATATTGAATATTTGTCATCAATCATCAATACATGATTCCATATATTTCCAACATATCATATATTTCAAAGCGTATTGGGAAGATAATATATTACAACATGTTACAATGCTATAATACATTATGCATTGTTAAATATATTTTGATTTCATTTGGGTTCTGCATGGTCTGTAGCCAATAGGTAACACTCGGTTCAAGTTTTCCACAAATTGCTGAATATGCAAAAAAATTAAAAAAGAACAATAATTATGGTAATATAACAAAAGAACAAAGAATACATATGCAAATAACTAATAAATTATTGATACAGTTCTAGACTTCTAAAATAAAGTCTACAAAAACACAAAAAAACAAAGAAAAGCTAGTAGATGTACAGTTTTTTTTTTTTTTTTGCATAAGTGAGATTTTGAAAAACAATCACAATTTATCAGATGTCAGTCATGAGATAAAAAACTATGACATAGACATTTGTCTTCTACTTTATTCCTCCAACACAATGAACGAGCACAGAAGTTTGGGACAGTAACATACCTGTCAAGCCTCCTGTTTTTCCGGGAAACTACCGTATTTTACCTCCCTCTCCCACCATACTGCAATATTAGTATTTTCCCGTAAATATCCATACTTTTCCTCCCCTGCTTGAAATTGTCCTGTCTCTTTAAGAAACCTCCACCCTTTCTGACTTCAGAAAGTAATTACAACAAGTTTTATCCATTAGGCCTTTTACAGTTGTTCTTCCAAGCAGTTTGTATGAAGACCTCAGCAGATGTTCAATTCCACCAGGCTAATTGCTGCTGCCGCTAGTCTGCAGGAGTCATATAGGAAGGGCGCTCTGTGAGGCAGAAGCTCCTCTTAGAAACTGCAGCTACAGGAAAGAGCTCTATGGAAGGCGGTGCTTTGTGAGAAAGCATTCAGGAAGCCCTGAATGGTTGCCATAGGTGACTACAGGATTCCTGAAACATGCATGAAGGAATCAAAGCAAGACTCCAGGTATGTATTTAATGAGGGAATAACATATGACATATGACATAAAGCTCAAAGGAGATGATCCTTTGAGCTTCATGGCATCCTTTAAAAAAATGATGCTGGACGCATTTAACTATTTAAAATAAACATGTATCAATGTAGATTTATTATTGATATTATAACCTGACTGCCACTGTTTTATTGATGAAACAAACATCTCATAAACATGATCAGGAATAATTAAAAACGCTTTTAAACAACACTTGGCTTTGCAGTGAAAATATTTTCATTCCTTAGATGTTTTTTCAGATGTTTTTCCTCAGATGACAGTAACACGCCCCCCTGTGGACTGTTTTTGTTCCTACATGTTGTGTCATGTTTTCTCTTAACCGTAGAATGTTCACTTATTTTATTGGTCCTTTTGCTTATTTCTGTCTTTACCTGCCAATCAGACAGTCACTGTGATATAAATCATTCAGCTGTTAGAACATACATGTACCTGAAGGTAGCTTTGGTGGTTTTCTATTGAAGCCTGGTCCCATCTGACAAAGAGCCAGGTGGGGAAGCAGGTGTCTTCACTCTGTGACAAATCCCAGCAATTAATGGATCGATTCGGTTCCAGGTAGATGAGAAACCAGCTGCACCCACGCCCCGAAAAAACCTGAGTGGTCTATCTGTGAAGACTGTCTCTTTAAATGGACAGATATGAACGAACAGTCTGTGGGGCTGTTATGGAGCTCAGCTGGGGTCTACTCCTTAACAAATTATTTTCTGCTTGCTGTCATAGGTGTTTAGCCACTGTTATGTTTTAGTCCTGTGGTAGTTTATTTACAGCTCTGGAAATGTGTTGACAATGTAGAAAAGTGAGTTTGAAGCCATCCATTACTGTACATGGTTCTGAAAGCCATTGACCATGAGTAAGAATTTCTCATTAGTCCAGTTATTAAGTATAAATGTTATTTTATAGGATGCTAAACTTTCAAACATGTCGTCTGTACTGTGGACTCCCACCTGTTTGCTGTTCAGTATTTGTGGATTTCTCTCTGGAACATGACTTCAAATTTTTCATGGAATATTCACCCATTTGTAAATTTTTTTTCATTGACCATATCTAAAATATTCAAAAGAAAATGCAGCTTCAGAAACTGAAATACCTTGGCACAATGCTACTTGACACACTATTGTCTGACTTTTGCAAACCAGCCAATCCAGGAAAACCTTTCATTTTCCCTGGAGCTGGCTGGCTTTACCCCCAAGAGCAGAGAAAAGGAAGACTGTAGATGTTAGCTTCTGCGATAGAGAAGCTAACATCCGCTGTTCCGATTATTGAATATAAATGTATATTTGGTGCTTGAATTATTAAAATAGGCAAGTGTAGGTGTTTCAGAAAGGATATTAAGCTGTGGAGTTGTGCTTCCAACCCCATAAATACTGAATGTTTGCTTTTTCTATGTATTTATTTTCTTACTTATAAGCTACTAATCAATAAAACTCCAGTTTTAATGTAGTTGTTGGATTTGTTTATTACCATGACAAATCACATAATTGCCCTCCATCTTAGCTTTCCATGTCAGTTGAGCTAAAGCCAGAGTTGGGTGTGTATTTTTTCTTTGCTTGGTTAAAGCTAATGTGAAAAAGAGATAAAGACAGAGGTTATAAAAGTGCTTCAGTTCCTGGTAGGAAATGGAACACATCATCATTCCAGGTTAGCATATCAACAGTGAGTTCCCTTAATCTTTCCCTTTTGCCCTGATCATTCCACACATCAGTGTCTAATGTGAAGGCTTCTCAAGCATGACTTCAAAATACTGTTAAAGATTTCTCTGCATCCAACTTTTTATGGAAACCTGTGGAATTTTTTTGTTTTTGTTTTTGACAGTTAATGTATCTTTTACAGTAGTTGCCTTTAATTAACAGCAATTTAACAGAGACAAGGGAGAAGAGGGAAGGGGAAGGTATGCAACAAACAGCCTTAGACCACCAACTGAACCCAGGTCTTTGAGGACTGAAGCCTCTGCCAATTGTGTGCCTGTTCTACCACCTGAGCAACACAGTGCCCAAAATACACATCAGCTGATTCATTTTAAATCACTGTGCTTACACTGAGACCAGTCTGTTGTTGAATATCTGCACCTCACCTTTGCCCTCCATTTGACATTTTCCAAACAAAGTAAAAGTTGAACTAATCACAGACTGTACTTAAAAGAGTGCAGAATAACCCAGTCCAAGAATAACCAGTTTTATATATAGTGAGTGGGGTTTGACTCAGTCTAAAAGGACAAAAATGTCAAAACTGCAAAACCGAAGTCAAAGAAAGGTCTGTAAAACAGTGAAACAGTGCGCTGAGATATTGGAGAAAAATATCTCAAATCAGATTGCAACATCAACATCATTAGCTCGTCACAGTGTCTGACCATGGTTTCTACAGTGTTTACATCATCCACTGAGTGGATGTGCAAATAAAAATATCCAGTTTGAGACACAAATGGCAAGAAACTTTTCTTTTTTCTTTCTGATCATTTGCATTGTCCCTCCACATGGTGGCACTCAAGGTGTCAAACCTTGTGGCCCATATAATAGAATTGTTACTGGACTGAAGCGTAAACTGTCAATTGCAAACACCTGAGTTACCAGTTTCAACACCATGAGCCTCCTCCCATCTACAGCGATGTTTCCTTAAACTGTGCACAATACAGGAGGGAACGATTGTCTTTCTTTGACTCCATGTACAAAACAAAAACTGAAAAAGTTATTCATGGATAACGAGACATAATTCATCTCTACTTCTTACCTTTTGCCATCCTCAGAACTTACCTCCCCACGGTGAGAACCTTGTCACTTACATGTCACTGAGAGTGTGGAACTCAGTGACCGTTTTATGAACATTGGCCAAGTATATGAAAGTACAGGATAGCTACATGCTGGATAAACTTGTAATTTTTCTGTCCTTTCCAGTTATATTTTGTTTGTGTTTTAAATATTATGTGTTTTCCAGTCTCATCGCAACAAGGAGTTTCAG
The DNA here is from genome assembly GCF_027474105.1 of Poeciliopsis prolifica. Lineage (NCBI taxonomy): Eukaryota > Metazoa > Chordata > Actinopteri > Cyprinodontiformes > Poeciliidae > Poeciliopsis > Poeciliopsis prolifica. The sequence goes on from NW_026562432.1 coordinate 2,915,112, forward strand.
AAACTCCTGTTCTTTTTGAAACTGGAAGTCATCACAACATGACTCCACTATTAACACTTTAATAATGTTTTACCAGCGTTGTACTGAGAAGTAGCTCATATAATGAGCTCAACAGATGCTCAGTTCCATCAGGTGTTTGCTCATTGATACTGGCTAGTCTGAAGGAGCTGAGTGGGAGAGTTGCTCTGTAAGGCGAATGCTTGGAAGCTTGAAGATGATTGATGAGGCACTTTGTCATCTGAAGTGGTGCTCGGTTCCACCAAACTGAATGATTACCGAGGGAGAATAAAAGATTTCTGAAACATAAAACAGAAAGTAACATTACAACATGATGCAAAGCTAAAATGAAAAAAAAAGCCAATTTTACATCCTACTGTCCCTTTAAGGGTGAGTATTTCTTGCCTTCTACTGAACAGGGTCTCGATGGTTAATGATAACACCTACTCAAATGTTCCACCATGATGATGGAAGGGACTCCACAACCATCTGTCCCACATTCCACATGGTCATAATCACACAAATAAACTCAGATGTCCTTCCACAAGCCCTGACATGAACACTGTACGACATTCACACAGAGACAAATGGAGACACATTACAGCACAGGGACAGGCACCAATGAGTGCTAACCTGGGCATTGATGGGTGCAGTACGGTGAATGACAGGATTTATTCTCGGGCATTGAGTTCATTTACATATTTTTATCTTTTCTTGCAGCATCAACACACACATGCACACACACACACACAATTATATATATATATATATATATATATATATATATATATATATATATATATATATATATATATATATATATATATATATATATATATATATATATATGTGCACTTTTTTCATCCAAAAATCTCCACTAAACTAAACACGTGTGTATGTGATTGTGTGCACCTCACACCTGAATGTGTGTGTCAAAGTGTTTCATTACAGGAGAGAGAGAAGCTTGTCTTTTTCAAGGAACACCCCCAGAACTAATGTTCCACACCTGTGCACAGTGCGCTACTCTTTATCGAGCATCACAGGTGCACTGCATTAATTGTTGGAGAAAGAAACCATTTCTTTTTTTTTTCTTCTGCAGGATGGAGGTGCAGGGGTGGTATTGTGGGGGTCCTCCTCCACCTCCTCCTCTTCTTCTTTGGCATGCATTCAATCACTCAATATTCACATCTAAATTGCTTTTAGCATTGAGGGCTCAGAGGTTTTGAAGCGACTGCATGGGTGACATCGGGGGGAGACACCACTATATTTATAAGTAGTGACTTTCTCTGGCAGTTTGGAACAGGTCCAACAGTGTTTTGTTTGTCTTGTGCATGTCGTTTCACTCTTGGTAAATGCCTCTAATGTCTATAATATTCTATTGTAGGTTGGAGAACCTAGTTTTGTGTAAGGAAGGGGGGGTTAAGGCATAAACACCTGCAGGACCTAAAAGTCAAATGCATAAGGAGGCCTCCTCTGGTGATATAATTACCATGTGTAAATACCTCCAGTCTCTTTCTTTCTGTTTTGCTGGCTTGTTTCAGATCAAACCAGCTTTAGAATTGTACATCTGCTGTCAAGTTGTGTTTTCACTCACACCCCATCGCCCACGCTCATGTACGGACGGCATGCTTCCTCAACAATGCACACAAAATGTCCATCCTAGTGCAACTGGACCGCAGTGATCAGTGACGTTCTGTCAGAGGAGGCAGACGTCATGAGAAGTAAAATTTTAAAAATGATAAGAGAAAATCTATTTGTCCATTTGACTGTTTTATAAATGTATTTTTGAATGATTTAAACTATTTTTATGGTCAAAATGACTGAATTTGCACATTGCCTGATCAAATGCATTAGAGAACGGTGAGGTGAGGCTGTAATGATGCCACGCCACCGATGCAGATTTTATGTTATGTTATGGTTATACTTGTGCTACACATGTTGCTGTTCCATTAATGAAAGTATGTAACATATTTAGTCTTTCTGATGGGCTATAAATTCTTAGGGTGGGGCAGGTAGTACTTCTAGGGGGCAGTGCTGAGCACCATGTGCCTAATGGGTAACAGGTGCGGTTTTACTCTGAATTTAAAACACTGAAAACATACAGCTGGGATAAAACAGATCCAAGAGGAATCTCCACCATAGCAATTTTCTGCACTGAAGCAGCAAAACTTTTACAACTGAGAACAAACTAGGATGAGGAGGATAGGTGTATGGACATCAAATACAGATATGTTCATATTTAATTTTCAACAAAAACAATTATATTAATTAAATTTGAATATGGATATTATTTTATTTTTCTTGCAGCCATGCTGTTGAACAGTATGGAATTTAAAAATACATAATTGATCAAGTAAAGGTTGGTCAGTTAAGACATGAGCTTCTATTTTGAGTTTTATTTGTATAAAACACCTCACTGCACATCAATAAGTTTGATATACACCTCACTGCACATCAATAAGTTTGATATAGACGTCTTTTTGTTTAGACTCCAAGTCTCTGTCAAACTGGTGACATTTACTGACTAATGGAACAGGACATTTGCACAAAAAGAAGGTTGAGAAAGTTTGGAAATTTAATCCCAGTCTTTTTCCTGTTTTGAGCCAGTAGTTTAAATTACCAAAATTATTTATATTTGCAAAATGCCAAACAATCTACCACAAACCTTTTTTTAAGTGTTTTAACTTTCTTTGAATTCAGAACTGTACATATATTTGATTAGTGTATCTCTTGAGTTAAATGATTTAGTTTTTCTTCCACAAGCTTCTTGTGGAAGAAAACCCCTAATTTTCTGGTCTTTCTGTCCTTTCTAGTGTATATGTCTAATGTTGAAGAACACAGAGGATGCCAGAAATTTGGGTGTGATTATAAACTTGTGATCACATTAGATTGTAGATAATCAGAGCATGTTGACAAACTGTTGACATTATCTGAATGATAAAGCGAATAATCTTACAGGACTGGAGAAACACATCTGAATCAACAGAAAAGTGATATGACCCAAAATAAGTTATGTCAACACCTTGACTGAACGTGACTGCATTGTGTGACAACTAGGATCATTTGGAATGTATGTGAGATTTAATTAAATTCACATTTTGAATTTCTTCAGACGACATGGTGTAAATTATTATGTATTAGTAAACAGAAAAAAACTGAATCAACAGAGTGAACACAAGCTAGCATTAAACAGAACTCCTCCTTTTACAAAGATCCCCAGTAGACGCGAGATGCATGTCAACAGCTTTGTTCTTCAGGTCTCGAACCAAATCTGGGAAAGTTCAGGTGAACACAAAGTGTTCACAGCTTTAGATTTCATTTTAAGTTTTAGTTCCTGGTAATTGTTGTAAAGTTAGAACACAAAGACATGCTCAAGAACTGTTTCTAATTCTGCTTTATATAAAACATTGACATTTATCTTGAAACATTTTCTTTAGTGGAATTTATTTACTATATTTTATTGCTTCTACAATAATCTATAAAATGACATGTTTCTAAATGGTACTGTACAAATAAACCTGGCCAGACCGACATCCATTCCTTCACTGCATCACACCCTTCTCCATCTCTTCTCTCTGCAGGAGCTATCTTTGATTTTTCAACTCTCCCTCCCCCGCCCCCCACCTTGTCGCCTCCTTTATTTCCCCCTGTTTTCCAGAGAACCAGATAATGACTTTCTGTCAATCAGTCCATTAAACATCTGCTCAGAGTATGGCAAGGCAGACAATACCACATTGTGGTCACTGAGCTGAATATCTCTAAAGATTTCAGAGGAGGTCTCTTTTTTGTGTTTCTTTTTTTTTCCATCTGTCTCTTTCCTCCTTCCAATCTTTTTTGGAGGTCCAGTAATGAGTTACAAAAGGTCATTGGAGCATTGCAGCTGCTCATCCACTCGTGCCATAATCCACGGCACTCATGCCTGATTACCTCTCCAATGGTCAGAGTTAGGGGAAAGAGTAAAAACAATGGGTGCAGAGCATAAGGCTCCTCCAAGAAATATGGGCCAGTGGTGTTATTTTGGACGGTGTCAGGCAAAGAATAACCCTGAGCAGATCCACTTATTCTTTTAAATCAAAATGCTCCAGCGGCAGCAGTGAGGAGGAAAAACATTACACATTTTCTCCCGTCCCCTCCATCAACAGCCATTTTGATCTCTACAATTGACCTTCCATGGCATCATTTACAATGAGTCATAACACAGCCGCAAAGTGTTAAAGCGGCAGCGCGCTTGTTTGTGTGCGTTCGCAGATGTGCTCACACACATGGATAGTCATTCTCGTTACTGGCCCCACACACACACAAACGCACACACACAGAGTCGTGTTACTAGGCACGTGCGCACAGCTCAACATTATCACACATGCACTTGTCAGCATAATAGCTTTAACTAGACCAAATTGTCGGCCCTTCATTTGTATGTCTATGGCGACCCACATTCTCCATGACTCGCCCTTTGACAAAGAGGGGTCATTCCCCCAGCACAGAAAATGAAGCCCAGTAGATATCGTTTGATTGGATTTTGCCTTTTCAAGGTTTCAGGATCATTACAGGAATTCATTTGAAGTGTTGCTGAAAATGAAACTGCGATCCTCTTCCTGCATGTAATTATTCTAATACCAGATCTTTTTTCCCCCTCATTCTCTTATTTTGTCTGTCTGCAAAGTGTACCATTTCTAGAAATTAAAACCATCAGACTAGATCTTAAAATGAGAGCAGGGTGGACTAATTTTCACCCAGGAAGTCATTTTCCCCCCTCAGCCATCTCATCTCGCCTCTCTGACTCCACTCGGCCTGCTTATTGTGTTATTTAGTCGATTCATACCTCTCCAGTTTTCTTATCTTTTTCTTATTTTCAACCCTCCTATTTTAATTTATAATCATCCCTCAGCTGCATCCACATCGACATTTTAATATACTCTGACCTCTTGTAACTTCCTCTGTCTCCATTTTCTCACTCTCGGTATTACAGTGTTTCCGTCACTTTTGTCCTCCCTTCCAATCCTCCTTCCTGCACCCATCCACATTTTAAACACAAGCCAGTGCGTTGGTTCCAAACCAAATGTGTTCATTCCAACATTTCAATAAATTGAGTAGGGGAGGCATTAACGTTAATCACAGCGACCACATTGTGCTTTAGACACGTTGGTGGGATTATGGATTACTATTAGCTGGATGGAAACCGATTCTTTCATTTGAATTCCGACTTCCTCGTCTTGCTAAAATTAAAAAGAGAACTAATACTTCTTGGACAATAATACTTCTTCTTGGACAGGACTTTGCACTCTTCTTTTTCTCTCCCCCACATCCCATCTTTCTTCTTTCTTTCTGATCTGCAAGAACACCCAAGAAGCAGTTAAGGACAGACAACAGACAGCTCATTTCTCCATTCAAACTGCAGCTACATCACTCTTATTGTTTCATACAGTCAGCTTATACCACTCAAGCTAATAATGGTAATTCCCCATGCTAAGAATGATTACTCTTCAGTCTTATTTTATAGCTGCAGTTAGCAACGTGGCCTATGTTAAAACATTGCCATACTTCATCTGTTGCAGCGATGTATGAATTTTAATTTTGACTAGTTTTAATCATTTGTACATATTTTCTGACATATGAAATATTCTACTTTCTTCAACCATGACGGCAGCAGTAGGAGTTTATCATGAAATCTGTGGGTTGCCAGTTTGAGGCCGTCAGTGTACACGCTCCTTACCATTTCCTTTAAAAAAAATGAAAGTTCAATGAACAACACCGATGAACTCTACAGTGCTGCGCCTGCATGCAGGCTGTGCGTAGTTGTGGTCAAGCAACAGGAGGGCATAGCTCTCCATTTACCAGTTGATCCATGTTACTACTCTCATCCATGATCACAAGATCTGGGCAGCGACCAAAGGATGGAGATCATGGATACAAATGGGCAAAATGAGTTTCCTCCATAGGGTGTCTGGGCTGCACTAGAGACAGAATAAGAAGTTCTGTCATTCAGTATGTTGTTGTTAATTTAGTTTTGTTTTTATTTTTTTAAAACCTTTTTAAATCTGTGTGAACCGACCTGCCACCCTGCTGCTGTTACACCTGAATTTTCCCATCATGGGAGAAAAAAAGTATATTTGAGATGTTTTCTAAAATGGACTCCAGCTTGAAATGTGATATTACAGGAAACTCAGTAATAAAATCCAGCTTTTTGTAGTTATGATATTTGTAAAAAAAAAAAATAAAAATCAAGCCTATTATTTCCAAATGCAATCTGGTGACAGTAATCCATGGTTCTATTTCTTCATGCCTACATGCCTATTGCAGTGCTCTCTTCTTTGGGATTAATCAGACTTTCATTGCTCACCTGCAGTTTGTTCACAATGCCATCTTTTTTTTTTGTTTACTTGGACTTCTAAATTTAAACATTTCAGTTTTAAAAAATATCCCTTAAGTTTTCTAATAGTACGCTGATTTCATTTGTAATGTCTCGTTCTCTCAGATCAATGAACGGCTTTTAGTGATTCCAAACATAAGAGGAACTTTAGAGCTTCTAAACTCTGCAATTCTTGTGTTGTAACACATTTTAACTTAAGGCCTTTAACCTCATATCTGTGTTTTTATTTATTACTTGTTCTGCTTGTTTCTATCTAGTTTAAATTAATTAACCTTTTAACACCAGCATTCTGGTCAGCATTACTGTTGTTTCAAAATTGCTTTATAAATAAAGTGGTATGTGTGATGTGGTGTGGTATGGAAAACATTTAACTAACCAGAGAAAGAAAGACATTCAGGAGGAATATTATTTTAAAATGATCTAAAAGTTATTCTAACTAGTTTTATAAAAAGAGTTATATCTCACAAAAAACAAAATATTCTGTTTGAATCAGAAAGGTTGCAACAGTAAAACATCTCTAGGGATGTTTCAATGTCGCTTTAGAACAAACAAATGATGAACCAGAAAGGTTTCTTGTTTTAAAAGTGATTTACAAAAAAGAAAATCACTTTTACCTTATAGTAAGATATGAGGTAGGTTTGCTATGCTGCAGTATGATATATAACATCCTAAAATTTAAAACTTCTTATGAGTACTACAAAAACAGATGGACAGACAAGCAGATAGAAACTTTATTTATCCATTTGGGATTTTTCCTCAGGGAAATTGTAGTTTCTGTCTCCCACATAGCATTCGTACATCAAATACTTAAATGGATGTTTTGTTTTTGTTTGCTTTTTTTTTTTTTAGCAATAATATTAGAACACAAAGACATAGATTTTAGAAATGTCAGTTTAAAGAATGCTTACCCCGTCGCGCTGAGACACAAATTACTAAGGGAGGATGAATTGCAAGATTGGATAAACTCTTTAGAAAATATTCTGAAAAGCTTTCTCACTCTACTGGTGAAATGTTCTATAAATTACGTACTAAAGAGTGAAATCAGCTGAGCTTTTAATACATCTCTGTGTTGTAGATTCTCAATAAGCATGTGGGCAGATGAACAGCAGGAGGTTAGTGGCATATATCTATTCATATTGCAGGTCTGTGTCCAAAATATGTATCCATTATTTTTTTATTGCATCTTATTAAAAGAAACTCTTACTCCCCTTCCAACATGCCTGATCAAATTTATAACTTTTAGTTGGAAAGGGACTATTTTAGCAATGTTTTCATTAGGAAATGGATGTTGGAAACAATTGATTAATTATGTCCAGGAGAAGTGAAATCTTTGGAAATGATCGAATGCAGGATTGTATCCAACAATACAGAAATTTAATTAGTTAGATTTACTATTCCTAAAGACACCAATAGATGTTTTTGGACATTTATGGTCTAAATTAGACTTGTTAAATATCCCTTGCCAAAGACAGTGTTAAAAAGGAAAAAAAAGAAAAAGGAAACATTGGAAATACGGTACTAGCCCTAATTTTTATTGAAAACAAGCCTGCAGGGAATTTTTAAAGATTAAGGCTATACTAGGAAGATCTGCTATTTGTACAGACACTTATTTGGAAGGAATGTTCATTTTGAAGCCACTTTTCTTCTCTCTGAAATGGTGTCATTAACGCTGCAAAAAGAAAAAAAAATCAAGTTTGGCGTTAGCAGTTTTCACATGTAATATACGAGTTGCAGATTACAATTCAACATGCAAACAACATGATGTGTTTTTAAAGTTGGAGTTTCTTTGACTTTGTGTAAACTATCGTTCAGAGCAGTGAAATAGAAAATAAAAAAGATTTAATTATTTGAGCATAAGATACAGTAAGCTGAACACTGTTCAATAAATATACAATCTGACCATGTCGCTTAAATATGACACATCTTCGATTCCTATAAAATTGTGACTGTGTCTCATGTGATTGTAGTATAAAGACAGCTGTGTGTGTGAGATCCATTCACTGGTTAATAAATATTCCTGGATACCATTACAGCATGAAGACTGAAAAACACTTGAAGGAAATCAGAAAAGGTCATTGAAAAGTATAAGTCAGAGGATGGATACTAAACAAAATCTCTAAGGTACTGAATGTTCCCTGGAGTTGAATTAAATCCAGGGTCAGCCCAAACAAAAGAAAGAAAAATTTGTAGCTTGTTTCTTCAGATCAGATTGTGATTGACTTGGGTAATAAGATAAAGTGAAGTTTAATCAAGATTAAAGTGAAAGAGGAACTATTGGGCATAATGTTCAGTTTAGATATTTTTTTTAAGTTGAACTAGGTCTCTGACGTCCACACACAAAGACACCCAACAGACACTGACTGCCCTCCTGGAGGGGAGATGGTGCAATGGTGTAAATATTTGGTTCATATCCAAAGGTATGAACCAAATACACACAAAGGTGTGTGCCAAAGGGAGTGTAGTAAATGATATCAAATGACATCATTGTTCTTCTCTACTTAAAAAAAGGATATCTTTGTTTAGTTCAAAGTTCTCACAAACATGAGATCCACTCAAGCGTTTTCATTTGAACATAAAGAGTGGGAACACAACCAGAGGAACGTTTCCTTCTCTGGAACAAGTCCAGGATCAGACAAAATCAATCGCATAACTTCTGATGCTTTTCAATGGCACAAGTGTAAACACCAGAGTCTTTACAAGGGCCAGAAACTAGTTTGTAATATGAATTATGCATTTCTCTACAGTAAGGAATTCTCATAATTTTTATCAACTGATTTATGTCTTTGATGTTTCTACAAAGTCTGCTGGGGTAAAAGCTTGAGGGGTGAGTGACACCAATCGTCTCAGTAATCTTATTCAGAAGGCCAATTAAGTCCTGCGGGTGTGAATATAGAAAATCTTGAAGCAAATGAGAGGAGGATGTTGTCAAAACTTTTCTTCATCATGGATGTCTAACACCCTCTACGCAGTACTCAGTGTAGCCAGAAGAGCTTGTTCAGCCATAGACTAATAATGACTAAATGCTTCACTGAATGTCACAGGAGGTTCTTCATTCCTGCGGCCATCCAGTTATATAATTCTTGTTTCTGCTGAATATAAATCACCCAAACTTTTTTTAGCAATTATTATTTAAACTTTTTTTTATGTTTTCACATTACCACTACAAACCTTTTTATATTTTAGTAGTCTCTTCTGTGACAGCCAGGTTAACGGAAAATAGTACAAAAAGTTGAGGAAAACCAGAAATTTGATTTCTAACATTCAGAAAAATTAAATATAAAAAATGTAGCATGCATTTGTGTTCCACTTCTTGGAGCTCAGAATGCCCTTTGGCCACACATTTTTTAGAAAAATGTTTCTACCAGTCTTGCACATCTACAGATCAAAAATTGTAACCATTCCTCTTTCCAAAATAGTTCAAGTTCAGCCATAATAGATGGGAAGTTTCCTTGAACATACATGCTTAAGGATCCATTCACACCAGCTTTATTTAATCTGTTTAGGATTACTTTAATCAAACTGAGATGCAGAACTGAAGTTATGTGCAGGCTATTTTTAAAGATGAATGTTTTCCTTCTTTTTTTAGAGGCAGTAGTATGTATAATAGACTTTTAGGAGCTTCACATCATGTTATAATGTCATTTCCTCATCAAAAATACACCTGGAGTCTTGCCTTGTTTCTTTATGCATGTTTGAGAAATCCTTTAATCTCAATAATAAACATTCAGCTAGTTGGACCTTCGAGGTGCAGCTCCTCATTGGAACTATAGTTTCTAAGATTCCTCCTCACAGAGCGACCCTCTGCCACTACAGCTCCACTGGGCTCCTTCAGACTAGCCAGCAACAATTAACAAACATTTGTTGGAACTGTACATTTGCTGAGCTCATTATAGGACCTCATTATACTTGTCAGTTCAATGCTGGTGAAAAATTGTTGTTAAAGGGTTAAGAGAAGAGTGATGACTTCCAGAAGGTGGAGTTTCAGGAAGAGGAGGTGTTTTTAAATAGACAGAGGCTCAATTTTAAGGCGTTGAAATAGAAAGTCAAACTTCAAGTCATATTTTATGTATCATTTTAGAACAGCTGAAGCTAACATAGTTACTTGATTTTGCTGCAAAATGGGATGTGCCTAGAAAATACATAATACTGTCCCATTAACAATGTAATAGTTTATGAGGTAAAGGTCAGAGTTGTAGAAGCTGTTCTGTCAGCAGATTCTCCTGCCTCAGCTGTGGATCTGTGTGGCTGCCTTGCTACAGAAAGCATGGTGCTGGAGGGGGGAGGAACACCCGGACAGGTTACAGAACCAGAGCTGAATAAGACAAATAACCATGCATATATACACACACACACACACACACACACAGGCAAAAGGTATTCCATTGACTTCCATTAATTTTTCATTCATTTCTATTTCCTAATTCTGACTATAACCATTACCAGTATGTTGCCTACCCTAAGGCTCCCTAACGCTAACCTAAACTTAATTCTCACCTTAGTTTGACATCTAACCCATTTTTGTGCATTTCAATAATTGGTCCTTGCAATGTATCAAATACAAGGCCACACACACCTAATGATGCTTTAGAGAGGCCATTTAACCTAAGAGACACACTTTTTGGGTTGGAAGGAAGTCTGAGAACAAGTAGAAAACCCATGATTTCAGAACATGCAAACACCAAACAGGATGACCCCATGATGAACCCAGGGCTTTCTGCTGCAAAGAAAAAGTGCCAGGAATGTCCCCCATTAATGTAAGCCACATTAAAGACTGGGAGAAGCGAAAGAGGAATCAACCCTGCTTCTAAAAACATTTTTTATGTGTTTTGCATAAATACTGCCAAAGTTCTGCATAGAAAATAAACGAAACTTAATTTTGTGTTACATTAATACATTACATACTTTTGTATTCTCCTATTACATGACATCCTGATGGGAGAAAGCATATTGAAGTTTGCTGTTCCTGGCTTACAAAAAGGTGAAAAGAGTATGAATATTTTTTTGCAAAGTGTGTCTGAAACAAAAGAATGCCGAGATCTAAAATCCTTGATCATTGCTTTTCAAAATGTATTTCAGATTATTATGTGCACACTCCAAACACATATTTTCCAACAGATAGGTATAAGTGTAGCAGAGTGTGAAGTATTTTGTCTGCGCGTGTGCGTGTGTGTGTGTGTATTCCTGACGCTGCTGTCACCAGTGGATTTTATATGTCAGCCTTGACTACATGCTGGCTCCACTTCATCACCAGCTGTAGCCGAGCTCAGCACCAGAAAAACTGGCAAACTGTTTGTCTGACTGCCTGTTTGACACACAATAAAACTGTGTCTCCATTAGACGGGCCTCTGCAGGCCTTACACACACACTAACACACACACTCAGTATGTCTTCCTATCTTCACATGGACTTTGCATTGACTTCCATTCATTTCGAGAACCAACCCCTGACCTTTACCCTGAACCTAACAGTTATCAGTAAATAACTGTTACCCTTAACCCTGGCCTAAACTCAGTCCACACCTCAGTCTTAACCCTAACCTCTAACCCTGAAACAGTTCTTCTTCTTATAGTTCCAGGCCTTTGGACCCCTTAAGGGACAGTGGGTCCTCACAATGTAATATTTGTTGTAGACTGCACAAGGTGAAAAATGCTAAAAAACACACCCACACACACTCCCACACACAATATTTAAACCCAAACATGCAACCATGTGCACACATAACTGATGTCTGACAGATTCTTTAATAAATGTGCAAACTGAAGCGCATTCATTTAGTGGATGGCCTTGCAGAAAGGTGTGTGCTTTTGTGACTGTGTGTTCTTTTTATGGAGACAACTGCAGTTTGTGCCAGATACCATCATAATGTTGGACAGGTGTACAACATGGTAATCAGGGGATTTACAAAACATACAGTGTGTGTGTGTGTGTGGATTCATGGAAAAAGGAAAGGCAGAATAAAAGAGAGAGAGAGAAGGCAGAGTGAAAGTATTCAACAGTTTTCGTCGTCTCGTTCCCAGAACTCTACGCTTGCCCCAAGCGTTCCTCCATTATTGGTGATTATTAACATGTGTATGTGTGTGTGTGTGACTGTTGGAACAAGGTCAGCCACCTCTGTCCTCATTGACCCGCAACACATTCCTCATTTAGCCCCTTCATCAGTCAGTCATGCTCTTTCTCTTCACCGTTTCACTGTTTATTTCTCTCTTTATCGTTGTCTTCTGTTGTTAATCCCTTTCTGTTCATGCTCCAGTTTTCCTGCCACCATTTCTTCTTCCTTTTCTAACTGTAAAACCTAAATGATTGGCAGTCAGAGGACAGTTAATTTTCTGAAAGGACACGTGAATCAAAAGCTCCGAACTGTGCAGAGGAATTTGAAGATGAAGCCCACCTTTAATCACACCAAGTCTGGTTCCTCAGGAAAGACTATCAGGTTGGCTCGGGGCCTGGGGCAGAGGCCCAGAACTGAGGTCTGGGACCTGTGTGTTCACAAACTGAAAATCTGTAATTTATACATTCAGAAAGAGTGGATTCTAATCTTTCCAATTATGTTAAACATATTAAATACTCGCATTGTTTTTAAATAAATATATGGTCATGTGAATGGTGGCACCATGCAAACAATAATGCTGAGAAAACCAACCTCAAAGTTTAAAAATAATTGTTCTCAAACTTGATTAGCTCTCTGGGTGTGTTAATAAGAAACGCTTTTCAGAAGTTTTGTTCCATTTTCCAATAAGACTCTAAGCTTTTTACCTTTGACCTGTTATTATGGAGTCATCTGCAAACCCTTTACTGGAATTAAACCAAACCTAAATACAAGCTGGAGGGTCTATCTTGCTTGACTGGTTGGGAAATGGCTTGGGATTCCTCTGGAGGAGCTGTTTATATTTTCTATATTTTCATAGATAGATAGATCATGAGTTAATTTAATTTGCTGGCTTTTATTAAAAGTAACTGTCACCCACACACAGATCTGATTACATCCAGACCTGTAGGGTCCAGTAATAACATAATGTACCTGTCTGGCAACATGAAGCAAGCTAAAACATACTTGGTATAATATATATATATATATATATATATATATATATATATATATATATATATATATATATATATATTATATATATATATATATATCACCTGCCTCCCCTGACTGCATAAATAATGAAAAAATAATATATAAACATAAAATAATTTATATTTCTATTTTCACCTTACTATAAAGTACCTATTTTTCATTTAGCTTAACTAGTTATATATCAAGTTTATGATGTAATTATGGAAATGGTTACAAAGTAATGCCAAAGTGTTTGAGATTCCAGAGAATTTTAATCCACAAATGGAGAAAAACATTGAACACTGGTGGACTTTTCCAGCCAACTCAAGGCGCTCTAAGAATGACAAACTATGTTAAATATGTTGTACCTTATTTTTATACTAAGCCTTTTAAACTGGATCAGAGCTTATCTGACATGTATGTAGTTAATACCATGACTGGCATTAACTTTTTTCTTTTCTCTCCTGAAGGTATTCCTGGGTCAGTGCTCTGTTCTCTCTAACCTTCAGCCATTCATGCACTGACTCTGACTCTGGTTCTGCCTCAGTTTTCTTCCCGTTGATGGAGGCTTTTCCTCTCCACTGTCAATATATGCATATAAGTGTATGAGTGATTGCTGTAAAATCGCAATATCAAATCAAAATCAAATCAAATTTTATTTGTACAGCACATTTCAGTAGCAAGGCATTTCAAAGTGCTTTACATCATAAACACAAAAAAACAAAGTTTATAAACATAATACAAGAGAAAGTCTACTGTCAGTACATATCCGTCCAGTAAGAATGGATGCTGGAAGGCAATGACTTGATTCAATCTGCTGGGCTTCCTTAGATGGAAAACTTATTTTAACCAATGTGAAAAATAAAGTGAACCTGACTGCATTGTATGATAACTGGTATCAATTGGAATGCATTTATGATTGGACAGAATTGACTGTTTGGCTTGAAATGATGCGTTGGCACCAAATAAATAAACTGAATGGAACTTTTCTTGATGCAACTCAGATCTTTGGTTGCAAGAGTCAGCTTGGTTTTGTTTTCTGTTGTTAAAGTTCTGGTCACAGTTTTGGCCACTCCATATTGCAAAACAGAGGGACACTACTCAGCATTCAGAATCAACCTTTTTTTTACACTGCTATGTGAAAAGCCTCAAGAAACATTATCAGTTTGCCAGTGAGGTCACTTCATGTGTAAGTTACAGACACACCAGCGAGAGAAAGAAAAGCCCCATCAGCCTTATAAGTCAATGAGAGAACAAAGTCATCAAATTTGCACTTGCTTAACAGTCAACGCAGATCCATGACTTATATTTTCATATTTATTTTTCTATCCAGCACTATGGTGCATATTGCACTGGCCTCATAGATGCACACACATTAGCACATAGCGCTGTCAACCTAAATGATACTTTTCAACATCTTTCCATTTGCACCTCCTCCTCCTCTCGCCTTCCTGTGCCTTAAATTATTCAGATCTCTCTGCATTTGATTTAGCATGCCTCCTGTCTGCCATTTCCCCCTCTTTTTTATACATTTCATTATGTTGTATGACTTTAGACCCACTGGCTGGAAAATGACAATTATTTTGCTCCAGCAGCCAGCTATTAACAGAGCTGAATACATGGAGTGCTGCACAGAGTAAGGAAGGAAGAGTAAGATGAAGACACATGCATGCTGTACATGCAGATGCATTTCTGACTACATGGTCAACAGGTAAATGCTTCACAGATAGCATAAACCACAATCTGCATAGCTATGGTAATCTTTAATCTTCTATTCTCTATTGGTCTGCCTCAAATGCAATCACAGACATGCAAATGTTCATGAAAGTATATAAAAGCATAGATTGTGTGTGAAGCTGGAAGAGGAATGATCCCAAAAAAAGAGTGAAACAAAGGCAGAGATTTGTTTTGGTGCAACTAAAAGTAACATCTTTTAGTTGTACCTTTAATTTGGTGGAGTGAGTGAATCAAACCCATATCTAATGGCAGCTTGTTTGGCCTTTTCATCCATTCTGCATAAATATATATGAGCCACAGTGAAACACACAGGGGACCTAATAGAAATGAATGAACTACTCAACCATATATTTACCATGAGAGATATGCAGCTTGTGATTGGAAAGGGCATCCACTATCTGCAATATTGATAATACTTTTCAAATTTCATCTGCTTTTGTTTGCGCTCTGCAGCCGCCTGTTTAAACATGGCAAGAATTATGAGGCCAAACATTATCTCCACCAGTTGTTGTAGGCTGAACATATAACTTTATCACTGAAATGATTCCAGGAGTTTGGCTGCATTGTAGCATTTCCATTAGAGCTTGGCTATCTGACAGAATTCCAACCAATCAGCAGCAACAGTAGCCCACGTCTGGTGGCCAAGCGCTGCCTGAGTCTGTGACACTGGGTTTTAAGCATGTATGTGTGCCAGAATGTAAAACTGTTACCATCTCTGATCAAATATGATGGAGGACATTATGAACATACAATCTTTTAGGTCAGACTGTATTTGTACAATGTTATTAGCTTTAGCCTCGTCTGTGTATTGAAAAATCAGGGTTATTTTTTAATAAAATCCTTACCTGAGTTGTCATTTTAAATATATTTTTTTATACTGTCTGCTGTCAGTTGCTTAGCAACATCTTATTTACAAAGTAAAGGTTTACTTTTTGTGGCAAGTAAAATAGTCTTTCATTATGACACATAAACTTGTGTTTTCTCTTAACCATGTTCAAAAATATCAAACAAATGAGCATGAAAACCTACTCTGACAAAAACAGATTGAATGAGCGCAGATTTATTTCTGTAACAGAAATGGGCACTTATTTTGGAATTTTGATTTCAATATTTCAATTTGTCAAAACCAAGGTTTGCTGACTACCTGAAAGTTTTTGAATTCTGCATTCTCACGTTATTTGCCACAAACTCAAGAAGTAGCTAGTACTGCAAAATATAATCATATGAAAACCTTCCTCTTCTGGGCTAAATTCTATAGAAACATAACCCTTCAGAATCAGCTAATGACACCAGGAAGCAGAGACCTTCTTACATAAAAAAAACTAAAACACACAATGTTAAATAAATAATGTAAGTGGATCATTGTTATGCCAAATAGAAGTGTTTCTTGTCAACAGATATTTGGGATTTAGAGGTTTCATTACACATTTAGGTGATGCAAAGTATTGGCTGTTTAATGTGAACTGACAGAGATATAAACTATAAAAAAAACTAAAAAAAACATTACAGTTTCTGTATTAGTTTTTATTTCATAACAGCACACATTAATGCATAACATGTCAAGTCTTTATTTCATTGATTTTCCTTCCAAAATGCATTCCGTCTTGGTGGCTGCTTCAAGGAATGTTGTCAAATGTTTCTCAGTAAGCAGAGGTGAACTGTATAATATATCCTCTTAAGAAAGCACAGGAATCAGTCTTGCTTGATTGCATCCTGTAGTGCCTCACAGAGAGGGTGAGAGCAGGTTATCCATGTAGAAAAAGCACAACAGACATCGTACACCAAGTTCTGTCATGCACAAAAACAGTGAAAAAAAAAGTATCCAGACAATCTTTTATCCCAGAGTCGCTTAAATCTGCAACACACACCCTTCGAAGAGCAGCTCTGCCACCACACAGGGACTAAGGGTTATTTGAACTAAAGCTTTGTATGGGGTTACAGTCAGCGTTAAAGCTCTAAGACCGGGGTTGGTCTGATGCCTAACGTGGACTTATGGGCGATCTTGGTGACTTGGCCAAATCTTGCAGCCCAGATCAAACTGTGTCACCAGGGATAGACATATCAGAGGAGCTCAGCGAAGCTGGCAGATCATGATAGTCATCTTAAGGAAGGGGGTCCCAGTGATTAAATCCAGGCTGTTGGATCCCACCCTCTGGCACTTGACCACACACAAGCATGCGCGCGCACACACACACGCACAAACACAGTCGTCAACTCACAAACACATGAAAATGCATTCATGTCCAGAGTCCCAAACACAGGATCATTAATATTTGCACATAATAACCCTCCTCTTTTCTCACACTGCTGCTACCAGATACACCAGCTGGGTCTGCCGATCCATTATCATAATGCCACCAATGTGTGTTTTTATGGCTATATCTGGCTACATTTGCTTCCTTCTGAGAGATTTTGTATTGTTTCTCTCAGTATGTTCCAACTCGCAAGAACTGCATTGTATGTTAGTGTATGTGATTTTGCTTGTGCCTTTTCTTTTGTATGCTTCCTGCAGTGGGCATGCATATTAAAAAAGGATTTTAGGACTAAATTGTATAATGATTTCTTGGAAAACAATAAATTGAGGTTCCAAATAAAGGCCATTATGGAAATGAGATTATGGAGCAATTGAATTAGCCTGTAATCACCGTTTCTATATGTCATTACAATGCAACTTTATACAGCATTACTCTGTGCCTGGGGCTATAAATGTCAAACACTGTTTCTTCGAGAAGTATTTCAGTAAATCCACAAAGGGAGGGTTTAATTCAGATTGAGTCAATGCATCTCCACCTCTGCCACTTTATTTTAGAATTTGCATTATTACTATTTCATAGGGCATATATCTTCAACACTAGAAGATCACTGTTGCTGCAACGCAAAAATAAGCTTAGACAAAAGTCATCCTTACAGGGTTCCACAGTTGCTTTTAACAATAGATTTTGTTAAATGTATATTTATTTTAGATGTAAAACAACACAGCAACACTCCTGTATGCCGTTTGGTTTTATCAATTTAGATAAAATATTGTCACATGGACATCGCTATGTTGTTTATACTGTAATGCATTGTGAGTAAATAGCAGATGCTAGGTCAGATTGTGCTACCTCCGTCCAGTCAAAACAACGATGAGTAACGTCGTTGAACCTTTTCAGATTTGAATCGTAGCACGTTGACATTGATGGGATTGTATAAATCACAAGGATTACTGAGGAAGACTAAATAGGGGAAGAGGACAGAGTTTACTGAAGAAGCTGGTGTTTGTGCTGCTGCTGCCACCTTCAGCTTTATAAATGAAACAATGCATGACACATACCTCTGGTCCGACTGTAATTCTGTAACTAGGTCTGTGTCTGGTCTGTTGACACCTGTTTATGGTCTGGTCTTTGGTCATTTGGTACTAGCAGCAGTAGCAATGAGTTTCCTATCATCTAAAATAACTTCCAGTGCTGCTTATCTCTGATGTTTCTCTGGGTTGCTAGCCGCCGGCGGGTTTTAGGCGCCTAGTTGGTAAAAACTGTCAGTATGGCATTTGGTTTTAGCTTGCGAGGGTAACAGCCACCAGTTAGCTCCTTCATCAATTTTTCATGTACAAATGACTCAAAGTATTTAGGAAATAAATGCTAAGAGCTCAAATGTAGATCCTTTGCAAGTTATGTGTCACTGTGCTCCTCCCTTTCTTTAATGGAAGCGATAAAGACTCACCTGACTATTGCTGTTTATTTTTTCTTTAATTACAGCCAACAGTGACACGAGTGGCATTGTCTAAATTTACAACAAACGCAGTATAACAACAAACAACTGAAAAAGGCTAGCCTTCTGGTGTTTACTCTGTAGATTCCAGTACAGAATGGATAAAAAATAAAAATAAAAACATCCCCAGAGTGTTGCCTTGATTCTTTCATACATGTTTGAGAAATCCTTCAGTCTCTTATGGCAACTTTCAGGTGAGCAAAGCACCAGAGAGAACCTAGTCCCACCTTTGAGTCACAGCTCTTCCAAGCTTCTGCCTAACAGAGTCACCCTCCCCTGCAACTCCTCCACTCAGCTCCTTTGGACTAGCCAGCAGCAATTAGCCAACAGAGTGGTGGATCTGCACAGCTCATTATAGAATCTACTTCTCAGTGCAACACTGGTAAAACGTTTTAAAAGGCTTAAGTTATGATCGCTTACTGAAGGTGGAATTTCAGAAGGAGCACAGATTTTTAAAGAGACAGAGACCCATTGAATACTTTAAATTATTTGAAGTTATATTTGATGTATACAACATTCTTGCAACAACTGAAGGTAACGTGACTGGAAATCCAATAATATTGTTCCTTTAAACCACAAAGTTCTACCATCACATTACACAAGCTGGATATTGTGCACTACTGATTTACCTTATTGTGGATGCCTGGAGCATGTGGTGTTGTGAGAAACCAGGAAAACCTGGAGAGTGGAGTTCTAGCAGTATGAGGATTCTCCTATCAATGACATGGAATGGATTCATTCATGAACTAGTAGAATCAGCATTGGGAAAGTAACATTTTATATTACATTTGGGTTCAAATAAACTTTTTTCAAATATAAACGGGAGAATGCCTCTTCACACACAATTACTGTCACGGCGATGGTTACAAGGACTCCTTATCTTTCTCTCATCTTGTAAATAAGAGTTCCACATGCTGCTTAAAACATTAACACACACACAGAGTATCAACACCAACGAGAGTCATCTCCTCCTGTTTCCCTTGGTCTATGGGGATTTGTCAGTCCTCATCAACCAACCGTGTCAACCGTGACAGTCGTCCAGATGTCTTCTGCCGCCACAAAGCTGACAAGAAGGACAGGAAAAGAAGTGAAGTGTGGGGATGGAGAGAAAGGATTTCTAAATGCTACAGTTGGACATACATGAGCAATTAAATTAAGAGCACAAAGAGCAGAAATTACAGTTTGGAAGGGAATTACTCGGTGGTCAGCTATTCTGTTGGAGCAAACTGGATTGCTGTTTATACATAAATATTTTTATTGGATTTTATTCAAAGTAAATGTTCTGCACTTAGCGTTGAGTATCTCTCTGTTCGGCTTAA
This sequence comes from Poeciliopsis prolifica, assembly GCF_027474105.1. NCBI lineage: Eukaryota > Metazoa > Chordata > Actinopteri > Cyprinodontiformes > Poeciliidae > Poeciliopsis > Poeciliopsis prolifica. The sequence continues at coordinate 2,935,345 of NW_026562432.1, forward strand.
CTGTGTAGTTCCACAGGAGAAAGATTTCATGGGCTTCAGCATGAAGGTTAAACTTTTTTTGCACCACATGTGTTTAAAAGACTGGTAATATATTACAAGTTAAAATAAATATTTCACTGACAAGGAATTTGTAGCAACTTTAGTACTTGTGAGTGTTGTTGAAATGTCTCTATGGAACTGAAGAAGCCAACAAAGATAAGTTAGAAATTATAGTCTTTAATTAAATAGCTGTGAAGTGTATGCTGTTGAGTATACATAATTAAAGAACTGAGAGATTTAATGCAGGTCTTCACAATAAAATATTTATTTTATATATGTTTTGAAATAACTGAAGCGTCGAAAGAATTCTGAGTTGTCATGTATAACAATAAGAACAAGGCATGTCCTCCAGCATTTGTGGTCAAAAGTGGTTTCAAGGTGCTTTTACTCGAGCCTGTCTCTAAACAGTAAGGTACACTTTGGCCAGATTCATTTTCTATCAGTTAATACTAAATGATATAGTATAGTATACTTAAAAAAACTCATGCAAATGGGTAGAAAAATAAAACCATGCTATAAACAATCCATTTGCAAATTTTATTTTGCAATTCGAGTGTCAATATAACATCATCATTAAAATGTAATTACAAGTTACGTTTTCCAGTATATGCTTAGAAGCGAAAATATTCTTGAAGTTGTTGTGATTTAAAGCAATTTAAATAAACTACTTTCAAGCCAAATGAATAAATTCATTACGTCAGTAACACTATAATCCAACACCAATATGAAACATAACATTGTTGGTACCCCTCTCTTAATGAAGACACCCATAACAATCGAACAACTTGAAACTGATTTAAGTGTAAAAAAAATTGACTAAAAATGAATGGTTGTGCAGACAATGCTTGTGGTTCAAACGCACAGAATATATCAGCATTATTACTGCTCAGACCGATAAATTCACAGTATCAACAAAACAATGCCTACATTTGTATTTCAAGAGTAATGGACATATCTTGTGGATAATTTATGTTCAAGACATAAAACATGGAGAAGGTGAAGCTTTGGACAGTAATGGGGGGATTTGATGGTCTCATTCACAACCTTTTGATGAACAGCAATTTTAAAAACCCGTTCACCTAAAAAACAAATAGCCTAATCAATACAACAGTTTAAGATCCACCGAAGATGACAATAATGTCTCCACTTAAGAAACTGTCACCCAAATATGTTCGAAATATGGAGTCACTGAACCCTTTGATGTCTGTATATTCCGATGTACAAAAATTCAATCACCATTTTAATTGTACAAATATACTTTGATTCTGGGTTTGTCTGCTGTTTTTATCTGAATGTGTTTTGTTCATGTGAACAGCATAGTAACCTTCTACCACAATTTTTAGCGGCACAGGAGAAAAACACATTATTGACATATCTGTGTGAGATCTGCAGTGCTTCAAGTATTTGGACGATGAGATGCATGTAAATTTGCAAATATTACACACATACATAATGACGACTGGGCTTTGTTGCAATCAAGTGTGACAGTTTATAACCCGGACTACAAGATAGCAAAAAAGCATGAGGTTGCAAGCTGGCATATCAGGAAAAAGAAGTTCAAATTAAATGCAAAAACAAAATGTTTTATGCACACCAGTTTATTGGTCTCAGTAATGTTCATTCTTATTTTTATTTCAGAAAAAATGAAATTGTCCCTGTATGTGTTGCTCCTCAGTTTATAAATGACATGACGAAAAAAAAATTGTGATCTACTGTAATAACCCACAAATCTGAGCTCACCATAAATTTAACACAAGCTGATAAAGGTTCAGTATGGTTCAAACAAAAAAAAAATCAAACCAAACAAGGCGAGCAAAGCTGAAGTCTGGACATGGAAACTGTCTTATCAAAGCTTATCAAAGTACGGCATATGTTAACATCCAGGACATCAAATTATGCAAAATAAAAAAAAAACACAATTGATATTTGCAGGATGACTCAAATGAACTGCTAACTTTCATGGATTCTTTATTAGCAATTTGAATTTCCTAAAAAAAAAAAAGAAAAAAGGAAGCATCATACAGTTAGGGCCAGAAATATTTGGACAGTAACACAATTTTCGTGAGTTGGGCTCTGCATGCCACCGCATTGGATTTGAAATGAAACCGCTACAACAGAATTCAAGTGCAGATTGTAACGTTTAATTTAAAGGGTTGAACAAAAATATCTGATAGAAAATGTAGGAATTGTACACATTTGTTTACAAACACTCCACATTTTAGGAGCTCAAAAGTAATTGGACATATAAACATAACCCGAACAAAAAAGTTTTTTCTCAATATTTTGTTGCGAATCCTTTGGAGGCAATCACTGCCTTAAGTCTGGAACCCATGGACATCACCAAACGCTGGGTTTCCTCCTTCTTAATGCTTTGCCAGGCCTTTACAGCCGCAGCCTTCAGGTCTTGCTTGTTAGTGGGTCTTTCCGTCTGAAGTCTGGATTTGAGCAAGTGAAATGCATGCTCAATTGGGTTAAGATCTGGTGATTGACTTGGCCATTGCAGAATATTCCACCTTTTTGCTCTCATGAACTCCTGGGTAGCTTTGGCTGTATGCTTGGGGTCATTATCCATCTGTACTGTGAAGCGCCGTCCAATCAACTTTGCAGCATTTGGCTGAATCTGGGCTGACAGTATATCCCGGTACACTTCAGAATTCATCCGGCTACTCTTGTCTGCTGTTATGTCATCAATAAACACAAGTGACCCAGTGCCATTGAAAGCCATGCATGCCCATGCCATCACGTTGCTCCACCATGTTTTACAGAGGATGTGGTGTGCCTTGGATCATGTGCCGTTCCCTTTCTTCTCCAAACTTTTTTCTTCCCCATTCTGGTACAGGTTGATCTTTGTCTCATCATAGAATACTTTTCCAGAACTGGGCTGGCTTTGAGGTGATTTTGGGCAAATTTAACTCTGGCCTGTCTATTTTTGGAATTGATGAATGGTTTGCATCTACATGTGAACCCTTTGTATTTGCTTTATGGAGTCTTCTCTTTATTGTTGACTTAGAGACAGATACACCTACTTCCTTGAGAGTGTTCTGGACCTCAGTTGATGTTGTGAACGGGTTCTTCTTCACCAAAGAAAGTATGCGGCGATCATCCACCACTGTTGTCTTCCGTGGACGCCCAGGCCTTTTTGAGTTCCCAAGCTCACCAGTCAATTCCTTTTTCCTCAGAATGTACCCGACTGTTGATTTTGCTACTCCAAGCATGTCTGCTATCTCTGTGATGGATTTTTTCTTTTTTTTAAGCCTCAGGATGTTCTGCTTCACCTCAATTGAGAGCTCCTTTGACTGCATGTTGCCTGGTCACAGCAAAAGCTTCCAAATGCAAAACCACACACCTGGAAACAACCCCAGACCTTTTAACTACTTACTTGATTACAGGTTAACGAGGGAAAGGCCTTTTGAGTTAATTGCAGCCTTTAGAGTCCATTGTCCAATTACTTTTGGTCCCTTGAAAAAGAGGAGGCTATGCATTACAGAGCTATGATTCCTAAACCCTTTCTCCGATTTGGATGTGGAAACTCTCATATTGCAGCTGGGAGTGTGCACTTTCAGCCCATACTATATATAAATTGTATTTCTGAACATATTTTTGTCAACAGCTAAAATAACAAAACCTGTGTCACTGTCCAAATATTTCTGGCCCTAACTGTGTACTGCCAATAGCCATTTCAAGAAAATTCAGTGGATGATGACAGTCATACATACCAATATTTTTTGGAGCTATGTGTCTTTTTAAGAGGGACAAATAAATCCAGTTTACAAATGTAACTCCTCATTAGATAAACACATTAATGGGCACTGTATTTTTATTTCAGAAAAACAGCAGCCATTGTTATCTAGCAAACAACTCGTCTTCCGTTTACAATCCACAAGAAATACAGCATTTAAAAATCATAAGTAAAGATTTTGAGTAACACAAATGCAACATCAAAATAAGATTGTATAGTTTACAAGAATATATTAGCTGGGGGCCAGTCTTCAAAAAGTCAAACAATGTGAACTAACCGCTAACTACTAATACTGATACAGCATTATTTTAGGAAAAAAAAACATATGGTTCCATAAGCCCAAAGGTGCCAAAAATGATGACTAAAACTCCTAAATCCAACCCATGTCCACAATACTCACCTCAGGGTCAGAGCAGCTAGAGCTTGTTCTGTCTGCACAAATAAACTTCACACTTTGTGAAGATTCTTGTTCCCATGATGCAATGCATAAAGTAGAAAATACAAGAAAAATACCTTTTAAAAATCATAACGGGAAATTCCTTCACATTTCTACGGTACATTTACCCGTTTTATACAGCTTTGTTTACAGTGTATGTTAGCCATGCATAGCTTTGCTCGCTTTTCCATTTCTTTATACAGAAGGAGATTATGGACGCATGCCGCTAGCCGCTAACGGCTTTAATTGAACTGTAGTTAATTTGTCTTGAAAGTCTGGTACTTCCTGGAAAGTTTAATTTGCATAATATAAATTCTTTTTAGTTTAGCTAGTCAGCTAAAAATGAGATTGAGGTTGAGACAATCAATCATGTCTTCTATTCTAATTATTTATCATGTGATCTAAGATTTATTCTTAGTAATTCTAAAAGGCTTTTAATGTTGTAACCTATCATTTTGTCCACTTTAATTATTATTGATAGTTTATGGCTAAGATTAAAACATTTATTCAGTCTTGTTTTTTTTACTTACTGTATTGTTTTTGACATAACATCAGAGAAGGAACAAAAATATATCAGTTGTGCCTTGCGAAGCTGTTCTTAGCAGAAGATCTCTTCTGCCTGTGTTCTTTATGCACAACAATAATCCTCATCAGTTTTTTTCTCCTGGTTGCGCAAAACAAGAACGTGTTGAAGAAATAATGAGCAAAGTTGAAGATTTGTGACCCTTAGAGTTGCTCTGTCAAAGATTTCCCATCTACTTTTTTGTCCATAGCAGGGCATATGAAGCTCAGATGATGGGCTTGGCTAGGCAGAGTTCCAGCAAGCTGTTGGACTGTGCCAGGAAGTACTCCATGAAGCACATGGTGAGAGCCTGCAGCACCAATCAGCCTGTACTGAGGTTGTCAATGGGCTCATTAGTGCTCATTACAGCAACCTCTTGGGCACCTGGGTGCCCTTCAGAGCTCTGAGGGTAGGCATGTGAGGGTATACTCTTGGTAGGGTGAGGGGCAAAGCTTTAAAAACAGAGTGAAAGCACAAAAAATAAAGAGTGAAAACTCTTTGTCAACTGACATTAAATATTACATGAGTAACTGAAATTGAGAATACCATGTTATATTTAAGACAGTTTATTGAACTTGTCCAAGGTGTACCTTGCTTCTCCGAGGATATTTAAATCTACAAAAACAAAGTATTATTAGAACCTGCTGACCAAAGCATTGAAGCACCTATTTTTCTACATCATTAACTGTTCTCCCATGCCCCTTAAGGGGCCAGTATTATGTAAAGTTGACTTTTTTGAGCTTTCCATTATGTTATATAATGTATTCCCTTATTAAAATTATATCTGGAGTGTTGCCTTGATTAGTTCATGCATGTTTGAGAAATCTATTACTCTCTCATGGCAACCATTCTAACCAGTCAGGTAGACCTAGCACCACCTTTGAGAAGCAGCTCCTCCTCAAAACTGCAGTTCCCAAGCTCCTGAGCTTCTATCTCACAAACCAACCTTCCTCCAAAACTCCACTAGTCACTAGTCAGCTCCTTCAGACTAGCCAGCATAAATTAGAAAACACCAGGTGAAACTGCATATCTTCTGAGCTCATTATAAGACCAACTTCTCAGTGCAATGCAAGTGAAAACATTGTCAAATAGTTTATAGAGGAACAATATTGTGATGACATCCTGAAGGTGGAGCTTCAGAAAGAGCAGGTGGTTTTAAAAAGACAGACTCCCAATTTCAAGGCGTTATATTACAAAGTAAAATTTCTTTGAAGTCATTTTTTATACATACATCCTTTTGTATAACAAGTGTAGGTAGCAGAGTTACTTGATTGCACTATGAAATGACATGATACCTACAAAACATATAATACTGCCTCTTTAATGTCATTTAAACCATAATGTGCACAAAATCTGTATTAAAAATTGCAGCTCAGAAGTGTGATGTCTGCTGTTACTTATGTTGGCATTTCCAGCTATCATATTGAGGTAATTAGCCATAAAGACATTCCCAAAAATCAATTATCCAAATTGAGGCTTTGAAGTGTCATACTTTCACCTAAAAACATATAGTTTAACTTCTACTTGTCAAGAAATCTGTGTTTTATTAAGAACACTGTATGGTGATTCTTGATGTTGCTTTTTTCCAAGCTTATCCTTCAAGCACCACAAACTTTCCAGGAAAAAAAGACAACACCAAGAGTGGGCAGGATATCTAAAAGAGAGGAAAACTTCAATCTTCAGACACCATTTTCTGTCAAATAGATGAATCAAGTGTCTGCTCTTATGTAATGTCTTTGTAACTGGTGTGGGACTCAATTTTCTGTCAAATCCTTCCTGACTGTCCAGATGCAAAGAGATTCTGGAACCCTGTATTACATGTTTTGTGTGACATTCTGATGATGGAGCCAGGTGTTGCACATTTTCTTTCTATCATTCTGTCTGTTACTGTAAGTAGTATCTGCAGTTTGTGTGCAGCATCCATTCATCCCCCTTCTATAACCTTTCAACATAGAAACTTTTTGACAGAGATTCTGAGGGACACCGACTGCAACTGTACCTCACACATGCACATACAGGTACGTCGGAGCAGACGGCAGGTGGAAGTATGACTTCTATGTATGACTGTAAGGATATAACATTAAGGAAAGCAAGGCTCTACTGCAGCTGGGAAGTGGCCCCCCTAACCTTTGTGTAGATCAACCCGTGCTTTTCAGTGTGGGGTACTGTAGACTTATAAAAATCATTTCACATGAGAAAATATATTTAATCAGTACAAATCTGATTTTCTACCAAACAGCATTTTAATTCACATCTGCTCAGCTGTTACCAAAAATGAAATGCAATTATTAGATCTCATCAGTCAGCTTTAACATCCTCAGTAGAGAAACCTGGTGATGAAAGAACCACAAAATGAGGCCAGAAAGCAGAAGGCTCACAATAAAGCTGCCAATTCACAATATTGGCCCTTCATATTACCTACAACAGAATCCCTTCAGGGAGCTGAGTTTCCCTTTTTAACAAGCAAAAGTCAGTCACTGCCTGCACCTAAGATGACATTTCCTACATGTCACACACCGCATGAATGTTTTAGAAGGAGCACTACAATATGGAAACAAAGTGGATAAATACTCAACTGTCTGAAAAGGGGATAAGGCCCTGAATACGTTCGGGTAACATAATCAGCACCGTAGCAGCTTTGTGTGTCTGTTTACATAGTGGTTGCTATCGCTCTCCTCTTTTGTAACAAACAACAGAACGGTAGCATGAAGGGAGGGGGGTGGTGGAAATAGAGAAAAGAGGAAAAATATTTTGCATATAATTTTACGTAACTGTTCATATTTCAGTTCAGAATAGTAATCCATAAAACAAATAAGTAGCAACATATTTTAAAAAGAGGAGCTTGGGTCGCTTCCATTTCCCTTTATGGTGTGGGGTTTTTTTGTGTCTGTTTGAATTGATCTGCACAGCTCAGACTAGGACTGAATGCTCAGACCAAGAATCCATAATTTCATATGATCTGATTGTTCTGCAGTATTACATTGATTTTTTTCCCCATTCTCCCTCTCTTTGGTATTTAACAAACAAGTTGATGCACCTGAGCTCAAGCATCCAGAGGAAGCAAAAAGAAGTGTTTTGTTCGGACTGAGGTGATAATATGGAGTCGTGGACATGCTTGTTAGAGAAAGGAATCTGCCACAAGGCACTGATGTCTGCAGCTACACAGCATTCAGGACTTAGGACTTAACACTCTGTTTATCAGCAAGTGGGCAAGTGTACTTAATGCCTATTCAGCATTTCATGGCTCACTGTAGAAGAACTGATTAGATGGAACTGAGATGTTGCCTACCCATGAGTAAGGCAGTCATTTTGTAAAGCTGTTTCCAAGTCATTTGTCAAGGCTTTCACACAAAAAATTTGGCAAATCAAAGTTTATGGTCCTGCAAAGTCAAGGTGAACATATTATTTCCAGAGGATAGAAGAGCATCAGATCCAACCAGTTAAATAAATCAATAAGTTGTGCACAAGTGTCCTGGTGGAGCAGCTCAGAACAATAAAGTTAAGAGAGGGAAGGGCTTCTAGCCACTGGTTTAAAGGTCCATTGATATCCTTCCTCAAACAACCTGGAATAGATTGACTATCAAAACATGTTCTTTACATTTAATACATTGTCAGCACACTAAAGCAAGACACAGAGACAGAAAAACTGTTTTTCTTAGTTTTTCTTTGTCAAAGAACTGAACTACTTAAGGAGACCCATCAATAAGGACCCAAAAACAGTGGGCTTTCATAATATAGTGGCTGATTAATAAATGTATTTAAATTATTGTCTCAATATTTCAGCACACAGTTGCATCTGAGAAGCTTTTGAAGATGTTGAATTGTTTCAAAAAATGAACTAGTCCAATAAGATCCCTTTCAGCCCAGACAAACACTGTCTTATCAAGAAAGCTGAACAGCACGGAAAATGCATGTTGCATGATTTGATGTGAAGCACAACAAGAATAAAACATATTTGCACTGTGCACTGAAACAAATGAGGTTTCACTCTATATCAGGAAAATCAATACAATAACAGGCTCTGTGCATGACGCACCCCAGGTGCATGCTTAATAAGTAACAGTCTCCCACACTGTTACGCTGAAAATAGAGCCTGCGGAGTTAGACGTTATGATATTGAACCCCGCGCCCCTCGTTCTTCCTTAACCACGCTCTCAAAGTTCTCATTCGGGATTTGGTACGAAGAGTTGGATGTTAAGCACTAAAACACAGTTCAGAAGAAGATTATGTTAAAAGAGTCATCCTGAGAAACCCACCTGCCTTAAAAAGAGAGCTGTGATGCTATCGGCTCCCTTAACTCCCATAAACCCCCCGTACCAGTTCACGCAATCCACTTCCACCTGCCGTCTACTCCGACGTACCTGTCAGACTGGTAGGGAATACTTATCTCAAGCTAGATGGGCAGGCAAAACACCTCAGAGCGAAAGTGTGGCTGGGCACGATCACGGCGTGCCGACAGAGACAGAGAGGAAGCGACAGAGAAACAAAGCGAGAGAGCTGCTCTGAGCCAACAGAAAGAGAGTGAGCCACCGATAAAGAGAGAGATGGGGGAATTGAAAAAAGCGATTGGGTTGAAAAACGGTTCTATCCTCTGAGCACTTTCCTATCAGCGAGGCGACAAAGCGGAATGAAGCCCAGGTATTAGCCTTCTCTTTGCCTTTTTAACTCACTCTCCCTCTCCTCCTCCTAGCAGGTAACTCCTCCACCGTCTATTTTAAGCCATTCCTTCAGCGTGCCGTGTCAAACAAGCCTGAAATCCCTGCTAATACTAGTTACCCCTGGAACACTGATCTCACTTCTTTCGTTAGACAAGTCATCCCCAATCCCTTCTCACCACACACATACACACAAGCGCACACACAATTTCCAAAGGAAAAAAGTTAGAAGAAAAAAAGTGCTTTGACATTGCCTTTACATTTTGAGCCTATTAAATCCCAGGATCTGTCTCACTTCTACCTGGATTTTACTTTAGTCCTATAGATAAGCCAAATTAAAATGAACTCACTGGGGCCGGTTTTCAATGCTTTGTGTTATCCAAAGACCTGTGTTCCATCTCGTTTGCACTCTTAACAATATCATGGGGCCCATGATAGTCTTTAAACAAGGAAGGTGAAGTGCTTCAATTAAAACTAGCTGTGTTCCAGGGGAAAAAGGGCACAGAAACAAGAAGGGTGAAGACTTTGCAATTTTTGATTTATGATACCTCAGAGTTCCCCAGCAGTGACTCAAGAGCTATCCATTTCTTCAGTAGTAGCATAAAAGACCTTGAACAGCTGCAAATCTTAGCATGAGCTGAGCGGTTAGCTGCAGCCAAGAAGGAAGAGCTTTTAATGAATACAGTAGAAAACAGCCGTTTTCATACGTAGGATATAGAAACACAATTATCTTCTCTCACTGTCTGAAGTTACGTCAGACCAAACATGTTTTTATTGTAGGTCAGTTCGAATTTGCAGTGTTATTTCTAAACAATGTCCTTTCCTCATGATGCCATCTTTTAATGAAGTGCACCATGTCCTCCAAAAAAGGCCCACACCTTGTTGTTGCTGTGCTCGCTCCAGGTTCGCACCCCATGATTTCCACATGCGATTGTGTTCACAGGGTTACATGTGTCACCCTTATTCCTTCAAATGTAAATGCTCATGATGTCCAAGGCTTCCATATAGTTCTGTTGGGGCAGCAGCATCACAAACAGGGTCTTAAAAAGGTTCAATAACTTGATAAAGAAGGCTGGTTCTGATCTGGTTCTGACCTGGTTCTGTTTCTGTTCTGGACACACCTGTAGAATCTCTGGAAATTATGATGCAAAGAAGAATTTTATATAAAATCAAAAAAATCATGGACAACCCTGAGTGTCTTCAGTCAGAAGCTGTCACAGCTGCCGCTGAGCTGTGACCACTCGCACCTGATCGGCATCCGCCTGATCCTCAGCTGCTGCCATATTAGGACGGAACTCCTCCTGCACGGCGTCAGATTGTTGTGAAACCCTCAGCGGTAACACCTTCAGGCCTGCTGTAGTAACTGGAGCTAACTGCACAGTATCTAACCTGTCTGTCTCTACCTAGATTCCTCTCCTGTCCCCGATCCCTGACTCTCCCGCTGGATAAGGACCTCCTGGCTTCGACCCCCTGTCTGTCTGACCCTGAGACTGCCTGATCCCGATTTGGATTCCCGGTTCTGACCCTGGCCTGTCTGACCAAGAATAAGCAATTTCCCAATAAACGTCTGGTTTGGTATTCACTGTTCAGTCCCTGTGTCCATCCGTGCCTGGGCGTGACAGAAGCTTCTTCAAATTTGCTGTACTGCAGACTGCTACAGGAGATCCTTCCTGCACACAGTAAACACCCTAAGCAGTGAATCTTTAGTTAATTGAGTCACAACATTTAATTTTCCTTTTAAATTCATAAAGTATTTTTGAATTTGAATTTAACTGGTCAATTATTTAATAAATATATTTGTATCATTTTGTTGCATTTATTGCAAAAAAATATTGCAAATATATTAAATAAATATATTTTATTTATTGTTTTGGACCTGTAATTAATTTAATGAGTCATTTATTTATTTCCATATTTATTCTTTGTAATGGCAGGATTGATCCTCTATAGCTGTTGCTGTTCTACGGTTCTTTTTTGTCCCAATGTTGTTCATCAAAAGGCTTAAGGAAATACTTTTTGAATTATATTCTACTGGTATATTTTGCTACAATAAGGTCGCAGAGGTTTTCTAAAAACTGGTTTTCACTCATCATGACCTGCATCTTCTGCAATAACTTGATGATGAGAATCCGTTCTATAGGCCATCCATTAGGTCTAAAGCAGTCAATATTAATTTGCACAGAGGCTAAGTTGAAGATTTCAGCTATTTTCTTGGCTATGCACCTCAACCTCTTCATATGTTCATATGTTGTTGTATTTCAAATGACGTGGACTCATTTGTCCAGATTTCTTTTTGTAACTTTGGTGCAAATTTTATGTGAGTGAGAAATAGATTTACACAGGAAAGGATCAACATGTTCAATACTTATTTAGCCCACCTTATATACAGGGTGCTGTCATATAGCTGGCATTATTTTTACAGGAAGTGACACAAAATGGATTCTCCTCGAAATGCTTCTTTTGATGCTTGGGAGAACCCACTGTGTAAGTCGTGTGAATCAATCTGAGTTTTATTGCTCTAAACTTTATGCAATACACCCTGGCTTTCATTGCTTCCATAATGCACATTTACTTACACTCTACGCATACACAGTGTTCACACAAACTAACTTCTATGTGAGCGTGCATGCCAGTAAATCTATTGAGTGTATTTCTCTGTGCCAAGGCGTCTTTTTTTTTTCCTGAGCCAAAGATAATACAATTCATTTTCCCCCTATTTCCTTACAATACATCTTTCAGTTCTGCCTTTTTTCTGCGCATGAAATTCATTTTCTAATGGAAATATTTGTTTTGTAAATCAAATATGTATTATGCACAGAATGCAAAGTGCAAATTAAATTATGTTAATGAAATGAAAGAGATATGAAATGCATATTTCATGGACAAAACATAACCCTGCAGAACAGTCATTTCTTGATAAAATCTTTAAACACAATCTCATTCGGAGAAAGACATATTGCCATGGCAGATAGCACCTCATTAAAATGGTCTCCTTTAATATCAGTCCTTAGTATATATGGGATTGTAAATAACCACTGGGGAAGAAGAACCAATAATGAAATACTGTCTTTAATAGCTTGCCATTGATGTCAGCATAAAAAAGTCTACTAGAGGAATATTGGAAATTGGGTGTGCACACACATAGTCAAAAGCTGTAAATGATTGCATATTTAAATAGAGCTGACTAAGGAAAAGATGATACAGATATTAGTAATAGGCAGAAAATTATGCTGACCTGACATAATTCCACAAAAAAAAGCCCAGACTGTTTTAAATTTTATATTGGTTACACTTAATGAATAATAGATTCTGTAGCCGTTGTTGTGCAGTCCATGATGTTAATAAAAGCCTAAGAATAGGAGCTCTGCTCTGCCCAGCCGACTAGCAAATGAACTAGACTGGCTTTTCAGCAGAAATAAATACAGAAAAAAAAATACAAAATACAAAAGGAAGGAGTGTGGGGGTGGAAAGTTAGGGATGAGGGCATAGAAAACAAGAGCAAACGGGGGATTGATAGCAGGGCAGAGAAAAAGATGCAATGTTCAGTAATTGTGAAAAGAACATACAGACAGACATCTGGACTGCTACCCAGAACAGAGGCTGCATTGTGGACACTGCTGAAACATGGAAGTTATGGGATGTTTAATTTTCTTGCAGTTTATTTTTTCATTTAAAAATGTTTCTGTGTTTTGAGGTAAAACCTAAAAACCTAAAAGATGCACTCAAGAAAGACTTGTTCAAAAGAAATCAGTTATGCTCATCACTAAGAAGCACTGTCTTAAATCTGTTAGCTAAAAACATATTCCAGCTGGGTTAAGACGTAAAGACATTAGTAATTTCTTTAACTGCCTTGAGGAACAAACAACCAAAACTCCACCAGACTAGTTATACACAACTGGAAGACATTCAAAACTGTTGTTAGTTTTCCAAAACACAACCAGGAAGGAGTGCGGGGGTTGGAAGTTAGTGGTGGCAACCAGAAAAATCTGATTACCATTTTCCTTAATGTTAATTTGTTTAAACCTAACATGTTTGAAACTTTTGTCACTTGAGTCAAAATAGACATGGTCAAAGTTCCACAAAAATAGGATTTCTTTCTTGATGGTACTTCCCTTCTCTCTTCTTCACAACTATAACAGGATTTGGGTCACCATTTCTTTGAAAACGTTTGTTGAGTGTAGTTTTTATTAATTAAGTAAATTGCAAAATGCTAAAACTTTATACACATGTATGTAAAGTAGGACTAAAACAATTAAAGAATATATTCTAGTGTAGATGCTATTTACACACCATCCATTCATTCATCCCTATTTGATCCTGCAGAAGGCCTAATGCCCTTTCTTATTTGTAAAGCAAATAATATCACACTGTATTTTCAGCTAACATTTTTAATTTTAAGAAACCTTGATACAAACCATGCTTCCGAAACAGCTGACCCAGAGTAATGATGTAGATGGAAAGTGGAGAAGGGTTTGTCTGATTTTCAGCAAGGAGGAAGATTTGTTGAAGAGTAGGCTGATTCTTGGCAGGAGGTCACCACACTCAGTCACTTTATATCAACCTCACTTTACATGCCTAATTTACCTCCATGTCTGCTTCCTCTTCTCTGCTCTTTACTGTTCCTGACCATCCCTCTTCTCTTTTCTCTTCACTGCTTAAACTTGTTTTTTTTTCCTTCTATTCTACTGTTTGTCTGGATTGAATGACCAGAAACATCAGAATTCAGGTCAGTTTAGAAGCCTTTACTTTTATTATGTTGAATGCAACAATCAGCTTCTGCACTCATGTGACTTTGCTCTCTCAACTCATCAAACACAGATATAAGTAGGGGAGAATATTTTAGCAAACAACAGTCTGCTATATATATATAGATAGATATGATCACTGGCAGGGCATAGCTGTTTATCGCACGGAACCACTATCCAGGACGAAACAACTAAGATCCATAAATACATCAGGGACAAAGCCTCAACAGACAATGTGCTCAGTGAATGTCTCAGACAACAGGGAACGGAGGTTGAGGTGCCAGAAATACCATCATGGGAGGACAAGCCCCTACATGGGATGTACCACCAGCAAATAACCCAAGTGGCTGATATTAGTAAATCCTACCAATGGCTGGAAAAAGCTGGACTCAAGGACAGCACAGAGGCCCTCATCCTGGCCGCCCAGGAACAGGCCCTAAACACCAGAGCAATAGAGGCCCAGATCTACCACACCAGACAAGACCCAAGGTGTAGGTTGTGCAAGGAGGCCCCTGAGACAGTCCAGCACATAACAGCAGGGTGCAAGATACTGGCAGGGAAAGCATACATGGAACGACATAACCAAGTGGCAGGCATAGTGTACAGAAACATCTGTGCAGAATATGGACTGGAAACCCCGAGATCAAAGTGGGAAACACCCCCAAAGGTGGTGGAGAACGCCAGAGCTAAGATCCTGTGGGACTTCCAGATCCAGACAGACAAAATGGTAATGGCGAACCAACCAGACATTGTCGTAGTGGACAAACAACAGAGGAAAGCCGTTGTGGTAGATGTAGCAATACCAGGAAAAAGGAGCACGAGAAACTGGAGAAATATCAGGGCCTCAGGGAAGAACTGGAGAGGGCCTGGAAGGTGAAGACCACAGTGGTACCTGTGGTCATCGGGGCCCTGGGGCAGTAACCCCCAAACTGGAGCAGTGGCTACAACAGATCCCAGGAACAACATCAGACATCTCAGTCCAGAAGTGTGCAGTATCTTGGCACAGCCAAGATACTGCAGGACCCTCAAGCTCCCAGGCCTCTGGTAGAGGACCCGAGCTCAGAGGATAAGAACCACCCGCGGTGGGCGAGAAGGGAATTAAAATATATATAAAAATAGATATATAGATATATATATATATATATATATATATATTATATATATATTTTTTTTTTTGTACTTCATGACTTTTCAACTTTGTGGAATTGAGCAACAAGAACCTGAAGTTGAAGTTTCTTTTTTTTTTTCAGTCCAAGTTTAACCAATAATTAAATAAATAAATTATCACATTATCACAAATAATACTTAAAATTTAATGTAATTTAATAATTTATGGTGGAGTAAAGGTTTAATACAAACCATATGTGATTCAGGCTCCTTCTTAACTAATTGTTCCCATTAGTTTCCCTATTTTCCTCCAGTCAGACTTGGTAAACGTAGATAAAGACCATATTGTGATGAGTTGACACATTGTTTCTAAGTGAAGCACAAGAGGGAATGTTACAATGACACAATGAATTCCCATTTTCTCAAAGATTAAAAAGACCCAAGGAAAGACGTTGAGATTCTAAAATGGGACACAGCATTCAGGCAATTAACACCATTCTTCTACGGCCCCTTTGAATCTTTGAAGAAAATACTGTTGAAGAAAGAATACCAATGGTAAATTTGGTGGTAGAGAGAGGTGACCTTGTTAGGTAATTAACATTTTATTCTGAGTTTAATTAGACAAACTAAATCAATTCAGCCTAGGTAAGAAAAGATGGGGCCTCTGAATGCAGGAAAGAGAGAGAAAAAAATGTCTGTTTTAATTGTATGAAAGCATTAAAAATGCACCTGTTCGCCGGCAAATTGCTTCACTCATGGAAATCCACAGGGAGATCCAGCCCCTATTCAAAATAGCATCAAGTTGTTAAGCTAGCTATTTATGTGCTTGAGTACATGGAAAGGAAAACAGAGAGGGGGGGGGATCCAAATTATGTTCCTCGTTCACAGTCCCCCTTGTTAGGGATTCTAAACAATGCTTCAGAAACTTTTTAGATTTGGTGCTTTGTGTCTCTGTTGGCTTGTCTTCACATGCCAAACTTTGTCTTAACCCCCTTTGGTGTGCAGCAAATAGACTCAACCTCCCAGCAACAATTTCCTTGAAGTTTTCATCCTCTGCTCCCCATCCCTTTCCTCCCTCTCTTTTTTTCCTTTGAATCCCTGAGCTGCTGTTTTATTTGCATCTGGTTAAAAATTGAAATGAAAATCCTCTTGTCAGGAAATGCTGAATGATAAGGAAGGGGAGGAGGGCTTATATCAAGATCATCAACAATTTTAATGTCACTGGCCATTTAAGATATCTCCAAGCACTTTGCTTGCTTTTGTTACTTCAAAACTGGACCATTGTAAATCTTTGTTATCAGAAAGACTACAAAATGCAGTTAAATACCTTCAACTGGTGCAAAATGCAGTTCTGATTAAAGACAGAGTGATTGTATACTAAAGCTGCTACCCCCAGGACCAGACCCTGGAAAACCGGAAAATAAATAGATGGATGGATGGATGGATGGATGGATGGATGATGGATGGATGGATGGATGGATGGATGGATGGATGGATGGATGGATGGATGGATGGATGGATGGATGATGGATGGATGGATGGATGGATGGATGGATGGATGGATGGATGGATGGATGGATGATGGATGGATGGATGGATGGATGATGGAGATTTTTGAGAAATCCCAGGCATATTATTTCTCTTCTTATTGTGGTATTTCGTGAATAGAAATAATTTTGGTAATTCTAACTGATCTAAAAAAAGATAGGTGTAATTTATCTTCAAACAATGGGTTGAAAAAATTTGTGTGTCCTTTTATTCTGTTTATAAATGAGAAAAACTCTTGGTCAAGACTATAAAAATTATCTGCGATTTCTCTTTTGCAAATTCAAGCAAGAAAAGCCCTATTTATATATTTCATCTACAATCATTAACACATTATCTTACAACAAAATGTTGATTACTATATTCTGTTATAATATCGCATGTTAAATTTATTCAAAGGGGCAGTATCTATTTTCCAGACAGTGTTATTTTATAGCACAATCAAGTAACAATGTTACCTTCAGTTGTTAAAAAAAAGTGACATATATCAAATATAACTTAAACAAAATTTTACTTTACTCCCTGGGCCAAATACAGCCCACACTTTTATATTTATGCTGTAGTATAGTAAACACAATATGGAACTGACTAATTTTTGTTGGTCCGACATCCCTTATGGCGCCCCCATACAGTGTTGAAGCATTTTCAATGTGTTTTTTTAAAGACAAATGACAGTCTGTAGTCTGAGCACACACTGCATGCAGAATTCAGATTGTTGTTTTTATGAGTGGAAAGATTGTGTAAGTAGTTTTGATTAGCGTTTAAAATGTGTAATTTGAAGTTCAGAGCTTATGTTCAGCGCTCTTAGTGTGAACGTTTGCTGGGTGTTGTGTGTTCATCTGCTCCATTGAAGCTATGGATAAAACAGATGGTTGTCAAATGGCTTCAGTTTATTACTTTGGCTGTCCTGTAGCATAAAAACAGACCCTTGGCTGCAATCACCATAGTCCTACAAATCTGAAAAGCTGGTAACAAGTTAAACAGATCGACCAGATCATTGTAAAAACCGTAAACATTTAGCTAAAAGTTAGCTCACTGGCAGCGACATCAGCTGCTGGAGACAGAAGACATTTTGTGTATCGTTACATAAAGAAAGAAATCCTCAAACAGCCTCTCTGTGCAGTTCTAAAATCTAAATACAAGATTTAACAGGTGGTGCTCTTTAGTGGCTGAAAAATCCCCTCTTGACTAATGCTGCAAGAAATTAGCCTTTGCTAGATGACTAATTTACCAATAATTTTTTAATTAGTTGACTTGTCAATTATTATTTTAATCCATCTTTCCTTTCTGTGGGCCCTCCTGCGGTTCTCATCAGTGGTTCATGTATTTTGTTAACTCACCTTTGCAAGTATTCCCTGGTCTAATTCTGAATCTACGGCGTCATATTCCTGCCAAAACCCCAGAGAAACTTATTAACCCATCACAACATTGAGTTTATTAATTGAGAGAGAACATAGCTTTGATTGTGGTAACTTTCATTTCTCCACAGGCCCATAAATGCAGCAGGCCAAGTGGTAAAATGTGTCTCTATTGCAGTTAATATAAAAACACTGACAAGGTTCTGATGTGCTGACAGGCAAAATTTGTGATGACAGTTTTCAAGAGACGATTTTATATATTAAAATATCCACATCCGTATGGATGTGGATATTTTGGACCGCATCCAAAATATAAGGATGTGGTCACACAATATGTTTTTTAGTTTCGTAATGGTAGCAGTAAAGATATGCTATCTGTTAAACCAATAAGTGATTATCCCTAACGTGGACTCTTGTTGTACAAACACTATTATTTCAAACCCTCACATAATGCAAATGCGATCCAAATCTGATTTTTTGTTTGGATTTTTTTGCCCATATTTAACTTTGTCACAGCAGTCTGAACGGCCAAATTCTGATCTTGTTTCCCCCCAAAAAATCTAATTTATCCCACTTCCATATGTGGGGCTAAATTAGAGACATATCTAACAGTTCTGAAAGTCTTCAGATTTAGCTAACCTCTAAGTATTTTTTTGTTTTTTTACAATGACCTGAATGGTTTGTTTACTTTGTTGCCAGCTTTTCAGACTGTTCATTTTATCTTATGCTTACATCTTTGATGTGAGACACGGGTCATAATTCTGCACCATCAGGCATAAATACGGACGTAAAACATGGCTGAAAATTACAATTATGAAAATTATGAAAGGAGTCTGTCACTGAAGAGCATCTTATGGCAATCCTACCGCTCTTGACTCTGACCACACATCCAAACAGACCTCTGCAGAGATTATACTCAATTCTCCACAAAAGACCACCATCAATGTCAGTGGTGCTTTCTTTTATGAGATTATTTTGTATTGTTATTATTCTGTAGTAATCCTGTTGACTCTCATTCATCAATAATATTTAAAATCCATCCCTAGACAACTCAATTTATTATTAGTCCCGTAAACAGTGAGCTGTCTATGTTCTTCTGCACCTATGAGTTGTTTTGGTCTCACACATCTTTCACACAGATGTCTGACAGCGGTCACATTTCTTTAGTAGTATGAACAATCATGCTTATAAAACAGCAAAAAATTTAAATTGAGCTTTCAGATCTTCTTTTTAAAACTCTTTAATAAAGAGTCTTTATCCTTCTAAAAGTTCTGTATTTGCTACGGAGCTGCATTCGTTCAAAGCAAAAAAGAAGAAAACATTAGAAGATGAAAAGTGAGCCGTCGGTATTCAGTGAAACAAGCAGCTCCTAAAATTGGTGAAGGCCGGCTGACGGTTGGATCACTGCTCATCTCCCACAGGCAAACCGCATGCGGCAGGTAGTGAGCAGGCAATCGCACAACTATAATTGGCCACAATTAATGCCCTAATAACACAGCCATCACCTCCTGGCCCTCTAGAGGAGAACCCTTTACTTCTTTTCAGAGAAAATACACACAAGTACAAAGCTATGAGAGAGTAGAGTGAGAGAGACACATGAGTGAAATAAAGAGAGACTAGGCCACTGTGAAGAAGACAACCGGTGAACAAAACCACTTCACCTTGTGCAAGACGAGCTCCAATTGGCAGTGCTTCATCTGGCCTCTATTATACTGATTAATTAGAGTTTTACAAT
This sequence comes from Poeciliopsis prolifica, assembly GCF_027474105.1. Taxonomy (NCBI): domain Eukaryota; kingdom Metazoa; phylum Chordata; class Actinopteri; order Cyprinodontiformes; family Poeciliidae; genus Poeciliopsis; species Poeciliopsis prolifica. Next base: position 2,955,266 of record NW_026562432.1, read on the forward strand.
TTCCTTGTTTGAATTGTTAGAAAATGACAATGGAGGTCATGTGAAAAGCTCTAATTCTGCACCTTATGGCGTAAAAAAAACCCAAGACCTTAATCCTTAAATACCCTGCATGCTCTCCGATAACAATGAAGACAGACTGCGAAGAAACAAAGACAATAGTTTTAAAAAGTAGAAAAACATGTTGTCCTCTGCTTAAATTCTTCCATTTAACCCCAGTCCTTCTGCCACACACACACACACACACACACACACACACACACACACACGCAACACACCCGCACACTGTCTCCAATACTCATTGCTCTTTTCTTATTTTTCAGACTTTTTTTTTTAACTTAATGCCATCTGGCCCTCTCATCTCCCACCATAAAAAAAGAAAACTAATTCATGTTCCGAGTCATCAGTATGATGAATAGTGCAGGTCCAGGTGCTACTGGTGTAAAAAAGGAAAGAGAAAGGAAAGGCGGAGGGGCGGTGTGTGTGTGTGTGAGCAAGAGAGACAGTGACTGATAGAAAAAGGGAAAGAGTCAGGGAAAAGAAAAATTGTGCTTGTTTTCTAATTATGACTGAAAGTCATTATAAGGTAGTCTCATTTTTAAATAAAGAGATTGGGTTTATGTACATCCCTCTACAGTGAATTTCATAAAAATCCCCCTGTGAAAAGGCCAATGGTAATTTGCAGTTTGGTTCGTAAACACAAACTTGCAGAGTCTGCTATTGGCTTACAAGATGGAAAGAAGTGAATCATTCCTTAATTTCCTCAACTTTTGCAACAAGTCGGGCAACTTTTGTCAATAAATTATTAAAAAACAACTTTACAATTACTCAAATTATGGCATTTGATGCAAGTTCCACATAATTCTACAGAAAATGATTTTGATGCCCAACGTGTGTTTTAGAACTTCTACATGTTGTTTTCACTCTTTATATAATTTTTCCTGTTGTGTCCACAGTGCTGTGTGCAGAAGCTGGGCTGGTTTTTTGTCTCTTACCTTTGCTCTGCAGGATGTAACCAGCAGGCGTGGCCTCCGACTAGAACCCATCTGAGATAATTAGGAAAGAGTATTTAGAGGAGCGGTTTCCCTGAAGCAGATGTCAGATGGTTTTCTCACACATCGTGGGAATCTGGGTTGATTAGACCTAGATACTCTCCTTTAGTCCACTCCACAGTAGATCTTGGGGCAGTTGGGACCAGCCACCGAAGGTTCCTGTTGGCTTGCTGGCTCCCTGAGGTCAGTAATCCTCACACTCCACCACTGACTAGGCAGTTGCAACAGAAGTGCACCAAGCAGATGTGGACAGGGACTTCCACATCTACTCTGAAGTCCCATGGACACAGAAAACACTAACAAAACTCACAGGTCAACTGGAGCCAGATGCATCAAGCATGGGCCTTTAGAGTCTGAGGCTTGTCCCACTCAGCTCCGCTTACCTTAGAGACTTTGTTCCAGACTTTTGGAGCTCTAAATTAGAGCATGGCTTGTTATGTGTTAGAATAACTCATTTAGCTATGCAGGAACATCTACAGTCTATCTGGTGTATGGAGTCAGGTTGGTCATGTGGCAGTAAAACAGGCAGGGGAGTGGGATAGAAAAACACTTTCTTAGAGCATGCTATGGGTTGCACAACTTCATATTTTATTTAAAGCCAAGGTCAATATGATGGAAGTTGAGTTGACTTCAACTAGTCACTGTGACATCATAGAAACGCACAAAGAAATGCTTCTTGACAACCTACGTACATTCACAGCAAACACAAACAAAAGCAGCTTAAACTGAAGTCTTGTTATGCAGAATCAAAAAAAAAAAAAAAAAACATTATATCGGACTTTGTCGGCAGCAGTAAACTAGAGCAGAGATCTGCTGTCATCGAAGTTTGAGTCTTTTTGTTTTTGCCCAACACCAGCTGATATTAATGACCAGGTACATGCTGGTTGACTCCGAGGTGAGTCAGCCTCACCTAGGAGTCAAATTATTGAAAGGGTTACAATTGGGCATGTTGGAAGATATCAGTTTATTACAAACTGATATCTTTTGATTATGGATAAATTGAGCGGACCCGCCTGCAGCAGGCTGCTCCGGTGACTCCAGGCAGTGGAAATGCCGTCAACAGTGAGATGACAACAGCATGACGACTAGCTTAAGTGAGCTGGGAATGTTCATGTATGAGTGACGGAAGATTAATAATAAACAGACTGTGAGCTCAGTCGTTATCCACACATTACTGGACGTAACGGTCACATTATGAACAAGTAGAAACATATCTAAATCATGGCTCCATATAGACACGGCACTGATGAATGTTAATGAAGTCTGTGTGTGGCTTCAACTTTACAATGAGTTGATGACACACAGTGGAAGCGCATAGAGAATGATACGACTACATGTTGGATGCTAAGTGACATAAAATAACTTTTCAGTCACTCAGTGGTTTGTAAGTGATGTGCAGCCTGGACCTGAAGGGCACAGGTTGCCATTGTTAAAACACATGCACATGATCATTTTTCAGCGCAACCATGTAGACACACGTTCTTTTACTGGTATGCACACTGGTGATGGATAATGAGCATACACGTTTGACTGTGTGTTTGCGTGTGTGCGTGATTGAGCCTAGTAGCTCATCAGTGTCAGGCCTGAAAAGGTTGTGGGATGAATGAGAGCAGAGAATCAAAGAGAGATTACACGTCTGACCATGTATCATTCTCGATATATTGAACGCAGCCTTTGTGGAGATGGGGGCCGCTTATAAAAAGTGGCATTGTGCAGTGCCTGAAAGAGCGTGTGGGCTCAACTCCATGACTAATCTGTCCCCTCGCATTATTTTATTCAATCTTCCCCGACTTTATGTCTTCGACATTTTGCTACACTCAGTAACTTTGAGTTGAATGGACAATTTTAAAGATTTTTAAAAGGCATTTGCTCAGGCCCGTGTGCTGAGAGAACAAAAATAGAGACTGTCTCTTTGTTTCAGTGCATAACTTATGACTAAAAGCGGGCAGGGTAAAGTCTTGAGCACATTCTATTTCAGACTCAATATTCAAAAGAGTATTGAATTTCTAAAGGGAAATATTTGATAAAACAAATAAAAGAATTTCCTTTCTCATTCTAGTTTCTATAACCCACTTCACCCTCTGTACTCACTTAGGTAAGGCACACACACACACACACACACACACACACACACACACACACATGCACTCAACTCATGGCCACTTATTCATAGAAACAATTCAGTTTACCCGTTACTCTTCTGTTCTTTGTTCACATCCTGTCAGAAGAAGCATGCCACACGTGATGGTCGTCACAAAACAAACCGCTGCTACTGCATAGGACAATGTGTAGCATGAGGAGATGTTTACACTGTTGTAAAAGCGTGGGAAAATACAAAAGGACTTTTTTTTTTTTAAATGTATTTTTGGATTCCATTTTAAAATTAGTCAGTTTCTTAGCAAAAGATGTGTGACCATTACAAACCATTACAAAGGTTGTGCAGATTGTCATGTTATGCTAAAAAAAATTCTGGATTTTCCATCAAATTTTAGGTTGATTCTTTATAACAATGAAGTTCAAACACAACTCTCAAAAAGGTGAATGCTTTTTTTTTTCCCCCATAGATGTAAGTGTCTTATGGACGACATTTTTGAAACAAGTAGGACAAATACTGCAGATTTGTATCTACGTACTTAGTAGTGGGTTTTGTAGCATCTGCTAACATTTACATATTTTACACTATTCTTTAAACATCGCAGATAGGAATTTTATACATGCAACAAATTATTGTTGCAACTGTTATTGTTCCGGCTTTTGATAAAGAGAACAGCAAAAATGTCTGACAGTAATAAATCTGATGATGATTGTAATAAGGTTTCTGAATTTGAAACCTACTGGATGACGACTGGATTCTGATTTTAGTCTCTTTTCAGTAAAGCTTTACAGTAACTCCCTACAGGTTTAATTGTAATCTGATATAAATATTCATTACTAATAAAAGTGGTTTATTGTCACACTTGGATCTTTAGTGTAAGTATTTTTGATCACTTATGCAAGATATTTGTCACACTGTACAGCTCAATATTTTTCACCATTTTTTAAGGGATATATATTTACACGATTGGAAGGGAAGCACATCAGACAACATGTCAGGCGGTTGTAAGTTTTCCATCACTGACAATATTCAATTATGCCTGTAACGTCCGTAATGTCCCACTGTCTGACTGATTTTCGGAAACACTGCACGCGTTTTTACTTTAGGGAAGGAAAATCTAATAGATCAACACTCTTACTGAAAGTGGACTTTCGATGAAGAAGGTGAAGTGGTAAGACCAGATCATCAAGGCAGAGAACTCTCATCCGCCTCCATTAGTTCTCAGAATGCAGCTGGTGGTAAGAGGTTGAGACATTTGGAAAAATGGGACTCAGCAGCCTTAAACAAAAAACTAAAGTTTACATTGTAGGGTTTACATGAAAAGAATGAAAATTTAAAAAAGTTAGAAATAAACAAGTTCTAAAACATTTTATGTAAACAAGAAATGATTTACTTCTTAAATTAATTGGTTAAATGTACTTTTATTTTATCTTAATGTAACTGCTAAAATACTTCTATTATCTTAGTCAAGCTCCCTCATTTGCCCTCTTACGTATGTGGAATCATACAAACACACACACACACACACAGAGATGCTTCTTTTTACCTTCAAAAAGGCTGGGCAGTGCAGTCTGCATGAATAAATAGTTTAAGTGCTTATATTTCTGTTGCTGCTTACTCAACTGCTAACAAGACCTGTTTCTCAGTCAATGAGCTACTTCGGCATTCATGAGGATCACTGGAAGACACTTTGCATTCAACGCCAATCACAAACTGCAGAAAAAATGAAGAAAAAACACACACACATATAGAAATCTAATTACAAGCGGCATTCTGTGATGCTTCAGCATTCCTCAGTGTTTCACCACATAAAACAGACGAAGCTTTTCCAGACTGGCTGTTGAAGCATGGACACACAAAAGAACTGCAACCAGGTAAAAATGATTAACCACCAAGATACACACATCACTTGCTTTTGAAGATTGGGTAAAGAGAGCGAGCATCTTTTAAATATATGTTGAGAATATTATATTAATTATGTAAGTATATATCCAAGTGATTGTAACCATGACACTTTGCAACATAATAATGAATGGTTTAAAAAGTGATGAATTTTGGTGATAAGCCGTTCTACGATTTATAACCCAAATGCAGAAAGACAGAGGAAGTAAGTCAATTGGAAGATTTAATGGGAAAAAAATTATAAAAACAACAGGGAGCGAGATCAGAACAAAACGTAATTTTGATCTGTGGTTTATTCAGGCACAGTCACAGGGAGGTTGTTTATCGCCACCTTTCACTGAACGAGAGGCAAGGTGCACCCTGGACAGGTCACCAGGTCAACACAGACACACCCATAACCACAACCTTGCATACAAACTCAGGGGGCAAATTGAAGAGTCCAGCTGACATGACATGCATGTTTTGGACTGTAAGGAGAAACAGAGGGACCTGGAGATAGCCACTCATGCACAGGGGGGACGTACAGGCTTCAGGGAGAGACCTGGCCTGGATTTAAAACCAAGACCTTTTTGCTGAAGGGCAAAAACTACCAACTGTGCCATGAATCACAACTTTTATAAATCACTTTGAATAAATAGTCTTGCCAAACATGAAAAATTATGTTCAGTCAAGTTTGTGTTAGAATTCCTGCCCAATGCCATTATGCTTTATGCCATTCATAACAAGTTCATTCAAAACTGGCATAATGGCATAATACATGGTTTTCCTGCTTGTAGATCCATTTCCTTTGGCCCACACAACATCAGATATTAAAGTAATCATGCACATTCTAACATAGCAGCAACTTGCAACAAAGTTCATATGGGGTTCCTTACTGCAGAGCCTTACCATAGCAGAGCATTAGCAAGCAGCACGGTGGCGTAAATTGCAACAGCGGTGAGGTAATGTTTCTTGAATCATGCTATTTGAACATTGAATTTACAGATTTGTTAAGCCCTTGTAAGTATTGGTGTCCAGCAAGTGGAGCGCTAACAGGTTTCACTGAGTACCCTGAAGCTTTTCCCACTTATTAGTGGTTTGGGCCATTAGCGCAGCTGCAGCAAACAGGTAGTATTGAGCTTGTATAAACTGTATGGGAGATGTGAGCAGGATGTACATGACAGTGACTGACAACACCAAGCCCTTCCTCCTGTCTCTGATTGGTTGTTTCTGACTTGGAGTTGTATATTTTTGCAGGTGGCAGTAGGACCACAGGAATGCTTTTATAAAATCATCTGTCTCATATTATACTGTTAAGACATAGTGACAGTATTGATAAAATGCAAAAATATATTTTTATGAAAGTTATCAAGCTATAATGAATTACGTGTAATTTACTAAAAATATTACTTTTTCATCCCAACTCTCGACCAGTCAATGAAGTTTATTTGTGTGTCACATTTCTGCAACAATGCAGTTCAAATGCTTTCTGTCATAAAACACAAAAATATGAAGTCATAAAAACAACATACAGTCATCCAGTGTGAAAGCAATAGCAAACATTAAAACACATTAAATGTTTCTTTTATTGTGGTTCAAAAGCAACTTTTAACAGCTGGGTTTTTAGTCTTGATTTACAGCAGCATTGCTGTAAATCAAGTGGGTCTTGGAGGTTGATTCTGGGTCTGGATGCAGACCAAACAGATATAAGTCAAGAAGGTTGATGCAATAGCTGAATATCTTTAATGTGTTGTGGTGCAGTGACTTATAAACTATTTATAAGAAAACAGTATTTTAAAGTCTGTTCTCTCAGTGGAAGGACTGTAGAACTGGGTGATGTTCTCTGTCCTCCTGGTTTTAGTCAGAACTCCAGCAGCAGCGTTCTGGATCAGCTGCAGCTGGAGGATTGATGTTTTAGGCAGACCTGAGAAGATGTTGTTCATGAGTAAATGTGAATAAAGGTAACACTTGTTCACCTCTATTTTCCATTACACATTCTCACAACAAGTGCTGCTAAATCTGTCAGCAGCTTGAAATCTCAGTTAAAACCCTGGAAGGAGGCCGGGAGAAAACATGCTGAAAATAGCCAGTTTAAAGTGCTACATTGAAGAGTAAAACACAGATTTATTCAACAGAAGCGAAAGACCAAGGGAGAGTTTTAACACATTTACACCAGAGAGCTCTCTGAGGAGAGATGCACCAGTGGGTGGTTGCACAAGAGCTTATTTGAGTATGTAGTGTATTACTGCCGGTGTGTGTGCTGAAGGGTGTGCTGTGTGTGTGTGCGCACGCGTTTTCCCATCGGTGCGTTGATCGCTCTTATCCGTACACCCACCTTTTTCTTGGTTTTGAGACAATCTCCCAGGATGCCTATTCTACATTAAACAGTGCTTTGAAGACAATTGAGCTGAGACCCAGGCTGATCAAGGCTCCCTTATCCTTCCAAGCACATCTATTATCAAAGCCTTCGTACCATTACCGTCATTATACACTATGTATTATTATTATTATTTTGAAATGCAGCGCTGAGAGCAGGCGAGAGATGAGAGCCGCCGTAAACAAATCTATTATTGGTGATGAATTGCATAATAACACAGGCATAATGCCATTCTCTCACAAAACTGGTGAAGGTGCTGAACTGGAAAAAGTACCCCATCTGTAAAATTTGAATAAACAATGGGGGGGAGAGGCAGAGAGACAAAGATGGAGTGGTCGTTAGATGGTGTGTTTTTACTTGAAAGTTAAAGACTGCAGTTTGGGTTGTGAATGTGTCTGTGCAGCCGTCCTTCTATTAGCAACCATTACTTACATGTCAATCAAAAAATTAAAAGAAGTGCCATTTCACAACAGAAAGCTTGAAAACATATAAGAGATTGTTATTTATAAAACAATATCTACAGGGCAATTTTAGATTACAGAATGTTTTTTTTTGTTTGTTTTTGTTTTTGTTTTGTTTTGTTTTGCCGAATGCTGTCCTTTCTCATCTGTTAGATGTACCTGATGAGTTTCATGTCCATGCAGAGCTCAGTCTGTGGAGGTAAGCTCCCACACAGCAGCTGGTTGCCAGCAGATGTTGACCATCAACACTAACATGTACATGTAAATGATGAAAAGGTATGATCTCTACTTACCTGACAACCTTATTTCTATCTGATACGTCCTCTGCGTGGCTGAGAGCTCCTTCAGGGACAGATTGCTGCATCCTAGGCACACAAAGGAGCGACATTAGAGATCCTTCCTCCCAGCAGTCACCAGACCATCACTGCTGCCAACAAACTGAGACTCAGTGAATTGTTTACATTCCTGCTGTTATCTGCATAGTCTTTCAACTTCTGTTAAATAGTCTGTTCATGCAAAAATATACATACACATTTTGCCCTTTTTTAATAATCCTACTTAGTTGTACATTACTTTGAATCTCAGTACTTAATGATCTGAATTTCCCCACTCAGGTACCATGAAAGTCATTTCTCTTTTTATTTATTTTGTTAAATTTGGTTATGTAGTTGATGACATCATTTTGTCAAACTAGTTTACCAGTACAGAATACATTCAGTATATCTACTTATAGGCCAGGATGGGAAGAAAACGTCTTCCTTCTCTTTACCAGAAAAAAATGATAGCAGCATAATCCTAGCTTCCTTTAATTTCTTTCATTTCTGGGTCACAGAGGAACAAGTGAGTGAACAAATGTGTCCACGTTCCTCTCTGCACACTCAGACACTGTTTAGTTATGCTAATTGGAATATTTTTGGGTCAATTGTAAGCCTACCACAGACGGCTGCCACGCCTACCCTTAGCAGAGCCACTTACATTTTTAATATTTCATTTAATTTATATGGGCCACCACTAAGTCGATCTGACAATGCCAGAAAAACACCTTTATTTCTGTCTTTTTTTCCCTCACTATGGTTAGAAGAAGATGCCTTTTAATAGCAATTTCATCGATCTTATTTCTGGCCTTCTTTACCTGACTCCCTGCTCTTATTTGCTTTAAAATCATTCCACCCTAAGAAATAATCAATACAAACAATTATGAGATCCAACTATAGCACTGCTGTGTTCTTCTCCTTTTCTTTTGTTTCTCCTCTCCTTCCTTTCTGTGCTTGTATCCTTGTGTCTATTCTCAAACCGTCCTCTCTCCTTGGTGATTCAGCGGGTATAATATTTAATTATAGTCTATAATTTATGCAGGTTATCAAAGTCTGAGAGCATTGTTTTATGTACATTGTGTAAATTGCTTTTTTTCCCTCCTCTTTTCGTCTGTCTTTTTGTCTCAGTCTTTGCTATTCCAACATTTTTTTTTACTCTTGGTTGGAAGACGAGTAAATTCTTTGCAGGCATAGAAAGAGATATTGAAACCCGGGTGCAAATGTAAAATGAATAAACAGGCTGGATCTCTTCTTCAAGGGAATAAATGAGATCTACACAAAATAATTTAAACTTGGCCCATTCATCAAGTCCAACCAGAGAATGTGTGTGGTAGTGGCCTGTGTATGTTGTCCGTACAGTTTGCATGTGCGTGTGTGAATAATGGTGGTAGTATCTTTATGTAAAGAGACAAAATGACTAGATTAAGAATGATGAACAAGAAAAATAGATACAAGTTTTTGTATAAATTAAAATTGTCCCGAACATTTACAGAGGCAAAAAATAATTATTGCCAACATTATATGCCAATAAAAGGGAAAACAATAAATGTAAATGGAAAGTGTATTTATATTCTAATCTGGTCAAAGAATATACTGTGACTTTCGCTGAGGAATTTAATGTTGTTGCTTCTCATTACTTCAGGTGACCATACTGAAAATGCACCTCAACATTGTAAAATGCACAACAGAAAAATGGTGCTTTTCTCAAAAACTGGTTGTTAAGTACAAACTCAGGCAGTCGGTTTACGTAAGTTCACTGTTCCAGACACACAGTAGAACTGGAGACTCCCTGAAAAGATTTCTACTTTGATTCTCAGTCCTCAAATCTCATCACTAATTACTGCAGTTTCATTATTTTTATCTATTCTTTTATAATGCTCAAATGTCAGTATGAAAATCTGCAGAACAGCTTATATGTTAATATTAATTACAGAGCAAGTATTAACTGAGCCAACAAACTCTTAAGTCATTTCTATTTGGCAAAATACAGTTATCTATGACTAATGCCAAAATAAATGAGCAAATGAAAAGTTAATGCCACGAATTGGACAGAGGTAATCCAGTCCTCTGCAAATGTGAACCAACAGCATAATAAAATGACTAAGAAACAATCAAGCATTAATTAGGGGTATTAACACATTAAATAGAGTGCTTAAAGTATTGGAAACACCAAGATATGTGTGTGTGTGTGTGTGTGTGTGTGTGTGTGTGTGTGTGTGTGTGTGTGTGTGTGTGGGTGTGTGTGTGTGTGTGTGTGGGGGGGGGTGTGGGGGTGGGTGTGTGGGGGGTGTGTGTGTGGGGGTGTGTGTGTGTGTGTGTGTGTGTGTGTGTGTGTGCGTGTGTGTGTGTGTGTGTGTGTGTGTGTGTGTGTGTGCGTGTGTGTGTGTGTGTGTGTGTGTGTGTGTGTGTGTGTGTGTGTGATTGCAGCTGCTGATTTCTCCTCAACTATAACTTCAGTTTAATCTAAACCATTTCTGATCATTTTGGACCTTTCCAACAACACTTCTGTTTAAAGCCTACAATGGTTCACAACTGTTAAATACCAGGGTAACACAATGATTAATCATTCCAAAACATTTTCTAATTTTAATGCAACATATCTTATATAATTTCTATAAGCAGAACCAAATGCATGAAGCCACCTGGTTGCATGGGTTTGAACACATTTTTTAGCCTCTTTTTATTGATGCAAATACAATACACAATTTATCTTGGTTTATTAAACATTTTATTTCAAGAGGACATATGCATTTAAATCCTTTTCATATGTAAATCTTTCTATATCAAGTAGAACTAGGATGCTTTGTTCTGACTTCTTGGTTGCTGTAGCTCTGCAGACCGCTGGTTTATCTCTGATCTGAGGTTTTAGAGCAGCTTGTTTTTCTGTGTTTTTAAAAATGCTAATGGGACATTTCCCACCCCGCCCCCTTCAGGTCGCACAGCATTCCAGTTCACCTCGTTTCAGTTTGATAGCAATGACATTAATATCTACCAGCAGAGAAACATTTTACTCCAAAGTTTATTTAAGATTTCAATAAAGGAAGACTCGGCCTTCTGACCTTCCATGTTGGAGCCAGAGTCTGACCCAGAGCAGGAGAATGAAGACGACCAACCTGCAGAACCACACGTTCAAATGACTGCATTGCCATGGTGTTATTACAGTGTTTACAGCCTCACCAACTACCTACAATATGGAACATAGATTATCTATACTGTCCATATAGATACCTATGAAAATATTAATGCTACCTCAATATGAATGAAGTATAAACTCATACTTAAGGAGTTAACAAACGGGAGCATCAAAAATGTCACCAAATCCATTTAGGTCATGTGTTTTCCAGGATAAAAGCAGCAAAAACAAAACCAAGTATATCTAGATCATGTGGTTCAGTTATATCCTCAAGGAGGGAGCTAGCAGCTAGCATACAGCACAACAGAAGCAAAAACCTTCATGCTACTATCAGATGTACTTCTACTAAAAACACCTTTCAGAAAGCTCTGTTCAGTGAAAGTGAGGTATGCACAGTGAGTTGTAAATCCTCTTCATGTGTATGTAAAGATGAAGTTGTGATGATCAGAGTTGTTTAATATGTAAACAACAGCAGACATCTTGACAGGGTTTGTAGTTAATCACATTAATCTTGATCAAGAAAAATTTTGGTCATATATTCCACTGGCTACATGTAGAAGTATACATATTCTTATGGCCATATTCTGAGCTGTTGGTTTCATTTTGCAGCTAAATGGTGTTTTGTACATGTGCAAATTGCATGTCACAGGAGGACAAACTCTGTTAGTAGAAGGTTCCATGTTCTGCAGAAGGTGCCGTTGTTTTCTCAAAACGTCTGAACCAGCCCTGCCTCCTGTCCTAACAGCACCGGGCAACCAAGAGGAAAGGCATGAGGTATGATATTCACGTTGACATTTATCGTTTTCTTTTCTTTCCAATTCATGTTCCATGCCATGCTTCTCTCATAATCTATCCACCTGTGCTCTGACTGATTGTCTCCCTGATCCACCTGCCTTTCCTACTACTTAAGCTCTTCTCTGCCTTTGCCAGTCAAATTACAACATTCTCGTCTCGTGCCTTGATCTTTTTGTCACTCAGATTTTCTGTTTTACCCCCCTGGGCTCCTGTGCTGGATTTTATCTGCCATTCTAAGAAAGGAGATTGACCCGCGACCCAATTCAAGCCTCAGCTAAGTCCATCCATCTCTGTCTAATCTTTGATACCATACCATACCAACTTTATTATAAAGCACTTTAAAACAACCACAGCTGAAACAAAGTGCTGTACATAAAATAGATAAAAACAAATACAGTTTAAAACAACAAACATACAATATAAAACTAGATCTCGCTGGAGTTGAAAGCCAAGTAAAATAAATGGGTTTTAAGACAAGCTTTAAAAGTGGACAGTGAAGGGGCCTCTCTAACCTGCAAAGGCAGGTCATTCCATAACTTAGGACCCACGACAGAGAAATCTCTGTCCCCTCTGAGCTTCCTTCTAGATCTCGGTACCTCCAAGAGCAACTGATCTGCAGATCTAAGAGACCTATGCATGTGTGGTAATGTGGCCTCGTTTTTCCTTTTTCTGAGTTAATTTTGTGTTCTTATATTGTTTTGGATTTTCTTGTTATATCTGAATTTATTTATCCTTTTAGATTCAGTTTGAGTAAATTTTTGGGTTGTTGTGTTGCATGTTTTTTTTATTGGTTGTTCTGAGGTCACGTGCCAGGTACACCCGGAGACGCCCCATTGCAGCGACACAGGTGTTCTGCATCTAATCGAGCAGCGTGCAGACCAAAGGAGGATAATAAGCCATGGAAAGTGAGACGGGACGAAGAAGCAGACGGACCTGGGCTGGTTACGGGCATTGGAGTCGGACAGCGGAGGCAGACTGGAGGGCTCGAGATGGAGGACTGGTCACCAAAGAGTACCACACTCATCTGGTCGCCGTCGAGAAGCGGGCGGACGGCTTCAGGAGCGGGAGTGGTTTGCTGCCGAGGTTTGCTGCTGAGGATCGGTTGGACCGAGCCAAAAAAAGGATCAGGAGCAGTAGAGGACCGCGCCCCCCCATTTGGCCAGTTAAGACTCTGAGACAGACTTGTTTATTGACCTTACTGCCAACGACTACCTTCACCTTCTTTTTATTATTCACTTTTTTAAAATAAATTGTCAATTTTTATCCATTGTTTTAAGACTCTGTTCACAGTCCCTGCAGTTTATTTATAAAATTGACCACTCGTTACCATACATGCTCACCGTCTACGTGTTTTGGATTCTCCCTTGGAGTATTTTTGTGTCTGCCGAGACTGAGCCAGAAAGGCTTTCCTGCAAACTGGCTCCTTCTATGAGGCAAGCTCAGGATTCCTTCACACTCCCGGGTTTCCCCATTGGCGTCATGGTTACGGCTTCATGTCCAGGTTAATGAGATCTATCTCCACTAACCTACGTTAGTGGAAATAGATTCTTTTAGAATCTTTTTTTTCTCTTCCTTACTGTATTTGCTGAACCTGATCCTGTGTTTCAATGTCATCATAACTTCAATTACAAACTATCACTGTGAATTTCCAGGTCCTGCTCATGAGGAAATGGATGAGGATGTATGGCAGAACATTTGAACTTAAAATCACCTTTGCAATGGCTTTCCAGGCATTTGAAATTGCTCTAAGTCGCATTATTAGAATGTGTCTGAAACTTTTGCTAAGGCAAAATCCCAATGAGATATCTCTAGCTACATTCTCATTAGTATAAAAGTTAAATTTACCATAAAAACTGTGTGGAGGGTCCAATTAAGAATATTTGCATTTCTATCTGAAGGATCTTTTTCTATCAAGAAATCAATAAAAAAAAAACAGTTAAAAACCTTCAACTGATCCAAAACAAAGTTTTGATTAAAACAGATGATATTCTTCTGGTTTGGCTAGCTTTCACATGGCTCCCATTAAATCCAGAATAACATTTAAAGATTTGCGTTCTCACACAAAAGCCTTTTATAATCACGCCCCATCATGCATCGGACCTGATTGTTTCCAACAGAGCGCTGACATCATTTTAAAATTAAAACTTTCTTTTTTGATAAATCTGATCTGCTGATTTACGTGTTGCTGCTATAGGTTTCTGGAGGACAAACTGACCACTTGTGAAGTGCCAGTTTGACGCTGTGAAGCTTACCGGAAATTGCCTGTGCCGTAAACAAACATCCCCCACCGTGAAGACAGAAGGGCTAAGCCAAACCAGATGGTCGATAATGCTAATTCGATATTTGGAAGTGTGGCCAACGTGGACTGAACGGCTTCATTCACTTCCTGCGTTGCCGTTGCTGAAACTAAAGGCAGACTACGAGTCTAAAATGGCGTAGAAAGTCGTCATCACCCACAACTTCTAGCAAGTTAATGGGAGAAAGTCCAAACGGAGCATTGAAAGCAGATAAGAATAAAGCGAAACTGGGTACTTCAGTTTTCTTTTTCTTTTTTTTTTTTCTCAGATTAATTAGCATTGGATTTATACTTATGAAACAAAAATCAAAAACAAGCATTATTAAACTACCCCTTTGTTGGAAACCAATCGCAAACAAACACTATGTTTACAGTTTTTTCTAAATAAAATTAATATTTTGATGTTGTATGTAACATCAAAACCAGTTGAAATGACTGTATGAAATTCTCAGGGTTCTGATGCCGTGTGGAAGAGTCTGAAATTTGATTTGATCACTTTCCAGGCTTTGATTAGTATAGAAAACACTTCAGTTTTTCACTGTAAACATTTCACAAATGTGGTCATTTTAAAATGATTTGAATGACATGCTTTATCATAAATATGTGACTTGATTTTCTATCAGTATTTTGTAATGTGACTTTCAGACAACACATCAAGCTAATCAAAACAGTCACATTGCAACTTATTGGTCTGTGGACAAATTCACCTCCAAGTTGAACCACATTGGTGATCTTGAACCACATTGGTGATCTTAAACTGAACTTGGTTAAAATTTTTCTAAAAGTAATAGAAGATATCGAAAAGATAAAGAAAATCTGCATTTAGTCAGATAATCTAATTCTTATTTCTATGACTTTTTGTCCTCAACATATAACTGTTTTAAGAAAGCATCAATATGGGTTTATAACAAAAATCAGAGTTTTGTGATTTATAAAATTCCACTCAAACTGTTATATTTATTTTTTTCTCCTAAAATGTCCACAATATTTAAACATAATCTGTGAGAATTTGAGTCTGGAATGTTAAGGAACTAAAAAATGAAATGTTTTGAAATCCTGAATATTCAATGCTGCTAAAAATGCTAAAACAGAACCCTTACTAGTACGAAATATGTGCATGAGACAAATCACACCCACTAAAATGTTAATTTAATGTTATTCATAAAATACACCACAAAGTTCTCCGTTACTACTTTTTGTACACACACATAGTGATTTACACACATTTAGACACACACCCTGCCTTCACAGTGGTGGCACCGCTTCACAAAAGAATCATTGAAGGGGTTCCTTCAGTTTAAAACTTGAAAAGTATGTCTAATTTTGGTCAGAGTTCATTAGGCAACACAAAAGTGGAAGCTTGCTGAGAACATGAGGACAGTGGCAGAGGCGAGTGCTTCATGCCAGGACCGATAAGAGCAGACAGAAACTACAAAGGCGCTTCTCCTTTAGAAAGGAAAGGATGAAGGAAAAGAGGGAGGAGAGCAACACAAGATAGAAAGAATGACACCAAACGGCAGGCAAGAATATTCATGACATCCTACATCCATGTCGGTGTTTGTTAATGTGTCCCTGTGAGTCTGCAGGATACCAACATTTAACTCCAAAATTCAGCTGCCTTAGAAAGAGAAGCATGAACGGAATGGGGGAAGGGAGAATTAAGTAGGTCTATTATACTGACAGCATTAAATTGTCATCCCATCTAAGTCAAGGCTTTGTCAAATGGAGAACTTTATGTCAAATGCAAATCCACACTCAAGCCAAATTCCATTCCCCTCATTATGAGAAAGAAATGAAGAGCTTCCAATCTGAAAACATTAAAGTATCAA
This sequence comes from Poeciliopsis prolifica, assembly GCF_027474105.1. NCBI lineage: Eukaryota > Metazoa > Chordata > Actinopteri > Cyprinodontiformes > Poeciliidae > Poeciliopsis > Poeciliopsis prolifica. The sequence goes on from NW_026562432.1 coordinate 2,971,496, forward strand.
CAGTAAAAGTGCATGGTCTTAGAATAGCTAATATGGTTCTGGAGATGTAAGTGGGATGCAGTGTTGCTGCTTTGTTGCCCTGAGCTGTAAATGGATATTGGAGATTAGATCTTTAATCTGGAGAGAGAGCCATGCCATTTTTCTATTTCTCTCTCTTATTGATTCTGGTCGTTTTCAGCTCTGCATGAACAAAACCTCTCAGAGATGAAAAGGCCAATCTATACAGACACAAAATAGGTTAAAATTACTGAAACTGTGTATGACTTCATATGATGGTATACAAATCACTTGTGTTAAAACACATCTTACACATGGATATCTTGAATTTTTTATTTATTTTTTTTTTTTTGGGGGGGGGGGGGGGGACTAGTTATTTTTAAAGTGTAAGCAAATAAAATTAGCACAACTTTATTATTTGGGGTGAAAAAGACATACCTGTATGTGGGTTTAAAGTCCAAATGTATGATCTGGTATATTGGAGTCACAAAAGTTCACAATGATGCTCTAAAGTAGCATACACGATTTATCTGTATGTCCAAAACTCAAAGGTTATCTCTCAATCAAATGGAGACCAGAATAGCATGTTTCAAATTATTTGCATGTAAAGTAAAAGGTGATATAAAATAGAACAGCTTCATACAATATAATAGATACAAAGTTCAGAGAATGTTAAAGACTCACCAGAGGAAAATGTTGTTTCCCTAGTAGCACTTGTGAATCGTTTGGCATTTCTTTATCATGTGATAGCATCTTAGAACGCCTGTTAATCTTCTTCCAATGGCTGAAATGTGTAAACTAAAATTACAATTTGGTTTTCCAAATTTGCACCACTAATTTCCACTGCTGCTGTAGATCAGCAGCACTTTCACACCACGGCATAAAGCCAAGCAGATGGGACCTTCAAGCTCCGGATCATTCAGACATTCCTGCATTGTTGTGGTGTGGAGCGCCGTAGATGCCAACAAAACCAAAGAGACACATGCAAAGCAGACACATACCGTCTCCTTAACCACAAGTAACTTTGAAATGTGAGCAAAATTTGGTATTGTATTGGTTTCCTGAAAGGGTTTTTATTCAAGTCAAAAATCAAACAACATATCTTTTTAGAAGGCAACCTCCTCAATCACTCAGTCACAGTCATCTGGCATCCTGTCAGTTTTGGGGTCAATTGGGAGCCTACACACTGCAACAGAACATTATGAGTTACTGTTAAATATAGCTAATATCTAACTAGCTGGACTTCTTCGCTGCTGAAATTAGATTCATTTATTTAGCTAACGCAGTCTATAGCAGTTGTCAACATCGGCTTCAACCAACCTTCTCTGTTCCCAGTGTAGACTTACCCAAGGACTGGTATCTAATGAAAACAAATGGCTTTTCAATGGGCAGGCAAAATTGTTTTAGACATTTATCACCAACCTCATAGATTTCTGAAATCCCATCAAGTGTGTCCCTGGCCTACACCTCACTGTGTCTCTGGCTATCGCTCTTTGTTCATCTGTCTTTTTTTGCCACTAAATTCCACTAATAGGCCAGAATCACAAACTCTGTATCTTCTTGGCATCATTTATACACACTCCTTATAGAATAGCCTACTTGACAGTTATTTACTAGTCAAACCTCTGTTGACAGAAACATACGGCGGCTCCAGTGTAGAGCAGACAGGATGAATGGGAGCTTGCTGGTTATTTCACTAGGGGGTTACACTTTCTCTAAACTTCCACATTTTCCACAGCAAATAAAAACAAATTTAATTAGATAAGATTCGACTTCAAGGATCATTGTGAAGAAATTGGATTGCTGCCGGAGCACAGATAATAATTTAAAATAAAAATCATAAAGTCTCATAGTACAGGTAGAAAATACAACAAATAATAATACTGAATAATAAAATTAGCAGTATAGTTTATGAACATATGAGAAGTTTAAATGAGAAGGGAAGACAATTGCGGAAAGACGGACGAACAGATGAATGGAAGGACGGATAGACAGACTATTTTCTTCTTTACCCATTTAAGTTGTAGATTTATTGCTGTGTTTAGAATAAATATCCTGTTGATAAATGTTTTTGAGTTGAGCTTTAACTTTCAGACGGATTTCCTCACATTTAACTCTCAAAAGCTTCAGTGGAGCTCATGCTAGGTGAACAACATCTGTGGCTGCAAAACGCTCTAGTCAGCATCCTGCCACCACCGTGCTTCAAAGGTGTTTTTGAAAGGCAGCTAGATAAGGTAATTTTATTTACATAGCACATTTTTAGCAACAAGGCAATTCAAAGTGATTTGCATGAATTAGAAGGAAATACAACCAAAACAATAAACCAAAGGAAAGAGCAAAAAGAAAAAACAAAAAAGTCTGATTTAGGTGTTGGTTCTCCATGTCTGGTTCTGTAAAGTAGATGGTGCTAAATGTTGATCTGAGGTAATGTTCTGGGTTTCTGAGCAGAATAAGAACAGGTTCTCTGGATCTTTTTGTTCTAACTAATAGGTTTGATTCCTGTTCTGGGTTGAGCATATACAGTAACAAGTAGTCCACAGTTTAAAAAGTATTTAAACGAGATGCTCATGTTCTGGGTTGCTAGATAAAAATTTATGTTTAACCATAAAGCTTTAGCTTGTATGTTGGGGTCAGGTTGGGGATTCAGAGGGGTTGTGCTGATGTACCAAAACTTCCCATTGTGTGTTACGACAAAATGTATTGGAGACATTGTTACAAACGTATTCTGATTACGAAATGTTCCAAACGTAAGATGCCCTGGCATTATTTAGTTTTACTGTCATGAATAATAACATTTAAAATGGAAAATGACTGTTGGTGATTCTGAAATAAATTTCCTGAGGGTTTTACAGGTTTTACAGTATTGCAGTAGCCATGCTGGTCTGGGTGGGATTTTGTGCAGATGTTCCAGCTCTCTAAAATGTGAACAGAGATGGAAGAAAAGAAATACCCTTTACTGTCCCACAGTGGGGAAATTCAGGTGTGACATCTGCAAAGCCATGAGTAATTAAGGCATGGAGGTTCACACAAAGATACAAGCACAAAAAAAATGTTTAAAAAACACAACTGAGAATGACTTATTTACCTTACAGTAAGGGGAAAATTACATAATAAAAACCGCAGTTATTAAAAATCCAAGAAATGAATTTGCAACTTTAAAAAAAAATTACAAAATGTGCGTTAAAAAGACTAAAATAAAAATTGTCTAACAGAGATGTGAAAATACCATCAGACATGTTTGACGAAGAATACAATTTTAAGAGAAGAGAATTTGCAGACTATTTCCAGACTACAACACACTGATGGATTCTATAGCACAGAAAGAGCAACAGAGTAATTGAACATCTTAAAGCCAACAAGCGCACATCGTGGCTTGGGAGACGACATCAACAAGAGAAATACTGCTAGGACTGTTCATATGGTCTGAGACATTCATGTGTGCTGGAAAACGTTTCAGTTTCTCATTGGGTGAATTTGAGAACTTTGATTGTTTAAAGAACTATATTATGTCCCAATGCAACATTGGGAATTTTGGGTGCATATTATGTCCCAATGCAACATTGGGACATAATATAGTTATGCCAGTGGCCACAATTCTTTATGACACATTGTGCTGACGAAGTGCAGCTAGTAGCGGTAACAAAAAAAAAGTAAAGTAATTATTTACTTCCGGTTGAAAGACAGCAGCGAGGCCCAGACTTCCCTCTACAACTCAACTGGCTGAGGAGCAATTATTGATGACGTTTCTTGGTTTTCTATTTGCAATAAATTTGCAAAACCCCCAAGAAAATTTAAAGATAGCCATGGAATATTTGTGTTTAGAATTTTAAGGGAAGAGATTTTTTCAATACAACTGGCTGCAATTTAGCAAAATGTGGAAAAAATGAATACTTTTTGGAACCTGCAACTTTTCAATCATTCTAATTTATTGAGACTCACCTGTACGTTTGCACAGACTTTCTTTCTGCGTTGTCTCTCCTTCTTTCCACTGACTTGGTGAGGGTTCTCAGCGACTGAAGCAGGAGTGGTGAACAGTTAATAGAGGCACTGCAATAACAATAAAATGTCATCAATCTGTAGACGCCTCCTTCCTCTGTCACACCGAGTTTGTACAGAGTAATGACATTAGACCCAGAGTAGCAGGCACACTGCTCTCTTAAAGGCACTACACCACTGAAACAAACAAATATTACATCCAGAGAGAAATGTGGGGGGTTGGAATAATGGAGGGAGTACTGGGAGGATGGAGGAAGGAGGGAACAAAGCCAGTGAGAGTATAAAAATTGCAGTAGCCATGTTGAATTTTGATCATTATAGAACTTTTGACACCACATACAGATCACTGAATTTGTTTTCTGTTCAAACATTTCTTTGCAAATCTCCAAACCACAGGTTCAGAAACTCCTCTGTTTATCGTCAGTTTTCCATCAAAAGAAAACTGACTCCTCAAAATAAAACGGGCATTTTATGCCATTTTTTTTGTTTTGTATGTCTCTGCGATGCTCCTTATGAGGTTCAGGCAAAAGATCATGTCAAGCATCCAAACATGCCTCAAAATGTTCATATGGTCATCTTGCAAACAAATCTCATTGCTTTAAAATAAGATTTCAAATGTTTATACTTATTAATTATTACTACTTCCTAATGTAAACAACTTGAGCTTGTTACTAATTGTAAATACCTTGGCTCTGTACAGGATAAAGAGCTCTTTCAGCAGCAAAGCATGGGTAAATCATCCCAGTTTTAATGGAAAAGGAATGTCCAGCTGAGGGCCCAGTCACAACCATTCAGCTCCACAGTTCAACTTCTCTCTGGGTTGTAGTTCACCATCTTGTTTTTCATCCGTAGAAGGCAACTCTGCTTGGGTTTTCCTGCTCCAATTTTTCAACAGAACCTTAAAGGTCTGGTGTAATAAATTTAATAAACAAAGTATAAAAATAAATAAATAATTTAAAAATCTACACAAGCAGATTTACCTCCATGGCAGAGGCTCCTCTGAACCCATGAGACCGACTCATCGAACCCCTGGGGTTCGATCAAACCCAGGTCAAGAACCAGTGAACTAGACAGTACAGGGTAACGTAAGTCTCACTTTCAGTTAGAAACATTTACTCTTCCCAGCTGAGTGAACAATCTGAACAGCATTGCATGACATGATTTTATGTTGGGTATATGTGTGGTTTTCCTGCTGGAAAAATGAATAATTTTTTGACTGGTCCTGCCTTCTAATGTAGTTTTTAAATTTGCAAAGCTGCCATGCATTAGCACTTCCACATCCAGGAAGGTGATGTCGGAGTTTAACTTCCCTCTGACAACATGTCTTCCAATTGCATTGATATGAAAGTCTGACATGCATTAGCATTCCCCAGTTACATAAACATTAAATAAAAAGCTACAATGTTTTATGAATTCATACATTTGTATACAAACTAGAGAAAAGATTGGACCTTAAGTGCCTCATTATTCAAACACATTTATGAGTGTGTTATAATTGTTGGCTTAAGTAGATGCTGGTTCAGGCAACAGTTAGAAACAATCAGAATCAGAAAGGTTAAGAGTTATATTTTAGAACAGTGGATTTCTAAAATGGATGGATTAGAACAGAAGATTTTCAGGTGACAATGACACAGTGATGACACAGACCTGTAGAAGTGGCAAGTGAGTCCTCTGAAGCTGAGATTGGCAGAGTGGGGTGAGCATTTCTTTTTGTTTATTTCCACGAAGGATGATGATGAAGAGTGGACAGGCAGGTGGAGCTCAACATGGGAGCCAGGAGAGTGTTTGTGGCAGGAGCAGCAGGGAGACCTGGGGAGAATCTGGAGGCTTGGAGGAGCATCTATTGATGACCCAGGAGATCATCAATAAAGGGGCTGACTGCAAGAGTCTCTAGCATGCAGAATCCAGGTATTTGTGGGTGTTTGTGGTCTCTAATACCTGCTAATACTGTCCAGACTGTGCCTCTCAACCAATGATCGCAGAACAGCACAAAAAAAAAAAACAGTTACCGTATTTTCCAGACTATAAGTCGCAGTTTTTTTCATAGTTTGGCCAGAGGTGCGACTTATACTCTGGAGTGACTTATGTGTGGAAATTAACACATCATTATATAATATCACATGTTATTTTCACACTAAACCACAAGAGGGCACTTGACAATGAGGACTTGATTGGGACGGTCATCCCGAAGTGTTTACTGAGCTTTCAAGGAAATGAAAGTAACAAACAGATTCAAAACAAATAGTAAGTGACTGTCAAAAGACTGTCTTACTGTCAAGGTGCCAAACTTCTACAATGAGGTTCTATCTTTTATAAACTAATTAGTCAATAAACCAATCAAAAGGCACCACGTAATAAGCTTAACCACATTACAATTACAGATGCTTATCTTTTTCAATTAGAAGAGTAAAAAACATTTAACTCATATAAATACAAAATAACATTTTGTATTAAGTTCCAAAAATGTATATATGGCTCCTACACATAACAAAGCCATATATGTTGGTTTTGCTGTGCTCTCAACTCTCCTTGTCTTATATCTTATCAGATATTTTTGCCTGATAAGATTGATCATGTTTTTGAACATGAACCCAATTTCAACAGTAATATTTATTTGACTGTTCTATATCCACTTATAGTTCTAAAGTTTTTTCTTTAAAAAAATTACAAATCCAATGAAAGCATTTCCTTTAGCCCCATTTGTTTCCAGTTTCATTAAGAGATTCTCCTTACATCAAAAAAATATTATGATTTCCAATTGTTAGCTGGATTCTGGTTTTATTATTTCAGATTCCAGGCATAAAACTATACATCTATTGCATTACAAATAAAATTGTGCTGTTTTGCTTGTTTTCGGTGATTATAAAGTGTTGTTTGACTTAAGTGAAAGTAGCACAAACAATTTCATGACTCTTAAATCTTAACTCACCTACAGGATTGAAATTTAAAGTCAGAAGGTCGACTTTTCAAGCAGCAGTTCTGAGGTTTGCCTGAACTTCCATCACAATTCATATGGCAAATGATTTGTTTGGCTTCCAGCATTTGCACTTACATAACAAAACTTATTACATACCAATGTATGTCATGAGAGTCAGGAGGGGAGGCATGCTATTCCCACTGAAACACAAATTTAATGTCAATTCCTCACAATTTCCATCTGATTCCAGAGAAACTTGCAGCTGAACATCTGAACTGATGTTCAGCTGCAAGATGAACTGATACACAGACTCTCAGTCTCAGTCCAACTGACTCAGTCCAACTGAGACTCAGAGTCTCAGTTGGTGTTTATATTAGACAAACACCTGAATCTAAAATATTTCTGCTGTATAGTTTATAAATTTGCTGCATGTCTTCCATATGCTGGCGTTAACATAACAATTATACTGAACTACAATCACCTTTATTTACATCAGTTCTGGAGATGCACTGATTCAATATTAATGTCTGTGTCGGTACTGACATTGAAAAAAATTCTAGATCAAGTATTGGTGACAACATGCCCAATTCATAAAGCCTGATCTATTCAGTCTAATTCTATGCTTTGCACTCTGAGCAATATCTTGCTTTATTATTTTTTTCACATTTTATTTAGAATTCCTAAATGCTCTTTCTGAACCATTTGAAGGAATGGCTGTTGCAGTTTTTTTTTATTGTTTGACCAGGAAAGTCAACCTATTCTTTTTTGTCAGATTTAGTTTATTTATCACTTCTTTTACATTTTCTGTCATACTGCTTATTGCACTGGCTGAACAAATAAAAGTTGTTTTGTTTTTATATCTTTGACGAAACTTGTAAAGCTTTTAGTGTATTTAAGTCATATCAGCTGTTTTTCTGTATTAGATCAGTATCAGTCGATGCTAAATCTTAGATATCAGTATCGGTATCAGAAGTAAATAAAGTACTTCTTTAACCATCTGTACATTTGACCTCAGTGTACTTTTGTGTGCATGTCTTTGCCCTGGTTTGTCTGTGCGGAGCCTTGCACAGACAAGGCGTGTGTTGACTAGCATCCATCTGCATGCCTGCTGGTAACACATCAACTAAGAGTCTCCATCAGTGTCACACACATGGGAAGGGAGCTGGACCAGGACCGAGTGTGAAAGGGGAAACAAAAGAGTGTGTGTGTGTGTGTGTGTGTGTGTGTGTGTGTGTGTGTGTGTGTGTGTGTGTATGTGTGTGTGTGTGGGTGTGTGTGTGGGGTGTGTGTGTGTGTGTGTGTGTGTGTGTGTGTGTGTGTGTGTGTGTGTGTGTGTGTGTGTGTGTTATGAACAGAGAAAAAAGGGAAGCAGAAGGAAGGAAAGAGAAAAGGGAGGGTCTGGCCAGGCGGCTTTAACCCTGCGTCGTCTGAGGCCAAAACGTGCCATTGATCCTGTTTCTAATTCACCCCTGCTGGCAGTGCTTATGCCAGCCAGTACCAGTTACCACACAATCTGCTCAGGGGACTGCCCAGCTCTGCTCGGCCCTGCACCCACATATACCATTATTCATATTATGGTGATTAGGAGCCCAACCAGATAATGTAACTTCACATCCATAACATGCAGTCACTGGTGGACGATGTCACAAATTCCAATTTTGTTCAACAGCTTGAAAAACAACTAAAGCAGGACTGGACCTTGAAATGTCAGGAGCGAAACATTACCAGTAAACCCACCAAGCCAGTGGTTGAGAAGTAAGACATGGAAAAAGTCTGAGCCCAGAGCTCACTGGGATGCTGTGGGCTGACTCACAACGATGCTGTGCACCAGAAAACCCTGAAACATCTATCATCTGAAATGGAGAAGTAGAGAAAAACTTCTCTGTTCCCAGGACCAGAACTAAACTGTCAAAGTGATTCTCAACACATTAGCTTTCACTAGTAGAGAATTACAACTTTTGCCATGATTAAAAGTCTGCCTCTAAACCTGCAGAAAGAGAAAAAACAAAACAGAGAAACCACAATAACAAACAAGATCTTCATATGCAATAATACCAGCTGCAACATCATTGGAAAGTACACAGTTAATACAAGATGTATTTTGTGGCAACTGCAACCCAACTGAGACGATCAGACAAACATGTGAATCTAACAGAACTAAAGTAGAGACAACGTTCTCTTCTCTCAGCTCCAGAGAGAATATGAGATATACTCCAAGTAATTATTAAAAACTGAAGTTTAATACTTTTTTTTCTGTAAAGGTGTGACCCAAAAGTAATTATGTTCATCTGCACCATTTGCAGCATATCTCAGAATCAGAATCCCGTTACTGCCGCTGTGCAAGAAAGCGCAACAAATATTTGTGACTCAGGTCAAAGGGAACCACATGGTGACTTTTTTCACCATCCCAAGCAATCCACACACCTGCAAACATGATCCTCTTTCTCCACTCAGGGTGGCTGGTGGGCATGTTGGTTACCTTGGAAACACTTTATTCCACATAATTATTACTGTAACTGCCCCCCGCCAAGTATAATGGAAATTGACCATAAATTAGAATCACAGACTTCCAGCCTTCTTTGGAGTCTTTCTACTCACTGCTGCCACCTACTGGGCAGCAGAAACAAGCAGGGCATCACAATGAGTCTGTTCGCTTCTCTTCTCCCTTCCTGCAGTGAGTTTGTTCGGTGGGGGTTCAGCTGGAGGGAGAGGGGAGTCATTTGTCTCGTGTCTTCTGCTTTGTTTTCTCAGTTTTGATAAACTTCCACAGTGAAAGCTAACCCCAGATGACAATAACAATAATCTAAAAAAAACATTAACGACATAATGGAAATATAGCATCACGCCGGATCTGTTTAAATATTTACAAAGGCCTTTTCCCATGGTCCATTGGTAAGTAATCAAAAAACAATTAAAAATTCCTCCCGGTTGAAAGTCACTTTTTTGTTTGTTTTTAAAACCAAATTATTCAGAGCCTTATAAAGAAGTGATCTGGGCTTGAGTAGTAATTGGAAAGTGAGCGCCCTACTTTCTTCCCCCCTCCTTTGCTCCTCCCTCCCCTTTGTGAGAACTGGGAAGGAGCAACCAAAAAAATGAAAAAACAAGGGCAAAGCGAATAAACAAACAAAAACACAGATTAAAGTAGCACTTTGAATATACACTCACAGCCAACAAAAATGCAGCCGTTGCTTGGCTGTGTATTTATTACGGCCTTTGTTTAGTAGTCATTCTCCATAAAAATGTTCCATTTCTGGCCTCTCGAAGCTGCAGCCTGCAGTTTTTATTTTTTGTTTTGTTTTTACCACAGGATTTTCACTTTTATTAACAGACAATTGTGGCACTTTCAATCACTCCGTTTCTCCTTTTTCCTTTTGCATCTGAAACTTGAAACTATTCATCATTTTCAAACCCTTAAAACAGTTACCTGCCTGTACACTAGCTGCTGTTTTTAATTCGGCTTCCTTCTATGAAGTTTCCTCTGATAACAGACGGGTGTGCGGCGGAGGTCTTCACCACACTGCCAATTACTGCTAAGCTGCAACCGCCTTAAATCAGCTTCCATTTCAAAACATAACTTCAACCGCAGCGGTCAGATTACTGAAAGGCAGCAGGTTTAAAAGCCCAGCCGTAACAGAAATTCGGGTCTCATATCTGGTGTCAAACCCGCTCACCTCTTCTGCTTTAAAATGAGATGCCACAGCATTTTCCTACCTGCAGTTCTGACTTGGGCGTGCGCAAAGTTTCGAGCCGTTGAAATGACCTCAGCACTCTGATTGTAGCTCAGCAGAAAGTTTTGGCAATAAAACCTTTTAATCATCAATTGTTGTTTCTGCTGAAATTCCAATCCAGTTTTCAAAGAACAGGTACCATCTCTCTCTCTTCTTCTCTCTCTCTCTCTTTCACACACACACATGCATAAACACAATTATACACATTTCCAGACTTTCTAAATAAAGAAGAACTGTCTTCCACACAGTTCCTGAACAACTTTAAATGACACCATCTCAACTTCATTTCAAACGTGAAGATGTGGCTGTTTCAGGAGGCAGAACCTTTGAAAAGTTGATAGCACCTCATGTTGGCAGTTTACGGCCAGGGCTTTCTGCTCACTGAGCAACGCAAATCACAGGTGGGTTTCCTCATTAGGCGCTATTGACAGGCCACATAAAACAGAATCTATCGCTCCTCCAAAAAGCCTCAGCAGCCACCAGCTTGCAGCGCCTTTTGGTCTTCCCTGCCCCTCTCCGTCTCATCGTCTCGTCTCCGCCATGCATATTTCAGATCAGGGATGGATGTCAGGCGGTGCGTGAGAATTATTAATCTCAGGTTCTGTACTTGTGGTGAGCTGTTTAAGGATTCATACTAACAAAGGGCAGTGGAGTCATGCAACAGAGCTGACAGGGTCTGTCTCTACCTTGTCTGCTACCTGAAGCGGCCACACACAGAACTACCTTTTTTTTCTGTTGCTTCCCCCCATCACACCGCCTCACCCTGCTTGCTTCACTCTCCACCTGACCTTTGGAGCCACTTAGGTTCACAAAACACCTCCAAACAGTTCCTCTCTAATGGCCTGCTGCTCAAACAATCGGTAGAACGACCTGAGAAAGATGATTGATCTCTGACAAGCGGCTCGATGCATTCCTATGAGTCATTAGATCGGCCTGGACGGAGAGAGAGAGACATGGAGATATAGAAAGAGAGGGAGACCTATCGGAGTATCGGTGGAGCTGTGTGTACAGCCAGACCAGGCATTTATCTAATGTCAAGACTTGCAGACAACCTTTAGACTGAGTTTGATGTTGGAGGAGCTTCGGAATGACAACAGCCTTCGTGCTCACATCAGGCGTGCGCGCACCGGCTCAGGGTAACATGCACACACACACATTCCTCACTCTGAAGTCACTCACATATAAGTGCGCAGATAAAATTAATCTATAGCAAGAGAGGGGACAAGACACAGGCTCCCACACAGGCACAAAGGCAGCAGCAGAGTGCGGTGAAGCAGTATCAGTGGAGCAGCGCGGCAGTGTGAAAAAGAGAAATGTCTTCTTTAAAGATCCTCTTGTTGTGTTGTCGCACTGGGAGATAAGGACGGATTAGGCTGAGAGAGGCTCTGAGCTGAGACACGCAAACATGCTGTTGAACATGGAAGTGAAGCAGCAGAAACTCACTCCCAACTAAATCAAGACACACACACACACACACACACCCCTACACACATACACACACACACACAGAAAGAACAGGATGGAAGTAGCCATTTAGATATGTTACACCAAGAGTGCTGACACATAATAACATAAAGTGTGCTGAACAGAGAGCAGTGAGGAGGATCATTTAGAATAAGATATAAAGCAGGATGTGTGACACATTCAGTGGACTGTTAAACTGCAAAGAAATCATATTAAAAGAGGGAAAATCACTTCATATTTTGACAAATTTTGAAAGCAATTTTGAAAACTGACCTCTTTAAAAAAGACATAATTATCCCAGTTATCCCACATGTCTAATTAAAGCTGAACAGTTTTTTTTGTGTGTGTGTGTGTGTATTTTTCTTTCTTCTTTTTTCAAGATTATGCTATACATGCTGGTAAAATGTCAGGTTTTTGAAATTTGAAAAAGTCTTTTATAAACTTTTGCCACTTGAATGTATCTTTTATCGTAGTCAAGTCAACTGTAAAGACAATGTTATTTTAAAGAAAAATAAAAGTTGGTGGAAAAAATAAGCTTGTAGTAAAAATGTGCAGATCCTTAAACATTGCTAAAGTAACTTTTGACTTCATTTCTGAAAGTCACAGGAAATCTATTAAAGTTGAAACCAGAAGTGTATATACACTCTATAGTCATTTCATCACTTTTCTGAAATGAAGTCATTTTTTGCCAAAAGGTAATTTTGGCAAAAAATATAAATAAATAAATAAATCACTTTAGGAAGTTGACAATATGAAAATTGATTTTGTTTTAGGGTGTGAATTACAAAATATATTTCTATTTGCTAAATACCACAATTATGAGAAAAGGAATATATAAAAAGAAAAATATAATCAGTCAGACATTTACATGCAGAATTATAAAATCTGAAGCTCAGACGTGTTTAGTGAACCTGCTGCTTTATTATGACATTGGATGTAATTTCAGATTTGTGAATAATTTTTATCCAGGTTAACTTAAAATGTGAGCTCTCATCGGTTCAGGTTAGTTTTCTAACTCATCCATCTCCCCCTCACACAGAACCAAACACAATGGAAAAGCAGCTCACAGGTCGTCAACACGCCCTCATAACAAGTAAATAACATAGAAATCAACTGTAAATATAGAAACATTTCTGCTTACTGGTCGACAACATGCTCTTCCTGATGACTGTTCAGATCAATCTTCCTCTTAAATAAGAAATCGCTTTTTCTCGATCAACAGACCAGCTGCTGAGTTGTTTGGAACCTTAATTATGAGAATATTATATTGTTATTCCCTTATCATAAACATACATGGAATGTTTCCTTGATTCTTTCATGTATGTGTGAGAAATCCTTTTTTCTCCCATGACAACCATTCAGCTGCAGAACCCCTGGTTGGACCTATAGGCAAAGCTGTGAGGGACAGCTCCTGCTTGGAGCGTCTGAACTACAGAGTTACTGCCCCTCTACCCCATTCTGCTCCTTTAGACTATCCAGCAGCAATTAGCAAACATCTGGTGGATCTGCTGAGTTCATTACAGGAGCTACTTCTCTGTGCAATGCTGGTTAAAAATTTGTTAAAGGATTATTAAAGGATCTTGAGATTCATTTCTGAAATCCAAGCATCAAAAAGAGCAATGGCTTCTTAAAGAGACAGTCACCCACTTTCAAGGTGTAAAGTTATACAGTCAAATAAACAACTGTAGTTAACATAGTTACTTGATTATGCTACAAAAGGATGCTATGTGACTAGAAACACATAATAAAGCACATAATATGTAAACCAGCGAGGAGGGTTAAATAATGTGGGACTGAACTCCAAAAAAGTTGTTTCTTTTTATTGTTCTTCAGTTCTCACTCTGCTAACAAATGTTGATGTGTTCCTGAGTGACCTGGGATTTTACTCTTGTCGTTGACTTTCATTTGTCACATCATGTAATTACAAGCATGCTCACAATTGGGTGTCAGATCTGTAGAAATACACCCGGCTACACCTACAACCAGAACAATGAACAACACTTACTCAGCATCCAGCAGCATCAGCAACACTTAATTAGGACAACAACTATTTTCGGATTGTCATTCCCTTTGCAACCTGACAGGTGATAGTGCGTAACAGTGGCTGGTCATGAGAGTTCACATGTGACCAAAAGAAATCTTTCACAAGAGGTCAAGGTTCAGACTAAGATAGGACATTTCCCAAATGTTTGTAATCAGGTTTATTGAAAGACATTTATCCCTGAAGGTCAGGATCTAATAAATAATAAAAGTGCTAATTAAATTCCTTTCAGTCTGATACTGCAAAAGTATTAGAATCTCTTTAACATTTCCACATTTTTCACTTATATTTAAATGCCTTTCAATGGATTTTTTTTTCAAACCAACATGAGGGAGTGCAAAATTGTGAAGTGAGGAGATGATACATGGTTTTTTAATTGTATTTATTTACTGATAAAGATCTGCCCACCTGAGCAGCAGCTGTAGAACCACCAGCCTTTAATTATTTTGATGATTGAACTGACAACTTTGCATATTAAGAGTCTGAGTTAGCCCATTCTACTTTGAATAATAGCTCAAGCTCAGTCAGGTTTGATGAAGACCTTTGTAAATGTCTGTTTTTGTGTCTTTCTTGCTACAGGTTCTGGATTTGATTTACCTCTGGACTTTGACTGGACCATTCTGACCCATGAACATACTTTCAACAGGCTTCATTATCCCTGCTGAAGAAAAGCATCTCTACAGCGTGATGCTGCCACCTCCAAATGTTTCACCACGCCGTGTTCTGGATGGTTGGTTGTTTGTTCTCCACCATGAATAGAGGCACTGAAAACTATTCATCATATTCCATTCATGTCATACTTTTTATATCTGTCACATAAAAATTTAAAAAACACCATAAAAGTTATTGTTTGTAGAAAAATCACATTCGAAGAGGCATACGTGAAATAAATACTTTTAAATAAATGAGACACTGTTTTAAAAAAATAATAAAATGAGCATCAGTGCCTTAAGCTTTGGTCACATACACACCTGAACCCAGGCACACACAGACACACACTTTCCCCCAGCCCCCCACCCGACTACCCTCCTTGCCACCCATTTCACTTCCATCCATTTTCATCCAAAAGAACCCCGATGCAGTCCAGCGCCAAGGCAGCACAGATGCAAACTCCCCCCTGACCGGGCGACTGCCAAGGCGTCGCTTCCGAAGCCTTTCCACCAGCTGGAGACTCTGATGAGGCCAACACATCCATTTCCCTGGTAACCGAAGGGCCCAGACACACAGAGGGAGGCTCTTGCATACAAACACGTATGTATACACATCCATGTGAATATATGTGCATGGAAGCCACAGACATGCAATGTCCCTTCATTGCTTACCACCCTTTTTCACCCCCTGGCTCCCTTCTGCTGATTTTCCTGTTTGCTGCCAGCTCTATTATCATAGGATGCTTTGCAGAGCCACAATTGAACAGCTAGATGCATTTAGATCTATTAAAGAGACATATGTAATTAAAAGCCCATATGCATATGTTTATCACCTCTGCTTCTGTTAAAAACAAGGGGCTGTTATGAACCTGAACATGACAGACGATATTTAGGGTGTGTGATATTCCTTAAAGTGCTATAACAAACAGATGAACAGGAAATTCTTTTCCACCCCATTGCACCCTGACCTCTGTGCCACCCTGCCGTCTTAGGCTATTCTTTTCTGCAAACAAAATGTTTAGAGATAAAATATCAAGTCTTTGTTGTACTGACTGTAGCCCTTATTTGTGACAGGCTCAGAACGAAGGAACAGAGCGCCATAGAAGGACAAAAAATGGTATGAGGAAGAGGAAGCAGAGGAGGAATGTGGCAGCTGGAATGGGATCAGTAGCTCAGCTTTAACCTTCGGGCCCTTTGACTTGGAAGAGGAGAGAGTGCTTAGCCTCTTTTTACACACAAAGGGGCCAAATGGGGGTCTGAGGCATCCACCACCACCCTCACTGGTCCTTCCATGTGGCGAATCCACTCTGTGTCTTGGAGACAAGAAAGGTTCAGCAATGTATATGTCAACAGAGCTCTGTGAAAACCTTTTGATGTCCCTCTTCTTTCTGAGGGGACCGCAGAAAGGCCCAGAGACTTTTGAATGTGGTGCCAAGAACAACAAGTGAGGAGACATGAGGAGGTGGATCAGCAAAGAAATTAAAGAAGACTGAAAAATAATATATCAAAGTAGGTGCATGGCATAGCTGGGGCTATTCAGTGCCTCTGAATAAACGGAACTGGGCGGAAGTCACCAAAATTTCACACTTACATTACTTTGGATTAACTCCCTAACCCCCTGACCCAACTGTCCACACACAAGAACTGTAAACTGAACTTCACATTTAGAAGCTACAGTTTCTCCTCAACAGCGATTTCACAAGACAGCAGCAGCACAAAGCAGCAGCTTAGCTGGTTCTTAGCTGATGTAAATAATCAGGACAATAAAATCTATGAAATCTTACTCACAGTTCTTGCTGTGATAATCATAAAATGTTGCACGTATTGAATATATTTCACAAAATATTCTTTTATGTCAGTGCTACATATCCTAATAGTGTTAAAAACACTTTTTAAAAATAGTTATGACACTCACTCCACCAAAACCTGGGATGTATTTCAGGGCCTCCCATTGTATTAATACTCCTGGCATGTTCTGATCGCGTCTTCTTGATATGTTGCCATTTCCAAAGTAAGTAATGTTACATAATTGTTGCTATTAAAGTTTCTTACAATTTAACAAACCATGACTTCTACACTTTATAAAATATTTCATCCTATTTGATGAGTGTTATGGATATCACCGCATTCTACAAGCAAATGGGGCAATTAGTTTGGTTTTTATTGTTTATTTAAGGTTTAAAAGTGACAGAGGCTGCATTGTGCCACATCATAGGAAAAATAAAGCTGATAAACAGGAAAAAAACAACAACTTTAAGCCATTTATATTCTGCTTTTTACTTCTCTCTGTGTCAGCTTTACTCCAGAGTTCTTTTTTTTTGGTCCACATTAGAGTTTGATTGTGCATCCACACTTTTCTAAACAAACTAAACCTTCTGGGTCATGTAAATAGCCAACTTTGTAACTGTCTTTATGTGGCTCTGAAAGTTCAGGTCAGAGTCCATCACCTGATATCTAGTTTCCAGCTGCTTCACCTGAAGCTGTGCGTTGAGTCGAGACTGTTCCTGTTTAGGTCCAAAGATAAAAACTTCAGTTTGTTTCGTCAAACTGAAGTTTGAAGTTTGTTTCTGCTGGAGAAAGTTATGACACATCAGATGTGCGGTAGGAAGGATACACATAAATCACATTAAGACATTTTGAGAATAATCTCTGAAAAATAGAATATTGTGTCTGAAAAGATGATGAGAAAGACCTATTGTTAACGTCTCGTCACTTCTGGAAAAATTTAGAATGAAGGTAATTACTGCTATATCAATAGCTAGACAATTTGCAGCTGCATAAGTAACAATACATGTTAAACCAAGTTCTCACTGTGATAATTATAGTATATGTAATAATAAAAGAAGTGTGCTTAGACTTTACTGTAAAGTGTGAATTTTAAACACAGTGTAGAACATTTACAGGATCTCTGTTCTGTCTCTGTCAGTCCTGGTCTGCACAGTTAAGTGATCATGAAGTGAACTTTAATGCTACAAATACAGCTTTTCCATTTTCCACACTCCATTACAGCTGGAGTGAAATAGCCTTTTAAGAGATATCCATACGTTTCCTGAGGCTTTGGGCCCCCGGGGCCTCCCCACTTTTTGCCTTGAGCAGGAAGAAAATAACAGTTAAAGCAACATCTCCTTTTCCTACAGCTACTCTGGGCATACACATGTACAGCTAATGCCCTGAAATCACATTTCCCCATCACTTTACAAGCATCGCTTTTTAAAAGCATGCCATTTCCCACCAGTTTAAGACAAGTAAGGAGATAAAAAGGATAACACATTGACTGCATATAAAGATGGACCTGCCGAGATGTGATGTCATCCTTCGGCTCCAAAAGAAGAAGAAGTAAACGCTACTTGCTGCTCATGAGAGCAACCTTTTGTACTCATAGACCTTTTTAATTGAATTAAATTCACTTGCTGATGTAGCATTTCCAGGTATTAAATTTGAAGAGGGACACTGCATATCGACAGTGATTTTAAAAATCCTTCAGCTTTGACCTCAGTTAAAACCTGTTTATATAAATGTTTCTAAGCACTGGAGTGGAAGTGTCTGTTCAAAACAAGCAAAACAATCATTTTTGACATGTTGGTTGGATGTAACTACATGGTTCACGCAGTTTTATTCTGATGGATTTAAGTTTTCAACATAATATATATGTTGAGCAAAATAGCAGAGATAATTCTGCTCTTCTTTTCCTGCTGGCTGACAGAACTTATATTTTTGGAATCTGTGAGTTGTTATCTCCAGATTTGACGTAGCATGATGTCATTTTGTGGCTTTGGCATCCCTTCTGATTCAACCTGTTTTGTTTGCCTTGAAGTACTTTTGATCAACTTTTAGCCATGATGTTTTGTTGGATACCAAATACATCTATTTTTAACTAGAGGAAGGAACAGCAATGAATATGGAGAAGGGGGAATATAAAAATTCATGCCTTGTATTGAAGGTGACTCAGTCAACTTTACATCACTATGCTTTTGTTCTAAAGTAGTATAACCTTGTTTTACAATCTTTTTTGTAATTATTAGAAATTATCAATGGTCCTTCACACATAAAACATTTCCTTTACTCCTTATATAAATAGGAACAAAAGAAAAATTTTAAAACATTTAAAATTTTTAATATTTGAAGAGTCAAACGTCAGCACAGTACATTTAGGGGAAAAATTGTTTCTTGTCATGAAGAAGTAATTTTTTACAAAAAGAAAATGTTAGCTCTATTTAGGTTTGCAAAGCTGAATTTGGATGTGCTACGTCCTTCACACGCAGGACGTAAATAAAAAAAATCAGATTTTGTAGAATCCCTTGAAACGTTCAAGATTTAAACATAGGAATATGTGTGGAAGACTGGGACAAAATCACATCTGAGCAACCAGTTTATCCATACAGGATGGGCCTTGAATCTGTCTTTAATCTCACACAGTGCAGCACTGATCAAGGTTACAAAATTCAGCTTCAGTTTTTGTGTTGAACATGCTTGTCTGACAGCAAGAAATGTGTCCAGTTAAAACCAAATCTAATTTGTACGTCCAGGAGATTCCTGGGTTTCTACCAGTGTCTCTAGACGCATCCCAGAATGTGCTTACTGGATATACAACGGTCTTTGACAAGCAGGTGACCTGTCCGGATCTTTTATCTCAACTGCTTGGACAGTGATAGGCACAACACCCCAACCTCACAACTTTGAACGAGACAAAGACACAGCAATGAGCCTGTGAGTGACTGAAGACAAGGAAGGGGGGAAAAGTAAGAAAGGGTTCAAGAAGAAAACAGCTGCGCAACAGCCATCTGCTGTGTGTTCTCCAGCAATGGCTGGAGAAGGTGAAGTCCGTCCACATCTATGCTCTCTGGCTGCACATCACAAGCCCACAGCTGGCCCACTGTCGGCCCTCTGTCACTCTGTGTGCCAATGTGTTCGTGTTTCTCTGCTGCTATATATGTGTATTATCTGGCCTGGGCCAGCCCCTGAAACGAGCTGCTCTGCCTGATTTAATGAGAAGGGCAGGGCTACCATGTCTGTGGTTCCACACATGCATAACATACCTATCCTAAGATCAGTCCTCTGCAAAATCACATGCATTTGTTGAAACAAACACTTCCTTCCTGGTGGGTCGCTGAGAAAATATGAGAATGGAAAAATGAGGCCCATCTTAGATGTGTCAACCTTTCTGCTTTTCTACAACCTTTCTGCATGTCCTTGTGGAATTTGGGGGCGTTTTGAAGGAACAGGGTCACAAAATGCTAATGAGTGTACGAGTGACTGTCTGGTAGCTTGCCTGGTGAGCATGTGTGGCAGTGTTTTAATGATGCATCTGCTTGTGTCAAAGGATTCTGAGCACATGGTGACACTCAGACCTGCTGGCCCCTTTGATCTCACACAACATACACACACCCTCTTTCTTAAATTCCCAATACAAACACTTCTGCACACACACACACACACACACACACACCCACGCACACACACTGCTTCAGCTATGCACCGGACTGCAGTTCACCCAGGCACCCTCTGGTGCTGTGGTGGCTGGTTTTAATGTCCCTGCCTAATGATCTGGCACACGTCTAAAGGTAAATGGTAATATGCTTAAAGTGGACCGTTTAGGCTGAAAGGCCTTGTAGGACAGAGCCATCTTTGTGAAAGAAAAGAACAGCATTTCACACAAGAAGCCTTCAACAGATTTCACTTCAAATGTGATTCCTTTATAAAAATGAATCAAGAAAGACCCAGAAAAATGCTGCTTGTTCTGCGGACATTGAACGATTAGTGTTTGCTGTACCCTGTGTTCATAAAATCCTCCATGGATGGAAATCCTTCACTCTGACTAAA
Source organism: Poeciliopsis prolifica (assembly GCF_027474105.1). NCBI lineage: Eukaryota > Metazoa > Chordata > Actinopteri > Cyprinodontiformes > Poeciliidae > Poeciliopsis > Poeciliopsis prolifica. The sequence goes on from NW_026562432.1 coordinate 2,992,109, forward strand.
GTGGAGACACTTTAGTTATAGCTGATGTTTCTCTATGAACAGAGCATTTTAACTATCTAAAGGTAAGAATTGATCATTTTTATCTCTGAACAACTTGATTAAGTCAAAATGCCAATCTTTATTCTACCAATGTATAATTTTATAAGTTTGTATAAGTTTGTGGATCTAAACATGATAATGCTAATAATAGTAATATTTTTCTGGCTTTATTCCTCTGGTAAGTTTACAGATTTATTAAAGCTATGCTGCCACTTTATAGAAAAAATGACTTTAAAATAAATCATTATTTTAAAGTTGAAATTAAATAGGATTTAAGTCAAATATTTAGGGAAAGTTTTAAGAAAGTAAAGCTATATTTTTCATTGTTTAACAATTACTATTGATTTAGTACCTCAGCAATAACATAAATGTGTTAACACATTTTTAGAGGAAAAGATTATTAGTTAATGCTAACTGAGATATATCCATATAAAAATATGTCCATCTCGAGTGTCTTAACTAAATTCTGTGGTTAAATTTTTGAATAATTCACAAAACATAAGTCACCCTAATTCCACCTAAGTTCAGATGGTTTTCATGAGAAGTTATCAGATAAATTTAGAGTATTTAGTTCACTCCCACTGAAAACAAGTCTTTGTTTTCAGTGGGAGTCGTGTCTGACAGCACATTCTCAGGAGCCTGCGAACATCCAGTCGTGCTGCTGAGTCTCTTTGTGGGAGAAATCTGGGCACTTTAAATGAGGTTTTTTTTGTCACTGAAAAGGAGACTCATTATCACTTTTGTATATTCTCTGAGTTCAGTTCTTTATCAAGCTTTGTAAGCACAATAGTGCTAAGGAAATGCTCATTCGTAAAGAAGCCAGAAATTACTGACATGTCAAGCATTCGGAAACTGCTGAAAGTAAATGTAACAACACAAATATTGGGACTGTGACAGTGTTTGAAGTTTTTTGTGATGCAAAAGGTGTGTGTTGCATGTGTTGTATTGTTAGAGCAGGAGCTGTCATCATGTGAGGAACTTTTTGCCGCCTCAGAAAATCTCCCAACACCAAACCATGTGTTGGAAAATTTACTATTAAGATGCATCTGTCATAAATTAGTGGATGTTTCCCAATCTGTAGCTTTTGTTGACAGCTGATGTATCTATTTAATTTGATTTGTAAGAAATGTAGAAAAGAGAAAAGGTAATTACCTAGCATCCCTGCTCTGTGTGGTTTTTGTATACATACAAAGAGATTAAAGACAGATTCAAGGCCCATCCTGTCTGGACAAACTAGTTGCTCAGGTGTGATTTTGTCCCATTCTTCCACACATCTTCCAACGTTTAAATCTTGAACATTTCGAGGGATTCTACAAACTCAGATTTTTAGTTTTTTCCAAAGATTTTCCAATGGATTCATGTCAGGTGATTGGCCAGGTCATTCTAGCAGCTTTATTTTCTTTCTCTGCACCAGTTAAGAGTCTCCATGGCTCTGAGTTTGGAGTCATGGTGTTGCTGAAATATCCACTTACATTTTATCTTCATTATTCTGATAGATGGCAGCAGATTTTTCTCAAGGATGTCCCGGATATTTCTCCATTCATCCTCCTTTCAATTACATGGAGCATGTCAGAACCACAGGCAGAGAAACTGTAACATCAGAATATTTGCTCCTCTAAACTTCGCTGTCGGTATGCTGTTTTTCCCCCAGGTCTTTCTGAAACTCTCCAAAGTGGTGGAAAACTCTTTTGATATATATATTTTTTTATTCCTCTTTCAAAAATATTTCAAGAAGCACTTGGTCATGTCCAGTTTATGGTCAAATTATGTTCTTTTTATTTTAAATGATGTCTCCAACAGTACTCTCTGGAGCAATCAGAAGTTATAAATCCTTCTGTAACGAGTGCCATCAGGATGTTTTACAACAATGAGGTTTGAACCATCTTGAGAGAGTTCTTTGCTTTTACCCATCACAAGACTTTCCTTCTGTGACTCCCTGTAATAGGCCAACCATCTGGACTATAAGAACATTTCTCCACCTTCTCTTTTAGATATTTTTCAAAACCAAATTATCTTTAAGGTCATCTGCTTAAGAACCAGAACCATGATTTTGTACAGTGTGCTCATGGCAATATCTTGTTTTGAGTCAAACAACTGAAAAATTAAGAGCAACTGTAAGTCTGCTACAGCTGAGCCACAGCAAGGAGAGAAAATCAAGATGAAAGATACCAAATATAAAGAATGAAGGTAGGGTGAGGGTGAAGGCTGTGCTACAGGAGCTTCTGGTGATGAGGAAGCAGTTAGAGGCAGAGCAGGTGTACCACAGGACAGGAATACACACACTGTGAACCTCTCCACTCTCATTTACTTTACACCATTCACCTTTTATCCACCTGGCTCGCCTCTCGCCCTCTCCCCTCAGTGGTCCAGATAACATGCTACAGGAACCAAGGCCATCACACTGACCACCTTCTTCTTAGAGCAACCTTGCATGTGGGTCAGAGGTTTGTCTAAAACCATGACAATGAAAAGTACATTTATTGTGTTTTGATGATTTCATTTCACGTGGCTTGGCTTGTTCTCATTATGCAAAAGACAAATGTGTTAAAAAGTTACACAAGACTTAAAGTCAACATTTCTGTCTCTGTTCCAGTCTCTGCATTTTCCAGAGAGGAAGAGGATGTTTGGTCTTGGGTCTTATGTCTGCTGTCTAAGGAACTATAAATACACACATAGACATTTCCAGGTGAAAGAACAGGGCAATGCAAACACACAAACACTGCTACCAGACAGAAAGTTCTGGAGTGTGAGGGAAGGCTGTAGGGCAGCCAAATAAAAATCTATTGAGCTTAACAATAGTGTTATAAAAACGTACAGAGGTAGTGTTTAACAATGTGGTAGGAAGAGATGGGGATAAGTACCTCTGGGAACGATGAGGCTTGGCTTGGCATCAAAGCCCTCCCAAGAACACAGCTTTGTCTTTAAATTCATGCTATTGTCTTCTTTAAAACACACACACACACACCCACGCGCACGCACACACACACACACACACACACACACACACACATGCAGAGAGAGAGAGAGAGCCCCATATATCTAAAACGATGATGTGATGTTTAAGCCCTTTGTTGTGACACTGTGGATTCTTAGCCACAGACTCTGGTATAGAACACAAAGATAAGAATTAATACTGGACACAGTCTATGGAAAATAAGCTGAGTTAAATATAAGCAGAGCTTGTGTATACGATCAGTGTTTTACTTGGCTTTTGTTGGCTTCATTCAGAGATTCCCATAACAGAGCATGAGAGAGCCACAACCTACATCTAGGATTCAGACATGATGGAGCACGAAATGAAGTTTCAAACACAAAATCATGACAGGGTTTGATTATGCATATGGGCAAAACATACTGAAATATATCATTTGTAATTTATAAAACTTTGGATTTCACTTTACTGAGCAAGACACAATAACTTTGAGCTGCAGCTGGATGACCTGCGTCCAGCAACGCAATGAACTGCATAAAAGCAAACTAAACAAAGGAAGTGCCATGACAGATAAAGCCAGGAAAAAATAGATACATGTTTAGCTTGCTAATTAAATATTTTGGTCAAAGCTTAATATGTAGCCAATATGCAAATTAGCTTCCTGATAAGTGAACGTGGACTATCAAAATAAAAGCTGGGTCTTGCTTATCTCTATATACACTCTGTAGCTGCAGAGACCGAATTGCTTCAGTTGTCGATCAATTATGTTTGTTTTGTTTTTATATATATATAATCAATTCTTCTCTTCTTGACATGTACAGTGTGTTAGCTGAAAATGTAACTTGGGGTTTTAACAGATGTATAGGCTTTTACTCATAGACCTACAGCTACTGCACCAACATCTGCTACTGTGGTCAAACCAGAGAAGACATCAAGGTTTAAGACTTCCTGGTATCCATTTGTAAGAGAAAATTATTTATATGAAAAATTATCTCCATATATTTTTGTTTCAAAACTTTCATCATGGGGATGCTGTGGTGACGCAAGGGCAAGTCACAAACAATGTCGTCGTCACAGGTTTGAGCCCCGACCTGTTGACCTTTGCCATATGTCTCTCATTAACCATCTTCCCATCTAACCTCCCTCAAATAAAGACCACTAGAACCAATAAAACTATTATTTTATTTAGTTTATTTGGTAGGGACAGACAAACTGAACAAAACAGCAACCCCATGTTTGCATCATAGCGTAATAGCTAATTCGCAGCACTTGTCCCTAAAAAATGTTGAAAACCATTGATCTCTGAACTTAGAACTAAACAAGGGATTTTTGTCCACACAACTACAACTCTGTTGGATATTCAGTTGTGAAGAACAATGGAGTCTATAGACATGTTGCATGTTAATATTTACATCCAGAGATTTCTCATGGAAGGTATGAGTTATGCACAATGCCCTCCAGCAACAAGATGATTCTTTTACATGCTAACCATGCTGTCTGTTACAGTTTTATGTTTCCTGCCTTGGTGTTTATTTTGTGATAATTAAGAAGTGATCACTGTACTAGATTAGCTGCCAAAATGTACTATTTTAGTACTATTTTTTTTACAATTAGTAGCAAAATCATTCATGCATTTAATAATGTATTTATGAACATATTTTGAACTCTTAATTTATTACTTTTTAATCTAATTGTAGATTAAGATATCAAATCAATATTTGCTCAGTGTGCTTGTCTATAACAATGGGTTACATTTGCTTTTTATAATAGACAGTTGATCTGTTCCTTCCAATCCAACAATTGCTGGGTTAGACTCATGCTCTCTTTGGTATCTTGAACTACTTAACCTGTTGATGGATTTACAAAACTGAACCAACTGAAGATGAATGTAAGTTGTAAAAATAGAAGCAAATATCACTTGTGTCAAATATGACTTGTGTCTAAGACCAGTAGTCCCAGTCAAGTTTTAATTCTTTGGAGAATGTCTTGCTAAAGTCTGAAGTCTTTTACTTCTGCATCTCAAATCTGATTCTAGTGAGTGTCAAACTTGATTCACCACCTCTGGCACAGCATGGAGAAAGAAGGACCCAAACCAGTAGACAAAAAGTCTAAAAGCTTTGAAAGATTATTATATGGAATTCACAGTCGTCTATGTCCTTACTTCTGTGATCCTTTACCTGAATTATCACTATCAACTTTGCAGAATTGAGCTTTCGGCTCAAACAACATTGATAATTACACAAATATCCCCTTCATAAAAAAAGACACAGGCAGTAAACACGACATATACATATTTTTTCCTCTGCTGTTTTGTGAACCACGCAGTGTTCACAACATACTTACCAAGACTCATGAGGTGTTGTCACGAATGCTTCAATATTACCAGCAATAAAGTGCAGATTTATAGTAAATGTTTTCATGGCTTTACCACTATCTGTGCCCTGCTTCAAAATTAATTATTGATTAATCACTTCGCCTTTTAAGCAAAAATGCAGACCAGCAATTTCTAACTATCACAAAAAATGATTATACCCCAAATCACATAAGTCTGGTTCATTCATTACTATTGTATTGACAAAGACCAGGTTGCTAATCACCAAAACCAAAGAAATAAGGGCTGTCACTATTTCTGTTGATCTTGCTGAACCACATATACAGAGCAGGGTAAAAGTTAATGAATTTATCAGATCACAAGGCAGGGGCAGCAAGACTAACCATGCACAGGAAGGTGCATATGCATAATCATCAGTTTGCTTTAGTCTTAGTTCTACAGCACTGAGACATTATGACAAAGATAGTGTGTGTGTTGTGTGTACATATGTGCGTGTGTGTCGACACACTGGAACGGCAGTGCAGTTGCCAGTACATGCTGCCAGCAGTAAAAGGTCAAAGCAAAGTTTAGATGGTGAGTACTAGGGGCCTCAAGATATTCACAGCCAGCATTTTAGCCCAGAACATAATGAGATGGAACTGGTAAATATTTGCTGATGGCCTGAAAAATTCCACTCATGCTGAGAAGCTATTTTGAATACAAAGGATGTCAGGGGAGGATGATAAGTGAGGATGGGGGAGGGATGAGGGGGTCACCTGATAGCTAATTAGTACATTTGCCCAAATAATTAGAATGAGCACTCATGGCTGATATCACACAGGAGAGTGGTGTGTATAGCATTCTGAATGGGAGAATCTGCATTTCATAGGCCGCTAGCTGTTGATAATCCCACCCTTGGGGCCCTTTAATGGACATATTTACCTTTGCTGCATATTAGTTATTTGTAATTAAGATTGGCAGGTTGAAGCAACCAATGAGTGGCTAGTGTATAAGTAGTATGTTTCCATAACAGAGATTTTAAAAATTCTTAACATTAATGATGCAGAGAGAAAGGTTCTTTGACTATTGAGAAAAGTTTAAGGGAATTTAGAAATAACCTCGTGTAAAGGACTGGGGCCAATTTCACATGATCCTGTCTTTTAAACAAAAGCTAATTATAGACTTTTATTCAGAATTTCATTCATAATTTATAAACTAGAGAACTAGTGCCACATCCTTCTTCACAAAAACTAAAATGGAGTGGCATGAGAACTTAGTGGTTTTAGGATTTTGTCTTTGGCTAAAGAACACAAGTCATTTCTCCTGCAAGTGCGAGGCAAGCAAGTTTGTTTTGGTTGTATTTACCCACAATGCCCTGCACTTTTGGATCTGTCTTCAGTCCAATTGGCATTCCAGAATTCACTTAAACCGAACTGAAACCTGGGTTTGTAGCCAGTGTTAGCTTTTTTGGTCCGCAGCAGAGTTTAATAACACATTTACTGCTGTCCAAACGAACAGACTTTCTAGGCAAACAAACTAGAGTTCGATTAATGCGGACCAAACAGGGCTGGTGTGAAAACATTCTTTTCTGGCCTAAAGACAGAAGAGATGTTGACCAAGAAATGGGTTATTTTGGTTCTGCCTGAGCCACAGGACTTTGATCTCAAAGACAAAACAGGAAAAATAAGCAAAATTTCTGCCTAGTTCTGAAAAACATATACAACAGTGAAGAGAATAGTTTGAGGTGGTTTGAAACGTTACCTCAATCAGGTTCTCCCTCTACCGTATAACAATGAGACCAAACTGACTGTATGGGACAGAATGGTTCTGACCTGTGAATTCACTTTTGAGCCAAAAAAATAAAACTGTATGTCTCCAGTTTGGTGTGCAGGATTATTATTTCAAATCCACAGTGAATAGCTTGGAAAAATGCACCAAATTCCCAGGTATGGTGGAGATCAGGTACAACTGATGTTTCTTTTATTGGAGCGTATGTGCACAGAGGAGAATAAAAGGAAAGGTTTTAAAGCTTTTAGCAGAATTAAAATATAAAAATCTGGCATAAACATAAATCTAAAGTGCATTCAGTCAAGGTTTTCCTTTGTTGTCCTCTTTAGCTCCTACGATTCCTTTGTAAATCAGCCAGGGACATCCTTTTGTTGGTGCTATAAAACTGGAAATTATTGTCCCACAAACTGATAATGTAATGGAAAATATCTTGATGTTTCATTTACTTCTTCACTCCACACAAAATTCTTTTGGCATTTTATTACATGGGCAACATAAAGTCAGCTAAAAAAGTGCTGCAGGAAAATAAAGATCCAAATTGTTAGCACTAACATTTTATAAAACAGGAAATTCATTGAACCACCACAGCAGAAGCCAAAACTCCACTTACTGTCCAGATAGAAACCACTGACAGCTGTGCTGCACAGCTTCCTACAGCAAGAAGTTAGAAAAGTGGAAAAGTATAATTCTCATGACTGTGACTATAATTGCACTGAAGGCTCACAAATACTTCATCCAAAGTGCTGAAATCTGATCTCGGTGACAGAAATTGACAATTTGTTCAAGAAGAGGAGTAAGAGCGTACCTGAATTAGCAGCCATTATTATGTCTGTTAGCTGTGGGCGGTTGGTGTTTTTATGAGTTTGTTCATGTCCGCTCGCCATCGCATTAACGACCTTCTGGATGCTTCTCCACCTGAACATTGTACTAAACAACTTTGGATCATTTTAGAACAAAACACTTACTTGCTTCTCAAAATAAATCTCTTGTTCTGTTCATTCAGATATTCTCTATTCTCTCTGTATACTGAGCTTCACTCGTTTTGTTGTAATTCCTAGTGTGAGGCATGCTTACAGTAAAGAACTGAAGAAAAGGCTTCAAATATAAATTAGAAGCATTGATGGTGTTAAATGCTGCATAAATTTGATGATGTTCATAATACCATCAAAAATTCTCTGTTTCAAAGAGAAGAAAAGCTTTCTTGAACAATCCTGGCCACCTCACTGGCACCCCATGGAATCATGTTCAATTCATACAACAGAAGAAATTTATATTTTACATATAAAACGAAGCTCTCAGCAAAACAGTGACGCCTCCAGAAAAACAAAGAAACACTAAGTTAGCCTGGTCCGGCTACCCTTAAAAAACATCTTCTGGGGTTGTGTGTGAAAAGTTTCTCAAGGTCTTCTCCAGTTCTGTTTCTAAGTCATCAGACACAGATGGTTGTACCTCGACTTATCTCTTCAAGACTGGAGCTAAAGAGGAGGAGGAGCAGCACAGGAGAAGTCTACATAACTGAAATGGAAATCTGAATTGGAGGCAAGGATACAGATCAAAATGTAATCCTGCTTATGGCTCAGTCAAGCTCAGATGAGAGAGAGGAGCCATGACAGAGGGGAGAGAGAGCACAAGAGATTATGTGATACTGTGATACCTAAGCATATCTTTACAATTAGTACCCTACAGGCTCGACACACTCCAAAATCACATTGAACAACTTGTATAACAGGGTCAAGGAAAAGATGATTTAAGCCACTACTATATTTACGTGCAGGGCCTGTACAGCTTGCTGCAATTTGTCTCTGTCTCTCTGAATTTCTGCAACATCTGGCACCCGGAGATTTAGGTTAGACAGGTAATTAGTGGCACATATTTGTCCTAAAGACAGGTGTATTTTCATTTAAGAAACACTTCATCACTTCTCCAGATGAGAGCTTTTTTTTGGTGAACGCCCTCTAAAGGATGAGCCCACACTCATTGGCCAAGCTTGATGTAAAAAAAAAAAAAAAAAAAAAAAGAAACACAACTCAAAGAGTCTCTGGCCAGATCCTGACGTTGATGTTTTTGAATAAAACTACTACTTGGAAAAAAAACACCTCTAAAAGCAAAATTGCAGTGTTTCTGTTGAGATTCGTCACCGTGGCGATGGCAAAGCCCTGCTTTCATTACACAACCCTTGCATGTTTGTGAAGTTTGGCACAGACTAACTGCAAATGTTTTTGCTTATGAATAAGGAATTACTGTGTGTTAACAACTTTACACAGGATTAAATATCTAATGTCCTCTGAGGAAAAAAAAAGAAAAACATTCCTCTCTGGATTTAGAAACCGTGGTTCACGAGTTTTATGTAAAAAAAAAATAACATGTCATAATTTATTTATTTTTACTCGTGTTTATGTCTTAATGTAGATACAGATTTTTTTTTCTAGTATACGCATTTTCTCTGATCTGTCGCTCAGTCATTCCTGTCTGATGATTGTATCCCAGCAGTCTGAGTTGCTCTCATGATGAGCCATTCTCTGCTCTTTAACTTCTTTTCTCCCCCTAGTCCAGATGAAGCTGTATAGTATTTTAAGAAGGAAATCCACTTTATCATGGTCACTTGGCTCATAGTTCTAATAAATCAATTGCCACTCACCACTACTGTACCTCTGTGGAAAACAAACTGCCGACTGGATGGATCTCCTCAGCTGCTCCCAGCGGAGGTCACATTCAGACACACAGTTACTCACGCGCCTGCAGGGGAAAAAAAGATGAAGACAAATACGCAAAAACAAAAAAAAAAAATCCTAAAACATTCAAACCAGATCACCTTAAAATTTGTGGTTGACAAATATTGACGAAGAAAGATTCTTTTTACACGATGCGTTGTAATGATCTTAAAAATCTAAATGCAAACAGTGTGAAAGGCTTACTAATGCCATAAAAATACCCTTAATATCGTTTTTAAAAAAAAAACATCCCAGATGACATCATGCACAGAATATCTGTGTTTATTGAAATGTACATAAAAACTTGCTCTTTTATGTGTCTTCCTCTGAAATTCTGATTTGTTTTCTCCAAAAATGATCTCTTTATATGATCAAAGCTAATATTTATCCAATTTATTATTAATTACTTTTAATCATTGTTTGCAGCATGAAGCATCAGAATAAGTTAGAAAAACAATTTACCATATATTTTTTTGAAACCATCTCTCTGTTTCATGTTGGTCTGTTTAATACTACACTCATCTGAAAATACCAGGGCAGCTTATCAAGGCCTAAGCGTATTTATCATCAATTATAACTAAACTGGGGTCTTTCTGTATGGAGTTTGCATGTTCTCCCTGTGCATGCATGGTACTCCGGCTTCCTCCCAAATTGGTCTCTCTACATTCTGCGTAGGTGTGTGTGCTTGTTTGTCTTGTCTGTTTCTGTGTTGCCCTGTCCAGGGTGACCCCGCCTCTCGCCTGGAACATAGCTGGAGATAGACACCAGCACCTCCCAACCCCATTAGGGACAAGGGTGAGCAGAAAATGGATGGACGGATGTTCAATAAGAAGACACTTTTGTGTCTCCATATTTTGAGTTCAGCTGTGGAATAGATGAAAAACAGAGCAGAAGCAGAGCGCAAACATAAAATTTGAAATAATGCATAAATGTATCTTTTTTTATCAATATAGGAATGAGGTCAAGAATTTGATGCTAAATAGAAGTTTTATATACAGTTGTTATTTCATTTGCTATATAATTCATTGGTTGTTTAATGTTATTGTTTTTACTGGCATTTTGTTTTAATAAAGGAAATAAGTTTTCAGACAAAGAACTGGTTAATTACAGGCTGAGTGGATTTCTTGAAGATTTATACATTTATGTCATTTACTGTATCTTGCTGATCCTGCCTTGCTGTCTTTTCTGATTGTTTTTTTCTTGCAAAGGTCTGAAGCTAAAGCTAAAGCAATGGTGCCAGAAATAGAAAACAAATATTAACAAAGACAGAATAAAAATAAATGACCCAGCTGCTGACATGAGCAGGTCTATCTGTGCAAGTAAGTCTACCTATTTAAAAAAAGTATCCAAAAGGGATTTAAATACAATATTATCATTGGATCAACAACAGGCTTTTGCAACTGTTCACATGAAAACATGTGACAATAGTCTGGAAAGGGCTACATAGGTTGAACTCCCACTGGTGGTGTAGGAAACTCTTACTCTCTAAGAAAAACAGCCAGACTGAACATGTCTGAGAAGAAATAAAAAAAGAGGAGAGGTGAGTCTAAACTGTAAGTATGTGGGCATCAAAGCAGAAGATTTTTGGTATAAAGCAGAAACACTATTCCAGGAAAATGACCTTCTGCTAAGCATGGGGGTTGAACTATCATGGCATGGGCCTGGTCAGCTCACAGTCACAGAATCCACCATGTGTTCTACCATGAAGCAGAGTGCTTGAGGAACATCTTTAAAAAAGAAATAAAACTGAAACAGAACAGGATCCTGTAACGTGACAAAGATCCAAAACTTATCAGTAAATTCAGCAACAAGAAGTAGAAAATGGAAAGTCTTGAGGCAGAGTTAAACCTGAAATCTATCACCCGAATGATGTGGGGTTGAAATGTAAATCCAGGAAATCGTCCGAACACCTGAGGAGGGGACAAACTTTCTGTCAGCAACCAGTAGACGGCTACAGGAAACTCTCCAGAACTTATTTCAGCTGCAGGTCAGATTAGCTGTTAGGACATCCGAACGTTTTATTGTTTATATTTTTTGCTTGAGGCATAAAAACATGCTTATTTTTTCCTAAGCTCAACATGTTAACCTTTTGCAGAGATAAAAAAAAAACAGACATTGACATATAAAACAATATATATATATATATATATTTTTTTTTTAATGACCGTACATGAGCCATTAAAATTGTGTATAGGATCAAATGAATTACTGTCAAAATTGTTTAGAAATTGACTTTATGGTTATCACATTTATTTTTACTTGATTCAAAAACTATTAATATTATTTTTTTTCTCTTTTTGTTAGTCATTTGTTTCCTGTCCTTCCATTTGTTAGTAATTATTAATTATGTCCTTTGTTTTATAAGAGCAGCTTTGTCTTTGTGTGTTTGCGTAGAAATGTAAAACATACAATTTAAGCTGTAAAGCTGTCTGCTTTTACCTTTAGAAAGTTGACACAGAGATACTTAACTTTAAAATCTTATTTTGTTCAATTCCTTTTCCAATGCTCCGTCGCAGCCCTCCCTCACGTGATTTTATCAGGACATTATGAGGCATTAAAGGCCATTACAGCAATCCTTACGATTCCATGTCCTAATTGACGTTACCCGTACTTTCCATATATTGCACACACTCATATTATCAGCAGATTTAATGCTGCCGTCTTAATTCTGGAGGTATTTTTTGACGCTGACGTCAAACTAGTGAATGTGCTATCCTGCACAAACCGGCACCTTCTGCAGTCACTTTCTCCACAGCGATGCATTCCTGCTCATTTAATTGTAAGTGGAAAACAATGAGATCAATTGTGATTCAACTCATTCCTCCGAATGGAATTATCTGCACACAAAAAAGAAATTCAAAGTGTCTCTGCTGTACGGAGCTCAATCAAAATTTTCTGATCCTAGTTACAGAAACTGAATATGTATGAACAGCTCAAATATGCTGAATTTATTTTGAATATTTAATGAGATATAAAATATAAGTCTATTTCAGCAACTAATAAAATCAGTCTTGTATGAATGTGCCGCAGATTGAAAATGAATAGTTAGAGAGGCCAAGACAAGAGAGAAGAGGGGAGGAGGACGGGGGGTTGGGGATGTGGGAGAAAAAC